>NC_051310.1:134978031-135302965 GCF_015220235.1 Choloepus didactylus | reverse complement strand
GCTGACTAGACAATGTACCCTTTATTGACTGCCCTCCCTTTGCTGTTTCATTTTCCCACTCCCTACTAGTGTTCCTTGGATCACCTCCCAGATAAACTACTTGTCCTTGATTTCTTGTCTTAGGGTTTGCTTCTGGGAAATCCAAATTAAGACACCCTCCCACTTTCTGGCAAGCAAGCTAAATTCATAGCTTTGCATTCCCAGCAATACCAGTCCCCATCCCTCAATGAGATACAGGAGAAGAAGAAGGGAAAACAAACACAGGATAGTGAGTGCCCTTCTTCCTACTATTTCTTCATACTTTCAAGCCCAAAATGCAATTTCTTATCTGAGCTAAGCTTGCCTCATTCTAGAAATTGAATCTGAGTCCTCAGTTAAAACCAGGTCCTGTTGCTCCATTTGGATCAGATATATAATTGCTCTTATTTTTGTACTTCAGGAGCTACCTACCTTAGCCATTAAAATGAATCCTTATCCCCATTGAGAAGACTTCTAGAACCAGTGATTGAGAGCATCTCCCAAAGCCAGAGCTTTTTTCTCCCCACTTCAGACTTTCCTGTGAGAAGTAAAGCTGCTCACGCAGTTTGATGTTTCTGAGTAAACCTGCCTTCCCATATCCTGGACCCTGCTACATGTACTAACCTCCTTCTACTTAACTGTTCTGGGTGTGAGTCTAGAAGATTTAACTCAGATTCTGTATCTTCATATCTTTCACCAACTGTCTACTGTGACTGCTGCCACTCTAGTTAGTCCCTAAGGGTGTGTGCTTTGGAACCTCTCCAATGAAAGCTTTGGTAGTAGCTTTGGCCCATAGCCTTAAATGGTTCCTTATTTTGATGAATTGGTTAGAACTAAGAGTGCATTATGGGGACTCCTAATCCAGAGAGTTTTGCTGCATTTCCATGCCTTCTTGTCTCTGGGACCTCACCCTAGAAGAACATCTCCTGCCAAGTGGAAAGAGGCTTTAGACCATTCTTTTCAAAACATCCACAAGAAGAAGTCGGTTCTAAGAGAACAAAGCAATCTAAAGCGGGGAGAAAGGGGATAAAAGAACACCCAACATGGAAGACAAACTTATCTCTGCTCCACAGAAAATTCCACCTCTTGCATCTAATTGCTTTTCAGCATATTGATTATGTAATGTTCTTAGATCCTTCTTGAGGAGGTAGTGAGGTTAGATCGGCCTATTGGACTGGTTGGGAATCAATATTCTTTCCTGTTCCAAAGAAGGATGATAAAGCATGAGCCAATGTTCATAGTACAAAGGAAATGCCTAGGCTGAAGAAAGACAAAGAGAAAACCTGGGCTCCTGCATGTGTTTGTGGTAAGTACAGCATTTTTACTGGTTGGTGGTGTATTCTAGTAGACCAGCCTGAAAGGACTGAATTTTAGGAGTGATGGCTATTTCTGTGATCCAGAAATGACTGAAGAACTAGAAGAGAAGTATGATGGTAGGAAAGGGAAAGAGATCTTTGAAGAAAGAACAGTGGGAACTGTGTTAAGCAACTGTCTGCAAGGAATTGGGTCAGGAATTAGAAAGGATGGAGACAGAATAGAGCGTGGGGGAGGTGGTGGTAGTGGTGGTTTAGTTAGTGGCCCATGGGCCAAATTTGCCTTGCTGCCTGTTTTTGTAAATGAGGTTTTACTGGAACATCATCAAGCTCATTTGTTTGCATATTGTCTTTGGCTGCTTTCACGCTCCAATGGGTATCTGAGACAGAGACTACACATGGCTTGCAAAGCCTAAATTATATGCTTTTACAGAAAAAGGTTGCTGACCCCTGGACTAGAGGGAAGGAAGATGAAATAGGAGGAATCTATTGGTTAATGAGGTCATCATAGGTGACCAGATGCCCATGAAAATGTCTGTAGTTGGTGCTGTTGGTGTCCCACCCTGATCCCCCAGCTGTTATGAGTGTTGGCTGATAACCATCACAGATGTCCCCTTCTCTTCTGAGCATTGACCTTCACTAATGGCTGCTGGAAAGTGTGTACAAAGGCTGGTCCTCTTCCCTCACAGTGTGACTCACTCTGTGGTGCAATTCATATTCGAGAGCTTCCCCAGGGATCAGAGGGAAGCTGGGCTCCAGCTGAGAGCACATTCTTGCTTCACTTTGTTTCCCTGCCCTATCCTGTTCCTCTCCCACCCCTTCTCTTGAGCACACTCCTTCACTATAACACTTGAACAAGAGTCTCTGTCTCAGGCCCTACTTCTATGGAATCTGACTTAAGACAATGTCATTGAATGCTAAAATGTGCATTTAGCCCACTTTTTAATAAAAATAAATGCAAAGCATTAAAGGTGATGCTGAAGTCTTTATTTTCTATACAAAGATATATGTTCATTAAAACTTCCATTAATGAAATTAAATTATTGGTTATTGTCTAAGAAATATACTAAAACAATTTGCCACATCACGCTCTTCTTGACCACAAGCATGGATTTGCTTACGCATATGGTAAGTAGGCACGTGCAGGTTTTGAGGCCTTTTGTCGTCATGGAGGTGCTCAGGGCAAGTTCCTGTGATTAAGCAGCTGAGTTGAGATCACTGAAAATTTTCTCTGTGGTATGGAACACAAGAAGCCATTTGTGTTCTGACCCAGCCACACAAAATGCCTTGGGTTCTGAAGTAGCAACAGGGCATGCATCTCGTCATCAATCTATGAACTTTCTGTTGCTCCTTTTCACACAATATACTGTGCATCCTGTTTGTGGCATCATCTGCTTGTGGAAGCCCAGAAAAGTTAGGAAGGGATCCATAGACCACAACAGTAGTTTTCCAGCTCTGCAAAGTTTCTTTTTTACCTCACTGGTATGTCCTAGGATATCATACACTAATACACACAGCCAAGTGACAGAGGAGTGGAGAGATACCATAAAAGAAACTTTTAATAATATTGGGTAAAGTAACCATAGGGGCTTTGGAAGAAGCAGCATGAGTTAAAGTTTAAAACTGTCCTCTAGGTCCTCAGTCTGAAATACTTTTACCACTCACCTGCTTTTGAACTTCTGCTAATCCTTCAAGGCTTATTTCTAAGGGGGCTCCTTTTCTTTATATTTTCCAAGTTAGCATTAAATACATGTGTATTTGTCTACTGTATCTCCTTTTCCATCTAAAATTGTCAACTTGTATCAAGGGCTATGCCTAAAGGCAAACAATCACATGCACAAACCAAGTACCCAAACTCATTTACACATTGAACTATCACACTTTTAACTACTAGTGAGTGATTCTAAAAACCAGTGTAGTAATTCAGAAATTGCTGAGGCAAGAAGTAGGATTGACAATGTTGTGAAACTGTTGTACAGCCACAAGCTACTTAGCCAGCTGGTAAGCCTTGCTACATCCCAATGGGTCTTGACTGTCCTCTACGTATTAGCCCTTAGGTAGAAATTTTGCTAAAGTGAAACGAAAACTACTCAAACACTATTTCTTTGTGAAAAATATAACCCCAAATAAAGCCAACTGTTTGTGCTGGTGAAGACAATGGGAAGTCAGAAGTATCCCTAAAATCAGAAAGACCCTAGGTTAGGGTTAGCAAAGCATGGCATTGGTCCTATCACTCTTTTTTTCCTCAAGCCCATGGCAGATATTGTAAGTTGATCATTCTTTCCTGCTAAGATCAACCCTGCCTGTCAATTCTTTTAAACCTCTCTAGGCAGCCCCTATAATACATTAGAGTGGGCACTTAAAATGATACTGTTTACCATTCTTGCCTTAGGTCAAAGTAATTTCTCTCAAATCACCTTTTATCTTTTTCTTTTTTTTTTTTTTGCATGACAATTCAAATTTTCTGGCCTTATCATGTTCTTTCTCACTTACTGGTAGCTGTGTTTTGATGGCTCACACTTTTCAATTGATTTATGTTTTTTGTAAAACACTACAAAACTACTAGCATTGCTTAGTTACTAAATTCTGATAATTAGCATATACATACATCTCTGGGCATAATATCATTTGTGATTAGGGCATTAAAGAATTCTGATTGGTTGAATTTGTGGTTCAAGTCAGGTTTGCTTGTTGAGGGTGCAGCTTTGAATAAAAATTCTTGCAGTAGAGACATGTTGTATGTGCTTTATATTATATAAAAGGGTTTTTTTTTTTTTTTGTTCTATAATAGCTACCTTTAGCTCAATTCTATAAATGAAATGCCTCAAAATATGTTTCCTTTTAAAAATGACTGCAAATATATGCTCATTGATGTTCTATAACTTGTGAAAATTATATTAAATGAAGTGGCATCTTGTTCACATACATGAGTCTGAGGCCTGTGGTTTACTGAGCTTCTTGCACCTTTGAGGCCCTGGGTGGACACCTATTCAGTTACAGTGTTGTGACTCTGGATAAGGCCAAAGAAAGTGATGTTTCTTAGTTGAATTCAACATTCCATATTTAATGTGTATTATTTTGTTTTTGATGAGAGCATGTCTATCATATGTACACTATATGAACAAGAAAAGTAATTCATGAAATTTCAATGCTTGATTTGGCTAGGTCTGAACTTGTTCATCAGGCGAGAGACAAAGCTTTTGTGACCACTGAACCAACAGTTGTATCAGTAGTTGAGGGTATGTCCAGGAAACTCATGACTGATTTTCTGTGCAGATTCGACTTAAAGCCAAGAGGCTGAACAGTCCGTTAAATGAAGCATTTAGAGTTAAAGTCTTATCTGTCATTGTTGAGCCACACTTTTGTGGAGTAAATAATATGCTATGGGGTTGTTCACATATTGAGGGATTAGCTAGACTCCAACAGAGCCCTTGTGAATGGCAAGTGAATGCTGTGTTGAATGCTGAACACTATCCTAGTTCTTTAACAAATGAAATGAACTATGAAAATCTTTGATGTCTCCTGTATATTTGAACAACCACTTTGTGTCAGGCACTGTTGACTGATGTGAAACGAAATGATTTTTTCTGCAGCACAGATGACTAAGATATGATATTTCTAGGGGAGTGTCTCCTGCTCAAATGCACTTGAATTAGGAGGGATTTTTTGGATGTGTCATCTGTGCCAGAAATTGTGCTAGGTGCTGGTGATATAACATGTGCCAGAAAAAAAAAAAAAAAGATTTTGTGATTCTTTGACTGTAGATACTATGAAGGAAAGGCAAACAGTGCTATAAGTGAGTGACAGCAGGATGTGACCAGATCTGAGTGATCAGGGAGAACCTTGAGTTGCTAATTGAGGGAAGATGAGTTGGAGGTGAGTTTGAATAGGGAGAGCATTTTAGGGAGAATGAGCAGCAAGGGTTAAAGCCCAGTGGTAGGGTAGAAGGTCACTGAGGAAACAAAAGAAGGCCATTGTGACTGGGTGCAGGCAGCTCAGGGAGAGTGATTGAAAGAAGCTGGGAGGTGGGCAGCGGCCAGCCGTGCAGGGTCATGCCAGACATTCCAAGTATTGTATGGGTTGTTTTAAGATCTGCAGAAAGTCTTTGAAGGGTCTAAGCAGGCCATGAGAATCGCATCTTCAATATATCACTCAGGTTTTAGTGTGGAAAGGAGACTAGAAGGGGGCAAGAGTATATGGAGGAAGAACAGTTGGAGAGCTATGATGGAAAACCAGGCAAGAACTCATGCCAGCTTTGACTAGGATGACTCAAAGTATCTAAAATCACTACCAATCTCTCCTTTGAGTCAAGGAAAAATGAAGTTCCTGTAAAAGTGTTATCAGGGAGGCAGATGGTCATTTAGCTCTCACCGATACCATTCATAGAAAGGTTTTATAGATTAGTTGTGGCAAAGAAGGAGGACCCAGGGAATGGGTCCTAGGTTAGTAAAGAGTGGAACCCAGAATACTGCTTTGGAGGTGTGGTCTGGAAGACGAACCTTGGCACGCGGGTGTCAGCTGAGGATCCACAGACCCCAGACCTGGCGGTGTTCATCAGAACAAAAGGACAGAAGAAGGATGCAGAGGCCTGGAGAGCCAGCCCTGCCTCCTCTCCGTGTTGCCGCCTCATGCTTTCCATGAATTCATGGAGACACTTTTGTTTTTTATCATAATTATAGAGTGTTAGAACAGAAGGGATTTGAGAGATCATCTAACGTAGTGGTTCTCAAAGTGTGGTCTCAGAGAGACTGCTGTTTCTGGAAGACTGGCTAGGGACATTGGAAACTGACATGGTGACGTGGTGATGAGGTCCTTTTTTGTTTTTTGCTTCATATATTCCAGACCTGGAGCTAAACAAGCAGCAACCCAGAAAGACCAGCGGCCACAGAAATAAACCATAACTACAGCTCCAACAACAAAAGCCTGTTCTCTCAGTCAAAGGCCCAGGACAACTTTTAGAGCATGACAGAAAACTTTTAGACAGTAACTTCTTTACTCTAATCAAATTGTGGTCCATGGACCGGAAGCATCAAGCATTACCTGGGAATGCATGCAGATTCCTGGGGGTCGCCCCAAACCTACTGAATCAGAAATTTGGGGGTGAGCACAGTGATCTGTGGTTTAACAGTTTGAGAACTGCTGATACGGTAAAGCTGACTCTCTTTGGATGCAAAAAACAAAAAAAACTCAAGGCCAAAGGCTGATTGATTTGCCCAGGTGACAGCTTGTAGCAAGTCCAGCTCTTATTCTAGACCTGCGGCTTTTCACTAGCCAGGATGCCTCTTCTACTGCTAAAATTTAAGGAGAACAGAGAAAATTTTAAATAAAACATATGTAATAAGTGTTAAGTGCTTGACACACAGAAGACACATGAGGAATATTTGTTGAATGTTGAACAAATTGTTAGTCTTTGATTCAGCTCTAGTTTCGGAAAAGATGCCGAAGGAAAAATGATCCTTTAGAAAACCTCAAACCAGTGTATGTGAAGGCATCTACAAAGCCTGTCCCAGTGCAGATGACTGCTGCAGGTAAAAAGTTTGCACCGTATTTTTTCATATTCCTGGTCCCTTTTATCAGCCTACATGAAGCTTTATAAATACCTGACCTGATAGAATGCCAGCTTTCTCAACTCTCAACTATCACCTCCTAATGGGGGAATGGGGAAGGAAAGTCTAGATTCTCATAGGGGAGTTGGAATGTGAGTTTCAACAATAGAGCAGTTTGTAAATCGTTCCTCCATTGTGTCTGACCTCCAATCAGCCCATTAGATGATTACATTTACATTATTAAATGTATGGTGTAATTGGATTAGGACAAAACAGAAAATGTCTGCTGCTTAAAAAATAAACATTTCTGTATTGCATTAATGTTTTTTTTCAACTGATAGCTATAATTACCTGGAGACAAAAAGGGTAATTTAAAAATGTTATTTAAAAAAGCCATGACTGATAGGATGGGCTGCTGGAGGTCAAGTTTGAACCCAAAGTGCATTTTTACAAGTAGTCTCTTTATAACTCTGTGCAACCCCTTAGGTGTGAGGCAAAATCAGCAGTGACTGTAATTACAGCTGTGCAATTAGGCATTTTGACCCTGGAGATGGAAGGGGAACCTAAGGCTACCTTAGACTAATTTTATTTTATTTTATTTTTTTGTAAAGCTGCTTGGAAACAGCACTAAAGCAAAAGCACTAAAGCTTTGCTTTAGATTTTTCAAGCCACTAGGTTGAACTGATGAAGAGACTTGATAACTGGACAGCTATCTGAAAAGTCTACAGAAACATCCTATTTTAATTCTCCTCACCAAAGCCAGAATATGCAAAATCTGGCAGGAAAAGTAGAAATAGTGCCCTTCTTAAGTGGGAGCTCAAGGTGAGAGGAAAGGAAAAAAATATATACAACCCAAGTGTCTATCTTATGGTGGTTCTCTGAGTCCATTTGCACACTTATCTTGACATGTCACTCAGCTCAGAAACCCAAAGGAACTGGATGTTGGGTTAAAGCGCTAGTTCTTGGCCAGCAGGTTTAGCATCACTTGGGAATGTGTGGGAAATGCAAATTTCCAGGCCCTGCTCTAGACCTACTTAATCAGAAGCTCTGGGGATGGGGCCCAGCAATCTGTGTTTTAGCAAGCTCTCCTGGTGAATCTGATGCACAAGTTTGAGAACTACTGAAGAGAGTGATTTTAAAGAGGCCTTATCTTTTCAAAGGAGCATAGCATCTCACTGCTGGATGTGAGAAATCTATTCAGAAATGACTAGGAAACCAAGAGTAACTACACCAAAAGCAAGAAAAAAGTCTTTTAAGAGCCAGACAGACAAAGCCAAAGGCTCTCCTGCTGGATTTATGAGGCATGAGAAAATTCGAGGAAACCAAAGAGGACCTACTGCCTCTTAAAGAAGCAAACAAGCAAACAAACAAACAAAAAAAAAATAGAAACTAGGCTCCTACAAAAATATGAAACTAACTCATCTATTTGATTCCCTCATATATTCTTTGCCTTCAACTTTCTCCAGATTATTTGCAGTTAGCAAAGTTTATACATCTTGTTAATGAATTTGACAGCAGAACTAAGTGATAGATACCTCCCTCTCTTCTACTTGTGGCGTCATGAGTTAGAGATACAGCTTGTGCATAAATTGCATCCAGACAGAGGAGCATAACTGGGGAAGCACACCTACCAGAATTTATTGCATTAGGGGCATGGGAGTCTCCTGGGAAGGGCCTTCGTCTTAAAGGAAGAGAGAATCATGGAGACAAGGTTGACCCAGTACCCTATCTTGAGTCATCAGAGGGAAGGAATGATCTTTCTCTGATATTCCAGCCTGGAAAACACTCACATTTGCCTCTTGGCTCCTGAGTTCTGTGGAAGAAGGGTGGGGTATAGGGAAAGATGGAAAGTTGTTTCACAACCCAAACTCAGAGATCTCGGGAACATAAACAGCACCACTTTGATGCCCATGAAGAAAAGTACAACTCAAGTGGGAGAGAGAACCCATCCCCACTCTTCTGTTAGAAAAATGGCCTCAGAACTCCAGAAGACACAGTGGAGTGTGTGGCTGGGAGTTAGCTGAGGATCCTCAGACCCATGGTGTTGCTAATCCCTGGTGCTGCCTGAAAGACCTTGGCAGTCGTCCAGACACACCAGTATTATCAAGAAGAGTATACAGTACAGTGGAGAGTTGGCACTTCCCCTGGTATTTCCTTGACCATATTCTCTTGTCATTATCAATTTTATTTGTGGTTTAGGAGGAGGGCCTGGGTGGGGAACAGGACAGACTTGTTTGTATCTCTATTTCCTGTCTCACCCTGTAACACCTAGTCCAAAGCTCAGTAAACATAACAGGTGTTCAACTAATTATGCTGATTGAGAGACCTGCTGAAAGCAAACCTTTGAAGAATGATTCAATGCTCAACAAAAATGTGGCATGCCTGTGAATTGCAAACACGCTGAGTCCATTTACTTGGCCAAATATATCCAACCAACTGCCAAATATATCCAACCAACTTTGAGAAACTGGGAGATAAAGACCCAAGGAATGTTCAAGTTAGGGGGAACAGCTTGTTTACTTAGGCTCACATCAATTTCCCTCTTACAATTTCTGCTCGACAACCCTGCCAAGAACCAAGCCTTGTCATGAATGCCAGAGGGCTGGACTGGGCTCCTTGAACCCTGCCTGCTTTCTACCACCCTCTCTCCTGGGTCTGTTTTCTGCTCCCTGTGCACTACTTACTCCTCCTCCATCTTCTGCTCCCTCAGACTGGATGGGTTCTGCATTTGGGCAGCTTTCTCAGTAACAGCCACTGCTTTCCTGATGGACAAATATGGTCCAATGTCTGCGTTTCATGATGTTTGCCATGTTGACAAGGACCTCTGTCTGTATGCCAACAACTGCCCCACTCTCTGCTGCTCTTACTTTGACCTTGGGTACCACTCTGTTGACCTCCTCCAAGTTCACTTAGGTCAGATTTAGTTTTAATGGCAGCCCCACCATGCTCCCTGGTTAGCAAATTTCTGCTCCTTCCCTGCTACCCCACTTTATGAAATGATGCTCAGGTCAAAGAGTGTGCATATACTGAATATGAAAAATAGGGTGAAAGCATTGCATCTCAACCCAAACATTAGCCGTGCTTCTCAGCCTGCCCTCCATGGACCTTCTGCATCAGAATCATCTGGGGAGGGGGGCAAATTAAAAAAGCAAATTCCTAGACCCTCCTTCCAGCTATTAGTTTTTGATTCTGTAGGTCTAAGACACATATTTTTTAAAAAACTCATCCAGTTTGAGAGCTACTGCTTTGTATCTGGTACTTAATCTTGGGTGAAAATTAAAAGTCCAATCCAGGAGGAGTAAGGAGGTGGGAGTGGTACTTTTAAAAAATACAATGTATGGGCCCTACTCCACATCAATTAAATAGGAATTTCTGAAGGTAGGGACTAGGAATCCTTGCTTTTAAAAGCCTCCAAAGAGAGTCTAAAGTGCAGCCAGATTTGAAAACAACTGCTGTTTGATTCAATAGATGTACGTACTTTCAAAAGTCTATAACGGAAGACCGCTTTCAAAAAGTTCTTTCCTTTTAACCACGTTGCCGAACAACTTCCTGTCTGCAGGTCATGTGAATAATATGGACTCATCTCTGTATTGCTCTGGAGTCTTCTTTCCTTTTTCCTATCCCTTATTGTCTGTCTTATTTTTGGGGGGGATGTTGATTGAGTAAATAAAAGAAAAAAAGTAGAGCTGCTCTTGCAAACTGGTGGTCCACAGTCAAATTTGGTCTAGTAGGTGTGTTTTGTTGTGTCTTCCTTGTGTTTTTAAAAATATTTAAGCCAATAGTTAAAACTTGGGATATTTTCACATAAAAAATCAGATTTGCCACAATGAGGGAAAACCGCAGAAGTTTCAGCAACACTGTGGCCACCTTTCTTCAGGTGGGGTAAGTGCCCACCTGCCCATCACTCCCACTCTGACCCACTTATGCCTGGTCCCTTGGGCATTTGTGTTTGTGACCTTTATGAAAAAGGAATGAATTTAATCATTAAACATCTAAGCACCTACTAAAGGTCAGGAACTCTATTGTAAATGTTTTTACTTTTCTATGAAATATGTATTATCATAGAAAATATGATATAACACTATGAAATATCTATTATCCTATTTACGGGCAACACCATAGGCCGAGCAAGATCGTGGTACCAGGGCTAGGTCAGAATTTTAGTCCAGGTTTGTATGATGCCAAAGCATCCCCAGCCCCTCATGCTTGTAAGAACTGCAGGAATTTGGCCTGGTTCTATTTCTCTGCTATTAAAGAGACAGAATTTTTTTGGGCACCTGTGAAGTATTTTGCATTTCATTAAAGCTTCATCATCTGGATTAAGGGAATTTAGAAATCAGTCAGTAAATTTGGGGAGGGCTTTAGTCTAATCAGCTTTAAGTGTAGAGGCAGAAGCTTTTTGGGCAATTTAAGACAGATTTGCAATTCTATCAAGTGGATGCAATCATGTATGTAACCTGAACGTTTCAAGGAGAGTTAATAATGACTTCTCAGGCACTTCAGGGAGCTGAATGGAAAGAACATTTGTTCAATGCAGTTAGTTATTAGAGCAATTTTTTTCTTCGTTAAGCAAATTCTCAAGTGCACCTCTGGTGAAGTGAGGCCTTATGCCCACAACTCAATAACAACTTCTCATAGTCTAGAGTACCGTCTTTTTTAGCATAGTTTTGAACTTACGTTACAAATATTTTACCAGAGGGTTAGTTCATTAAATGGCATTTTTATGTTCTTTGTGCGATTTTCAATGCCTTCTTGGGGCCAGAATTATTCCTTTAGAAATGGATTTCAAATTGTAATGTATCGGTGGAAAAATTCTGTTACTATATACCTTTCTGTAACACATCTCTTGCATAATCAAAGAATGCAATTGTTTGCTTAGCTAGAGTGCTTCAGGGAATCGCTGAAAATGAAGTGAAAAGAAGGCTAATTATGAGCTATTCTGTGCCTAGAAACTTTCTGTTTTTCAGGTAGAATGTGTGGATTAGCAAATTACAGGAAGGAAGGAATGTTAAAAAAGAAACTGAAAGATATTTAAATAAAGGTAAGAGTTATCAGGATAGGAAAACATTTGTAGTTATTTAATGAGATTCTATTTATTAAGTTTCTACTTTTGTATCCCTGCAGTTTCTGCTGTGGGGTAGGTGGGTGGGTCTATTATTTTATTATCAACTTCAGTCTTCATTGACTCAGGGTCCATCTTAATCTAATCCTGAGGGTAGTAGGTCTTCAGCATCCATAGTTAACAGAACTGGAATAGATGGTACAGATATTTCCCCTCCCCTCCTGGTAGTGAAAATCTCATCATGCCCCTTACCCTGCTCATCACAAGAAGCCCAGGACTCTTGAGTTGTCCTTCCCCCATTCTTTAATTCCATCACCTTTTTGGACCCATCTCCCTTGCCTCATGATCTCTTGAAATTCTTTAACCCAGTTTCCAGGAACCCAAGGTCAATCAGAGTGTCTTTAATAAATGTTCTCTTCACCTTCTTGCTTTTACTGAAACCTACTCCCTTGACTACAACTCCTCTGTGGCCCTCCCATGTGGGTTGTTTTCTGTGTTTTACATCCATCCTACGAGATGGATCACTCTACCAGGTAAGCCACCTAGACGAGCAGAGGTGTTGACTAAGGATAAGGAGAGCCCAGAGTGTATAATAGAGGAGGGAGGTGATGAGTTTATCAGTTATGGCCTTGAGACCAGTAGCTGCAGCAGGGACTGAGTTTATTCCACCATTCTCTTGTAAGCTTCTTTAAGAAAAGAGACCACCCAGAAATCTGAAGGAGCTGTTATGGGGTGGGTTCCAGCAGCACAGACAGTGCACTGTAGTGGATGCTGTGATGTGTTACTCAGTTCCCTTCTTTAGCAACGGGACACTCATTTCTTCAGCTTCAGGGAGTGTTGGCTGTTGAGGGCTCTCAGCTTAGTCCCTCTCTGGGAATTCCTTTGCTTTTATGCCTCTACCCTGAGGGCAGCCTATGACTAGTTGACTTCAGGGAGACAAAGGCCATCCCAACTGCAGAAATCCCTGTGGGATTTGCTCAGGCCTCTATTACAATCGTAACACCGTTCTATCTCTCCATCTGCTCAGTCCTTCTTCCCTCACTCTGTTACAGGTACTCTTCCCATGAGCATTCTGCCGTAAAACTCCTACATCAGATCACAATCTCAGAATCTCTTTTGTTGATCCCTTTTTCTTTTTCCCACCTCTAAATGTTGTAGTCCTGCTTGAACCTATTCTTTGTATTTATTCCCTTGATGATCTAATTTAGTTTCATCGCTTAATATATGTTTATATAAGCTGATGACACCCCGTATTTTTCTCTAGCTCAGACCTCTCCCTTGAACTCTGGATCCATGTATTCAATGTTTGTTTGATATCTCCACTTGGATGTTTAATAGGCATCTCAACCTAACTTGGCCAACCCTCAGCTCCTGATATTCCTTCCCACTACCTACAAAAATCAGAGCTCTTCCTTCATTCTTCACTGTCTTATTTAGTGACAACATCATTCTTCCAGGTGCTCACAGTCAAAACTTTGACTTCATTTTGAATACCTCTCTTACTCTTGTAGCCCACACCTGGTCCTCTAACAAATCCTTTGCCTATATTCTCAAAACATATCGACATTGTGACCATTTCTTATCACTTCCACTGCCACCATGCGGGTTCAAACCACCATCTTCTTTTACCTGTTTTTGAAGTAGCTTCCCAACTGATCTCTATGCCCTTGCCCAATGCAGTCTTTTTTCAGTGTAGCAGTTAGGCTGATCCTATTAAAACATAAGTCAAATCACGTCACTCCTTGCTCAGAATCCTCTGGTGACTTTTCACTTCTTTCAAGAAGCCAGATCACATAGGGCCTTGTAAGTCACAGTAAAGGCTCTGACTTTTACCGCTATTGTTCCTTCCACCCAGCTGCATTGCCCTTGCTATTCCTTGTGCATACCATGCACACTCCTGCCTCAGGGCCTTAGCACTTGCTGTTCCTGCTGCCTGTAATTCCTATTCCCAAGAAATACGTATGGCTAGGTAGTGCCTCAACTCCTTCAGATCGTGGCTCAAAAGCCACCTTCTCATTGAGGTGTTCTCTGACCATCCTTTCTAAAAAGCCAACACCTCGCTCCCTGCCACTGAGATTTCATTTCTGAGTCCCTCCCTATTTTTCCTCTTTAACATTTAATTGTTTCCCTTGAGCATTTATCAATTTATCTCTCTTTAACATAGCAAATGTTATCTTTATTTTTTCCTTATTTGTGGTTTATCTTCCCTAGTAGAATGTAAGCTTCATGAGAGCAGAAGATTTGGGCTGTTTTCTATCCCCAGTGCCTAAAGAAGTGCCTGGTACATGATAGTTAATAAATGATTATTATTGTCACACTGTGATTGGTTAAAATACTTCTCTATTATGCCCACTACTCATCTGTTCATTCAATAGCTAGTTTAATTTTAAAACAAAAACCCTCCTACTCAATGGAAGAGACTGTCTTCCATGGAATCATCGCACACACATACACATACATGTGTATATACACGCGTATGCATGCACACACGCCCACATGCACACGCACAAAAAACCTCTTATCTATTCATTTCCAAGGAGGAGCCAAGCTGACGACCATCTCATAACTTTTTCCAAATGTAGGCAGTGGTAATCTGTGTCCCCATTCAAAACCAACGTTAGTGTTCTCAGTTTAAACAAACTAAGGCCTGGCTGATGCTAGCATATTTAGGCAAACGAGGTGATTGACTGCCAGCTCATACACAGTTATCAAATGAGAGAAGCTATGTTTGAGTCTTGTGTGATTTCTCCAAACAACACTTATACTAATGTCCTTGGATCCCCACCTCTTCAGGTGCTAGTCCCATAGGGCCCTCTGGAGATTTATCTTGGCAGATAATGGTTTGCAGCTAACCTGGGCCATGAACAGAGCTCAGTATAATTAAATTAAAAATTAAAGTAAAAAATGAAAAATGAAAAAATAAGAACTTAAAATTTGTTTGGTAAAGACTTAGGGTACAATCTATGGTAGGGTTATTGTACTTTTAAGTGGGAATCATGACGGTAAACCCATTATCCAGGTTGTAGAGAAGATGATAAAGGAGAATTCATGGACTCAGATATTTTGAGCTAAAGTTAGGGGCACTTATCAGTGTTCCTGATCACATTTCTAATCCTCCTTGGGAAGGGAAGAGATAATGACCCCTTAGGTATGTAGTTTTGAAAGCACTTCTGAAATGGCCCCTTAGATAGTACTTTGCTGACCCCTGGTCTATACAGTTCCACATAACCAGTTTGCCCTAAACACAAGTCAGGAGGAGGATTCAGAAAAAGCTCACACAAATGTGGAAATAGACTGTTGAATGCAGCAATGAAAAGGTTAAAATCATCAGTAATTCATCTTTGTTGGTGAATTGAATTCAATTTCTTTTCTAATAACACATTTAAGGGTTTGACAATTCTCTGACCAGTCTGAGCTCTGCCAAGACCTTTAGCATTCTTCTCCACCTTATTGATCTTCTTGAGAAAAATGGAAGGATAAACAGGGAGAAATAAGGCCTCAGAAGGGGGCCGGTTAAAGGTTAGGGGGAGATGATTTAAAATTTTTGCTTGCGAGTCTGATTCATTGATCTCTGGACCTTGTGTAGATAAGTTGGAGACATGAAAGCACAACACAGAACATCACAAAGTATTATTTGGTTCCATAAAAATGTCATTCTGAGTCATCATTAGCAATTACCAGTGGTTATTGGAGATTTATTTTGGTCACTCAGCCTGTGTTTTTAATGTAAAGACAAATAATGAATGAACAGCTTGTTCATTACATTTCTCTTTGTAAAATATCTTTGTTTTTCCTTGATTGATTTATAGACCTTTCTTTTAAGTGATGTGAAGTGGAGCTAACATAAACTACATGTCAACATACACAAATTGCATCATCATTAACTAAGACTTCTGTGAAATTTATCCTTAAGAAGTTATGAGCAGAGGCTTTGACAAGTTTCTCAGAATTATGCGAACAGTTTTATAATGCAAGTGATTTTTATCATTGACAAACATATTTACATTATTTTCAATAAAGTGTTCTAGCACCTTGACAAATTATTTTCTAATACTATACAAATATGGCATTAGTGAAGAAATTGAAAAATAAACATCATCAGCTTAACTATTAAAATCATCAATGCTCATTTGAAATTAATGTGATTAAATACAATATGATGTGTGAACACAGATTGTTTCCTCAACTTGCTCGTTTAAGTTTTACACAGCTGACAATATTGCATAGTTTATTTTGGGACTGCACTGCATGTGATATGTCTAACATCATATGAGCATTTCCTAAATGGAATATTCACAGTTGGGAATTATGTCTTGATCTAGGCAAATTACATTTTTTAAAAGCCTCTTGGCTTAATATGAAGAAAATACAAACTTGTGATATTTCTAATGCTTATTTTTAAATGCACCCTTTAAAAATGAATTTCTACAGAATAAGAGTTGGATGAGGTGGGGGAAAAGTAGAAGTATTAGGGTGTTAGAAAATTCAAGGTGACTTTTATAAAAACTTAAATTTTCCTACTTTGGTTAAAATACTTAGTTTGCTACTTCCCAGAACTTGCTTTGCAGATGTCAACAAAGAATGGTTCTGGTTCAGTTAGTGACCTGCTACAGTGAATTATGAGAGGTCCAGGCATGATTTAGTGAGTTGGGGATCCTGCTCCGAGTTCTGAAAATGGTGACTGTAGTCTGAAAACATTGGAAATAATAATAAAAATGGACCCCATAAATCTTAAACCCTTCACTGAAAAACATGTCCAAATATAATGCTTACCACATATTAATATTCCCTGTTGAGGAAGCAGAGATTCCTTAGGCTCCCAATTTCTTAAACTCAGCTAGCAAATAATCCATGGTCAATTGTACTTTGTCTAAATTACCAGACACTAGAATAACATGGTAAATGGGATGACATATTCAATTTATAGTTTTAGTATTTGATGACTGTGGCCTTAGTTTGCCTTGTAATAGTGACAGTTCTGGGGGAAAAAGGTGTGACAGAATTTGAAAGAATTAGTGCTGGAGAAATGCAACTGACATTTTGGGTGCCATGAATGCATAGAGTTGGAAAAGATTCTACGGTTAAAAAGCATTGCAGACAGAGTTCACTGGCACGGACAGTGTGAAAGCATAAACCTTGTCTGATTATCAGATTAACCAGCCTAGGGTCATTCATGTTCACAAACAGGTTTTTTTAAAACTGAATAATTTATAATTAAAGAAAAAAGCCATCTCCACTTTATTTTTTAATTCCTTAAAAAATTAAAATACCACGTTTTCCACAGAGGCTAATCTCTTTATTGCTTTCCCAGACATTGTTCCTGACTTGCTTGCTGGGACATTTTCCCTTATTATACCCCATGCCTCTTGCCTTTGTAGCAGACATTTCCTTATGTGACCATTTTATTGATGTCTCATCTGCTTGTATGTGAGCTCCATGAAGGCAGGGGTCTTGGCTGCTTTCGTTCACTATGGATCTTTAATACCTGTAACAGACACACTCATTAAGTATTTGTTGACTGAACAATAAATGAACAAGTCTGATTCATAGTCCTGAGGGCCTTTATAGCAGACATGGGGAGAAAAAGCTCATAACATGACCCCAGTAATACCCAGAGAATGCCCTAAACATGTGCATAGAATACACTAGAGGACAATGTACCTCAAATTCTGAGAGGGTTTATTTCAAGGAATGATGAGGTGATAGAGGAAAAGGCAATGACACCATCTACTCTACCCTTAGTAAATCATTTTGATTCAAGGGTAGCCACATCTTCCTAACAGAATTACTAGGACTTTTTCATGTGCAAGTGACAGAGAACCCAACTCAAGCTGGCTTTTATCAAAAGGGAAGAGAATTCCATTTCTGATCATAAAAATAGTTATGTTTTTGAATGGACCTGCCCAGTTAAAACAAATAGAAATTCTAGATTAAATAAAAGTCTTCTAAAAAGTATTGAAGAGGTGACAAGTTAGTGAGAAATTATAGGGCCAATATCAAAGAAGTTGAGTTCTCTGAGAGGCAAATTGAGTGTTAGTCCTTGTTTTATCAAAGAGAATTTAACATATTTGGTTTTGTTTTTTGTTTGTTTTTGTTTGTTTTTGTTTTTTTTGCAGCTTTTTGGGAGACAGGAGCCTGAAGACAAAACATGGCATTTCCCCAAGATGGGACACTTAATGGGAGACCCTCCCCCCTCAGAGCTGGGGCTTGAAAGGTCACATTTCAGAGTAAGGGTGACCCATAATTAAATCTCTTCTAGCTCCCACCTGCAAGGGTGCTGAGCAGAGTAGGGAGGTAAAACGCCCTGAGAAATTTGAACAATAGGCTGGCCCTCATGTGAATTTTTAGCTCAAATTTCCATCACTTGGGTGTTCTGAAAGATAGTTCAAGATTGGCAGGTGCTAATCCAGATCTTTGGATGAATGCACCTTTATCCTAGGCTCTGAAAGAGTTTCTACAAAACAATTGCTAAGGTAAATGATCAGTTCACAGAAGAAAGGGAGGGAGCAACTAAGCACAGAAGGAGTAAGGAGCCGTAACTTAGTTTTAGTTCTCACTGTGGCAAGGATTTGAGGGCATGTAGCTTACCTGGATAGCATAGGTGACACAAAGTGGGAAGTAAAGAACTGATACAGGGAAAGCAGCAAATAAAGCCCAAAGTGGGCACTTAGAACTCAAACTGTTGCGGAAACTCTGGGAAATGGTGCAAAACACACACGTCAGAACGACCCATCTGAAAGGTTAGGGAACTTACCTTTATATGTCAATTCTGGTTGATCATAGGGTTGAGCATTGCTCCAGTGTGGGGATGATATTTGAATTCCTTGAGACTTGTAGCCAGCGCACACATGGGTAGCACATCTTACCACAGTTCTTGGAAAAAGAGCTGTCAGGTGCAGGGTGTGGGATGCAGATGCCAACATTGGGAATCAGCCAGAGTACACTGGAAGGTCTTTACAAGAGAAAGAGCAGAAACAGGCCCACAAAGACTAAAGATATTGGAATTATCAGATACTGATTATTAAGAAATAAAATGAGAGAAGTTTGAAAAGCTAAGGATGGAACAGGGAACTATAAAAGTGATGAAGTTTTAGAAAGGAAATCAATAAAACTTCAGGAAATAAAAAAAGCACAACTTAAATTAAAAGCACAATGGGTGGTAAATTATACCTCAATGAAGTTTATTTAAAAAAAACCCTCAATGCTCAATGGATGGTCTAATAGCAGATGAGACTCAGGTGAACAGAACATTAGTGAGCTGGAGGGTAGGTCAGAAGAAATTATCCAGCTCGCAACACAGAGACACAAAATGGTGGAAATGAGGGCAATAGTGACTTAGAGAATACAGTAAAAAGGTCTAACATACTTCTGATCAGAGTTCCCACAAGAAGAGGAGAGAGAGAATGGAGAAAAGGTGATATTTGAAGAGACAATGGTTCATAGTGCTCTAGAACTGAAGAAAGACTCTAATCCAAAGACTCAAATAACCCAAAGAATCCAAAGCAGGACAAATAAAAAGAAACTCCAATGCAGACACTCAGTGAACCTATACAGAGAACTGAAAACAAACAGAAAGTCTTAAAAACAGTCATAAAAAATCAGCTTCTAATAACTGGCAGTTAGCAAACTGATAGCTATCCTCTCAATGACAACAAATAGAAACCAGTATTCAACGGCATGGGATCCTAAATAAGCTTTCCCTATTTGAGCCTCCAGATGAGGCTGCAGACAGCTAACACCTTGATTTCAGCTTTGTGAGAACCCTGAGCAGAGTTCCTAGCTAAAATGTGCTGGGCTCTTGGCCCACAGAAACTGTGAGATAATAAGTTTGTGTGTGAAGTTTGTGGTAATTTGTTGGGCAGCAATAGAAAACAAACACAGAGTGAAACACACACGCCATAGGACTGGAATTTGACTTCTCGAGTGACTGCTAAGGGATCAGATGACACAACTCAGAAGTAGAATGGAGTTAACTCCCAATGGGGTAAATATTGACCAATGGGAAATGCGAGATGGGAGGTAGATATATAAATTCCCACCTTTTCCCCCTTCCAGTGGACAACTCTTCTTCCTTCTGGAAAAGCCTTATATGCCAAGGGAATCCATCTCCTGATTAACCTGCTTTGTCTTTTCATGGTGTGTATGATAAGATAATCCCTTGCTGTTTCCAAAGTAAAGACAGAATTTCAAGCATACCCTTTCTTCTCAGATTTTTTTTTTTATTCAGAATTGTCAATATATTTCCTTAGGTTGAGAATTTTGCCTTGAACTATTTCTGAGATGCTCTTTCCGCTGAACAGTGTTCAATGAGCCTGAGGCAAATAAACAGAAACAATACCCAAGTGCATTTTTAGCAGCAAGTTCTGTTGGTAATGAAAATGTTCCTTTCAGATTGGTTAATATGGTCGGTGCTTTGGAGCCTGATAGGATGGGCATGGCAGTTTGCTGTGTTAACGACAGAGCCCAGGGAATAGGTTAAGCCCTCATTTCCAGTTTACTTTTCCCTTTATGAACTCTTGGGTAACTCGATGACCATAACTATGAGATGAACACATTTCTTTGAGCTATTTTTCCTTAGAATTCAGTTGAAGATTCCTTTGGGATGTCTGTGCTGCCTCTGAACTTTTTACTGATATGCTGAATTGAGCCATGTGGCTGTCATGTTCATACCTCCAATGATCCCTGAGTCATGTATTATTGAATGAGAAGTAAATATCAACTCAAGGCTGGACCAAGCATTCTCTTGAGAAATTTGGAGTTGAGATGGAGACCACTGATAAGATTGGTTTGATCTCTTCCTGAATAGATGCTGAGTACACTTGGGAGCTACAGAGTGGCCATCTCCCCCTGCCATAAGGATGGAGAAGCTAGAAAGCCAATCTGCTTTTCCTCTATGTGGATCTTCATTCTTCCTCCCCATTTTAATAGAAATACTATATGAAAAGAGGAATTCCAGCAGGGATGATTATTCATTTCCCCCATCTGGATCCACTCCTCACCTTTCTTCCCTGTCCTTCGTTCCCCGAGTCTGATCTCCATGGACTGATTCAACTGACTTCCTTACTCTCTGGCTTACAATTGGGTTTGGCCAATATGATGTACCATTAGAAGATTAAAAGGCAGGAAGGTAGGTTGGGGCCACATCCTTGGCTCATCACTCTCAGGCTGTGGGCTTACGACGGCTTTGTTTCAGAAGCAAAGGCCACAGTCCCTGTGGGGTGATTTTTTCCCTCAGCCATAGCTAGAGATCTTACTAGTCTTCAATAAATGCACCACAGGTCTAGCAACAGACAGACTCTATTACCGCCTTTAGGCCTAAAGGGCAAGAGGAGGGAGCTCCACCTTGCCTTGTTGGTTTCCTTTAACTCTGCCCTTAACCCGCTGTAATTAGTACAATTATTCATTTTGAGGTGGCACCTCTTTCCTGCTGGGATCCTAAATCTGACTGATACATGAAAAGTGCTCCTGAAGTTCCAATTCTTGCCTGGTTCCTGGCTGCATTTTTGCCTGTGAAACAAACCAATAATCTTATAATAAATTTCTGTTTTGTTTTAGCTAATTCAGTGTGTTTTAAAACTGAATAGTCCTAATTAGTAAGTTTCCTTGAATTGCATGTGCTTATATAGCAACTGTATAGACCTGTACAATGTTTAAAAATGGGCTAAGAAGTTCATAAAAAATCAAATGGACACTTACTATGCACAAGATACTTTGGTAGGTAACATGATTTATTTTAAATTTGAATTAGATATATTCTTTACCCACCATTTGGTGTTGTGTGAGATACAGGGAAGTAGGCTGTAAGAGGAAGGGGAACTGAAGATTATTGTGCAAGAAGGAGTATGAGGAGAACCAGAGAGATAAAACATGTGTGACGGAGCTTCCAGGAGGGAGATACTCATCAGAGTTTGGGTGATACGCAGGGAAAGCAGGTACGTCTTCATAGAGGTAGTATTATTTGGGCTAGGCACTTCAGGAAGGGTAGATTTGTAAGAGTCATGAGTGATAAACAGATGAAGATATTTCAGCAGAAGGAAAAGTATGAACAAAGGCACAAAACTGAGACTATGCTGAGTGTGCCAAGGAAACAAGACTGAGTCAGTCTGGCAAGAATGGAGAAGCAATATTAAAGGAGGGTCAGATATTCTCCTGGAAATAAATTTTGCTTAACGGGCTACAAAAATATTTTTCCCTTTCTAGGCAATGGGAAATCAGTAGAGAGTTTTGAGTAGGGCTGTAAGATGAGTTTGATTTGAAGCGAGACTGCTGGGAAGTCACATCCTAGCCACCATATCCCAGCCTTCGCCTAATCCTCTCCTGTAACATCCTGTATGCAGATGTTTCAGTGTGTTTCCATTCTGCAGCCCTGGGAGAGATGTTAGGTTTGAGGAAAAGGCCTGAAACCCAGAAACCGGGAACAAGCAGCCCCAGCTGCTGATCAGGGCGGGGAATCTCAGAGTCAGGGCCCCTCCCCCTGGGTCCTGTAACTACCCCACTCTCCAGCAGTAGATTCCACTCTCCTCTGGAGACCAAGTGGGGACAGTTATTAGATGATTAGGTGTGTGCTTCTTCACAGGCCCCCTTCCCCGCAATTTCTCTACAAATTAACAGAGCTAGGGAAGTTAGTGTCTTTTTTCTGAAGCCAAACCCACGGTGTGTCCAGCTATGCTTGGTCCAAGTACTTCTGCCTGGGAGATGGTGAGAAATTGGGATCAAGTGTGCTCTTTTACTGATTCTCTATATGTGCCCATGAGTAACCTGCTTTACACTTGCAGTGTGTGTCATCTGTGGTGTTTGTCTCCGTGCCAGGCTTGACAGTTTTTGTGCTCTAGGAAAATTTATCTGGCCTACCCACTGCTATTTGATAAGAAGAGAGGTGAGATAAGGAGGCCAGTTAAAAGTCCAATTACAAGGGTGGCTAGGCAAGAGGTAGAGAAGCCCCAGTGAGAATCCTGGAAAGAGATGGAGGCACATGTTCAGGAAGAAGCTGCAGGGTTTGATAACAGAGTGCAAGAAGGTGGATAGAAAATGCCAATTTTGAACCTAAATTACTAGGAGAATGGAGATGTCATTCAAATAATTATGGAATCCAGTTTGAAACATAGGGTGGATGGGGACTGCTGAAGGATTCAGAGGGCTAGGATTGGAATATGTCCAAACTTGATGGAGAAACTGATGGTAAACCTGAGAAAATGTCTTGGAGGCCGCTGGAAATGTGATTCATCATGGAGATGAGGCTGAGAGGTTTTCCTCAAACATATTTGAAGTTCATATTTTAAAGAAGGGTTTTATTTCAGAACTTTAATGAGGAAGCTGAAATATGTTTAACAGCGTCAACTAACTAAAGCAAAGAATTATAAAAACATTTCTTACGCATGGTGCAAAGGAAAAGGAGCTGGAGGGAGTGAGTGCTTTTGAATTTTTGTGCTCATGGCTCTTCATTTTTCCAAAGGAGTGGAAAAGTAGCCACCTAAAAAGAAGTGCCCCCCAAATTAGACTTGCATGTTCCTTTCAGCACGATCACATTCCTTATTGCTCTCCCCACGACTTTTCCTTTTCTCTCCTATACTCAGTGGTGAATGGGCCTCAGGAGAAATGAACTCATTAGACTATGTAGGTTCATAATGAGATAATAAATAATGTAGCAATCTCACTCCAACTAAAAATACTAGTTATCGCTTTTGGCCCTGGAATTCATTTAAAAATCATCAGAGGAGAAACTTCTGGGTATTGTTTTGGTAAGATTTAGCAGATTTCTTTCTTACCTGAGGTGCATTTAAAGTAAAAATGACAAACAGTTGTTCTAAATTGATTGATTTCTTTATAGGTATTTCAAGGATATTTCGGCAAAGGGTATAAACAAGTTTATCCAGGCACTAAGCACATTGATGGAATTCTTCTCTTTATATCTCAGTAGAAAATGACAACAAAGCCTGTTAAATGCTCTCAGTTTTATGTTTTTTTTTTTTAAGCTTATTTGAACCTCTGTTTCCTCATGTATAAAATGGAGAAAGTAAGCTAGGTTTTCAAGGTCTATGGTAGGTTGAATTATCCTAATTTAGAATGGTTCTGAATCTTTATCTGCATTCCTATGGATGTGAACCCATTGTAAATAGCAACTATTGAAGATGTTATTTTAGTTAAGGTGTGGCCCAGCTGAATGAGGATAGGCTTTAATCTGGAATACTGGAGTCCTTTAAAAGCAGAAGAAATTCAGACAAATCCAGAGAACGCTCAGGGAAGGAGATGGAAGCTGGAAGTCAATGGAACCCGGAAGAGAAAGGAGAAGACATCGCCATGTGATGTGAGACAGGGATACAAGTCGTGGAACCCCAAAGATTGCTGGCAGCCAGCACCAGAATACTGCAGAAGTAGGGAGAAAGCATCACCAGAGAGAAAGTGTCTCCTTGCTGACACCTTGGGATTGGACTTCTAGGCCCAGAACCGTGAGCAAATAAATTCTCATTGTCTAAGCCAACCCATTGTGCGGAATTGTGATAGCAGGTCAGGAAATCTGAGGCATGTTCCTTTATTGCTTTAGGTTTCCAATGACAAATCCAAGGTCACTTAGTAAGTGACAGCACCGAGCATTTCCTAACAAAGCATCAGGAGGAAGGCAGCCTGGCTATAATACAGACTTGGCTGGTTTTGGAATCAGAGAGACCCAGGTTTGAATACTGATCCCAGCACTGATTACTAGTTGTAGGTAAGTCACTGAAATTTTTGGTTCCATTTTTTTTTTACAGTGATTAAAGTAAGTCTCAAATACTGTATAGTTTCAAGGCTGTTCCAGTGATCTGAATATGATAAGTGCCTAGTTAGTTTCTTTCCTACCATACCATGAAGCACCTTATAGGGCAATTTTATGATAATTTTTATTATGTTGAGCCCAAGCATCGGGTCATCAAACTTTATAAGCAGGGTGGGCCTTCAATGGATTCTTTAGAAATCAAATGTCAGTGAACATTGAGACCAAATTCCAGCTTTATTTTCACCTATATCTAATAGTTTTCCAATTCAGCTTCACAGGTTTTGAATTTATATAATGGGATAACATTTACTAAGATGTTGACAAAAAAAAATATATTAAAATACCTTTTGGAGCTCTCTGGAATACCACGAGATTTAAGTGTAGGATCTTTGTAGAAGCCATCGCTAATCTGATGCAGCTTTTACTCTCATCCCAAATATCAAATCATGTTTTCATGAGTTCAAGTAGAACATGTACTATGATTAATAGCTTCTCATTCGATGGTAACCTCCTCTTTTGGAGACAATGTCTTAGTCATCTTTGTATTTACATTTTAAACAGTGATTGGCACACTGCACTAGGGCAGTAAATGTTGATTTAATGAATGTAACTCCAGATCTTTTCCCTTTTCTTCTGAAAGACAGAACCTGAACAGTTCCCACCTCTAAGTACTTGCCTTTTATTTATGTTTAGTGGTTCTGATCTTTTATATTTTAATAATGTGTTTCATATATTTCTCATAAGCTACCTTAATTTGTTTGTGAGCAAGGATAGGCATACTAAATAAAGGAAAGAATACTAAGTGTGCTGTTTCTAAACAGACAAATTGGTTTACATAGGTTTTTCAATGAAATGCAATTTTTCAGTTTTGGGGGGAGAGGGCAATAGCTTCTAATATTGGATATAGTTGAGGGCCATAGCCTTCCTACCCCACAAAACTTACTACTAGGGGTTATGTTATACTTAAAATAAACCTCTGGTGTGTGGTTTCTTGCTAATACAACAGACACAGGCACAAATATGCAAGTTTTTTAGGTCCCAGCATTCTGTCCTATGGGGCATACTGATAAACCCCTTGCACAATAGGTTTCTTGAAGCTGATTGGATGATATTCTAATATCAGCTAACTTTCCCATTGAAATTAAATGACTGTACAAAGTTTTGAAATCGACTGCTGTGTTTAGTATGGATCTTTCCTGCTTTTCCAGAAAGCAGAGTAAGGCAAAGTGCTAATATTGGAAGTCCTAGTCTAGAGTGCTGAGAGTAAGGAAGAAGAGGGCAAGTGACATGAAGAAAGATGTGAAGCAGTGTGATATAATATTCTGCTGGCCACCTTTACACAAAAAGCTGAAGGGACACAGCAGGTCACTTGTCATATGTGTTCATTTGGAAAAAGGTGAATGACTATCATGCTATCTCATGGGTTGTTGTATGTCAATCTATGTGAAGTTGCCTAGAATTCTGCATTTAGTAAGTACTATTTATTAGCTATTAGCTATTATTATTTGAGAAACAGAGCTGGTCCTTGTTCCTGGGCTGCATGATATAGCTCAGGTAAACTGATAGATTACGACTATTTCTGGATTATACTCTTTTTCAAAAATATATTTGTAATTGAAACATTCAGTAAACATGTATTGAACAAATTTCTATGCTTGAGAAACAAAGAAGAATAGGGTAATGTCTTAGCTTGGGTCCTCTAGAAATCAGAGCCTAAGACAAGGATAAAAGTACTGCAACTTTATTTGAGAAATGCACGCCCAGGGTGGTGAGGGTGAGGGAAGAAGGAAAGTGCAACAGGGAAAGGCATGAAGTAATGCGAGTGTTACTCTGTTTATTGCTACAAACAGGCCATTGAGGGAGGGACCTGGCCTGTTGCTGAGCAGTCCTTTCACAGGTGCTTTTCCAGGAAAGAACCACACCTCAGAGAAGTTCAAGGGAGAGAGAAAGCGGAGGTCCTTTTCAGCTTGCCTTCTCTTGTCTTTTGTTTCCTGTGGGTTCTCGAAGGGAGCTAACTCTTCTATATTACTAGCTCATCAGTAGCCCTTCAGGAAGTCAGATCCTTGCCCTCCGCTGTGGCATTGCATCTGAGTCCAGAAGTAGAGACGCAATCCAGCATGGGTAGGATGTTGACTAAGAAAGAAGGAGGCGGTTGAGGGAATCTGTATGGTCCCAGTGCAATTAGCTTCTGCAACCATAGATTGCATATAAGGAACTCCAATTTGGAATCTTCCCTCAATGATGCCTGGATGGGTTTGCATTCACCTTATATCTCACTCTAGCCACAAGAAATACAAACAATTTGGCATCTTTAAGATTCCTTTTTAACTAAAACAGTCACCCACGTTCCCCTACTCTTGTGTATGCCTTCTTTGGACTCTTCAAGCTCTTCAAGGGAAGAAACTGAATTGTTTGTGTGACTCAGAGTCTCTTCTGAGCCTAGGTGTAGTTTTCAGTATAAGAATATACAACCCTTATCTGCTCTGTTAAATTCTAAGATCCCTGAAGGAAGAAACCATGTATTATCTTTTCTGAGTTTCTCAAAGTGCTCAGCACCCAGATAGTCACAGGATGAATAAATAAATGTTGGCCACAGTGGTTAACCCTTAAAATCTGCCTGCCACATGTGATATGATTTCCTTCTCATTTCTACCTTATACTGCAAGGACTGCTTTAGTTGTTACCTCAACCAAAAATGATGATAGATCTTGTTGCATGAAATATCCCTCTTTTAAGTTCCCATGGGAATTTATTTGGAAATCTCTATGTATCCTGTGATATTTTGCCTTGCAATCTCGTTAAATGCATTTTTATCTCATTTTTACTTCACTCATTTATTGAGCAAGCTTTGAAAACCTACTATGTCTAGGGTCTGGGTTTACATAAGTGAGAAGACTTAGTCATTGTCTTCAAGGAGGTAGCGATCCAGGGTAGGATGACTCATAAAACATTATCTCCATCACCACCATTAGCATCCAGTCCTGCTCAGGCTGCATTGTGAACAGAAAGAAAAGAGGGAGGTTTTTGACAGTTTTCACAGAAGAAATCATGTTAGAGTTTAAAAGTGAGCAGTGAATGGGTGTTTGTATGTTGTAGGACAAAATGAGATTGTAGTGTAAGGAGGGTTGGGCAATGAAGCTGGGAGGGGTGCTTCTTGTGTGTGCTGTGGGAGTGCCCTCATGAGAAAGCACAGTGCATTCTCGAAAGACTGACACACAGGACATGTAGGGGGAGAAATGCAGAGATCAGGCCTAGCAGGAAGGCTGGGGCTAGAACGTGATGGACTGGAGACTGTGAAAAAGATTTTATCTTGAGGGTAAAGAAGAACCACTGGAGCATTATAAATACAAGAGAGAATGCAAGCTTCTTGAGGATGAGGGGCTATATCTTAGACACATCTGTTTCTTTCATGATGCCTAGCAGAGATTCTTATATATAATAGACATTCTGTGGATTTTGGTTAAATGACGATGCTTCCATAGTCAGACACTACATGACAGACACAGATCTTAGCAGAATTCACTGCAAGACAGTAACTGTTTAGAATTCTCTGCTCCTGGGAGCAAACTTCTGAAGTACGACCTTGTATTTCATACAACTTTGTTCTTCAAAAATTGCTGCTGTATAACACTTTTTGTCAATTAGTTGGAATTGCATTCTGTTAATGGCATATGTAATTAGCCATCTTATCCTGCTTGGAAGGGCACCTAACAAGAGGTAAAATGAGCTATTTTCAGTGGTTGTAAAACTACTGAGCCACAGAAAAGGAGGTCGAGACCCTTTAAGGGCTCAGAGGAAATGGAGCTGAAATTAAAAAAAAAAAAAAAAAAGAATACCATCACAAATGGAAACTCTTCCATAAAAGGAGAGAAAATTAAAGTCTGAGCTTTTTGGATTGTGCTGACAAATATGTGAAAGTCTCAGGAATCTGGTTGACCTTTCCTACTACACTCCCAAACCACATTTGTCCTTTTCCCATTAAGATAAATATTGAACCAAAGCAGGTAATTGCTTAGAGTTTCATCAATCTATCATTTATCTTATCAAAGCTGAAAAAATAACAAGCTGGTTAGTAATTAAAATTTAACAACCAGCTACATTAAATAGGAGTATTAATCGAAAAGCTAACATTTATTTAGCACTTACTATGGGCCAGGTGTTTGAAGTTCTCTATATGTATTCTGGTTTAATCCTCATAACAGCTCCGTGAGTAACAAAATGGGATACCTGCTTGATCGCACGTTAATAAATGAAATAATTATTCTCTCTACCCATGCTCATGGCTCTGGAACTGCATTGTCCAGGATGGTAGCCATTATTTAAATATAATTAAAAATTCAGTTGCTCAGTCATGCTGGCCCCATTCCAAGTGCTTACTTCTTAGCTAGTGGTTACCAAATTGGACATCCAGATATAGAACATTTCCATTGTCACAGAAAGTTTCATCAGACAGTGCTGGTCTAGAGAAATCTGACAAATATTGTCATGGATCCCAGGACATTTAATGTTACAAGAGAACTAAGAAGTCATCTAGTTAAATATCTTTATTTCTGGTTGTAAAACTATTGGCCAAAGCAGTTAAGGGACTTACTTAAGATCACACAATTTATAATTGAGACAGCCGGGACATAAACCTACATTAGCATCTTTATCCAATGCATGTACTGCTATCCCCTACCTGATTTAATTAATGCACAGCAGGAAATGGGCAGTGAGGATAAGATAGTGACCATAGCCATGACCATACATGACTCTGTTAATAGTACTCCCAGCAAGGAGTATGACTGAGGATGTGACTATGAGAGGAATCAACTCCAAAGGGTCCAGGCTAGAGTTCCTTACTCTCCTCCTGAACACCAAATTAGTATTCAGGTCCTAGAGTGTAGTGGTTTGTAACTGTATGTACCCCAGAAAAGGATGTTCTTAAAGCTCATCCAATCCTATGGGTGTGAACCTATTGTAAGTTGGACCTTTTAATTAGGCTACTTCAGTTAAGGTGTGGCTCCTTTTGTTGGAGACCTTTATACACTGGATGAATAGAGAAAGAGAAAGTCATGGAAGCAAGAAGCTGAAAGCAACGAAACCCAGAAGAGAAGGGAGAGCCCTGCAGATGCCACCATGTGCCTTGCTAAGTGACAAATGAGTCCAGGATCGCTGGCAGCTGGTCTTCAGGAAGAAAGCATAGCCTGGATGACAGCTTGATTTGGACATTTTCATGGCCTTAAAACTATAAGCTTGTAAGCTAATAAATTCCCATCCTTGTCAACACTTATTATTATCTGTCTTTTTGATTATACCCATTGTGGTGGATGTGAGGGGATGTGAGGATGTGGAATCCATACTTAATTCTTGGCTCAGTGTAATTAAGGGGGTCACCATCATGAGTCACATATTTCCTTGTGGTTTTGATTTGCCTTTTCCTGATAACCAATGATGTTGAATGCCCTTCCATATGCTTATTGGCTATTTGTATATCTTCTTTGGAGAAACATCTATTCAAATCTCTTGTTCATATTTTAATTAGATTATTTGTCATATTTTTTGTTGAGTTATAAAAGTACCTTATATAGTCTGTTTATAAATCTTTAAATATAAGTATTTGTGAATACTTTCTTCCATTCTGTGGGGTTATTGCTTCAGTTTCTTCCTAGTATCCTTTTATGCAGGGGGGGGCAGGTGGAGCGTGTCTGTGACTCAGGTTTGGGGGTGTGGAATGAAGTTGGGGGATACAGTGTAGAACAGTGTGTTTAACAATTTGGAAAAGACTGATCACTGCAGGCAATGGGCTTTCTGGGGGTCCAAAGGTAGGAGGTAGAGATGTACTGCTCAGGAATGCCTGAGAACCATTTCTGTCCCCTCTCCTCCAGGTGCACATATGGACTTATGCAGAATTTACCTTAAGAACTAGTAAGTCCTGTGTTCTAGTTTGCTAATGCTGCAGAATGCAAAACACCAGAGATGGATAGGCTTTTATAAAACGGGGGTTTATTTGGCTATACAGTTACAGTCTTAAGGCCATAAAGTGTCCAAGGTAACACATCAGTAATCAGGTACCTTCACCGGAGGATGGCAAATGGCGTCCGGAAAACCTCTGTTAGCTGGGAAGGCACGTGGCTGGCGTCTGCTCCAAAGTTCTGGTTTCAAAATGGCTTCCTCCCAGGACATTCCTCTCTAGCAAGCTTGCTCTTCTTCAAAACATCACTCACAGCTGTACTCCATCCAGTTTCTTTGAGTCAGCATGTTTTATATGGCTCCACTGATCAAGACCCACCCTGAATGGGTGGGGTCATACCTCCATAGGAGTATCCCACCGAAGTCACCTCCCACAGCTGGGTGGGGTCACATTCCAAGCAAATCTAACCAGCACCAAAACGTCTGTCCCACAAGACCACAAAGATAATGGCATTTGGGGGACACAATACATTCAAACCGGCACATCCTGGTATCAGGAAACACTCTCTTAAAAGGAAGCATCAAGCTTGTTAATCATTTGTATGTTTTCATCTTGGAATAAAAGGTCTATGGCTTAGTACATAATTAACCTTTCTGATCTGGTTAGATGTGTCTCAAATTCATAGTCCTGCTTGTAGCTGTGAGCTGAACGGTGTTGGGCGCAGATGATTGCATGGAATACTCTGAACCTATAGGATGGAGACTCCTGAAGGGGACACTTCTAGTCAGAGTTCCCACCATGATTTACCGTGTCTGAGTTGTATGGAAAGTGCAATCTGACTGGTGTTTTATTAGGTTGTGTCTGCTCTGGCCATTGCCACCCAGGGATGTGAGGATGTGGAATCCATTCTTGCTTCTTGGCACAATGTAGTTAAGGGGGTCACCATCATGAGACATTAACAGCAGGGCTTGTTGGCTTCAGGAGATCAGCCTTAGGATACTGGAACCCTTGAGAAGGTAGCAGAGCTTTGGCATCTTGAGGACGTTAACACCTATTGTCCTCCCTGGTGGGAGGTCTGCCAGTGGCTAGTCATGTTTTCTGACAGGTTCTGAGGGCAGAGATGAGGCACCCATGTGGCTTTGCACAGTCCTTTCCAGCTAAATAATAGTAATGATAATAGGTTTTTGAATTCTTACTATGTACCATTATACAAAACATTTTGCATGAGTTTTCTTTTAATTCTCACAATACGATGGGGAAGTGGGTCCTTCTTATTAATCTCATCTTACAGATGAGAAGGAAACTGAGACCCAGAGAGGTTGAGAGGCTCATACATGGTTTGACTAGATTTAGTAAGTGGAGATGGATCTGCTGCTGGGGGAACCCAACCGGGGACTTTAGCAGTTTAGCATCATTTTACCAAGTTTGTTTTTAAAAAATAACTTTTTTAAGGTAAAATTTACATACAATACATCTCACCCATTTAAAGTGTACAATTCACTACATTTCCTCTGCAGAGATTCCTAGAAGGAAGTGAGAATGACTCTGGGGAGGTAGGAGGGCAAGTACCAGGGAAATCTGCTTTATTATTTAGAGTGATCTCAGTTCTTTTTTTATATCCCAGTGCAGGGTGTCCTGAGGAAACACTGTTAACACTTGTTAGTGTTTTGTGTTGTTTTTTCTTCTCTTGCCAACTGCCCATCCTTTTAGAATTGGATTTTTTTTTGCTTATGCATTTATTTTTTCAACATGTAGTGTATAGCATTTAATAGACAAACCTTTCACACTTTTGTTTCAAATTGCTATAGCTGTGCTTGAGTATTAAAAACCATATTTTCTTTAATTATATATTTATAGATCTTCTCTAATATCAGAAGGAAATTGACAGAAAAATTGGGTTAATTTCTTTTGCTATGATTCTCATATGCACCAAGAGGGAAACATGTATGTTTATGTTCTTCATAAAATTTCTAATATTTTACTTTTCCAACTTTGCAGTGGAGAAATTAAGTTGCATTCTTCTACACTTTATTGTCAACAGATAATCTATAACCTGTTTTATAGTGCTATAAGGACTTAATTTGCATCTTTCTAAGCAGGGAGAGTTACCATTATTTACCATAGTATAATAATATTTGGAATGTTACAGAAATCTTTGTTTTTACCCAAGTTACCTATAAACCCTTTTGAACTGATAACTTTCCAAGTATCTTGCTAGCCCAGAATTTTCTTTTATGCAGCAGATCTATCTATCAAATACAACTGGACACCTCTTCTTGTGTCTTCCAACAGACACTGTGATGGGTTGTTCAGATTTCCCTTTAGAAATAGAAGACATTACCCAGTGTGGGAGTGTTCACGGCAGTCAGCCCCCTTCGGAGATTGCCCTGGCTGAAGAGAGTTACTTCACCCAATTTCACATCCCTTTCTCTGGGTAGCCTCCTTCCTATAACCATTTAACAGGGGTATAAAGCCATGACCTCTCACTCAACTGGAGACAACTCTGAGGGCTGTCCCATCTTCAGAACTCCCCCAAGGGTGCAGAGGCATTTGTTGAGATGACATTGCTGCCCAACTTCTCCTCTGCCCCATTCCTGCTTCCTTCCCTTCCCTGCATCGTGAGTTGATTCCAAGTGCACTCTCTAATGAACCTACCACACAGGAGTCTGCATCTCAGAGTCAGCTTCCTGGGAAACCCAATGGGAACACCCATGGATACGTCAAATGTGACATGCCTAAAACCTAACTTAGATTTGGGGAAGAGGATGAAAGCTTTTACTCTATTTCCTAAACCAGTTAATGGTACCATCATCCACTCTAACATCCAAGCTAGAGACCTGGGAGTTGTTCTGGACTGTCTTCTTCATCACTGTTATTTCTTTGGATACCAAGTCCTGTTGACTTTCTCAGATTCATTTCCAAATGCTCCCTCTTCTCTCTATGCCCCCGGCACTGCTATGGGTCAAGCCCCCATTATTTCTCACCTAACTAGCAGCAGTCAGAACGTACTTACAGATTTGTAGCAAATGCTGTCAGTGCCCTGCCATAATTTTTCCTTCTTTCTGGTCTTATTATTATAAAAACAAGTGTCATTTTTTAATTCAAAAAGGATTAAAACACAAGACGTTGATCTCACTGTATATACAGTATTACAGTAAACTAACAAAACAGTAAACTAACAAAACAGTAAACTAACAAAACATTTAAGACTTCACACACACATATGTATTTTGAAACCAGAAACACAGGACAATTTTAAACTGTGAAATTCCCATGATGACTGAGAGAAAGAACATCATTGATTTGAATTTAATCATTTTCCTGGTATGTAATCACTATAGAGTCCAGTCCCAAAGCATTTTGTGTTATTAAGGAAGGACATCTTTAGGAAAATATAAGCATTCTAGTTTGGAGCTTTTTCTCCCGGCCCCAAAGAGTCTGCTTTCCTATAGCTATCAAGTAGTTTGGCTTGTTACTATTTAACAGGATCATAACAACAAAAAATATTTTTACCACAAAACTCAGGTGAGATGTGTTTTGAAAGATCACACAAAAATATTTTTTCCCAAGGAAGGCAATCTATAAATTATAAATAAAAGTCATAATAAAAAGTATTGTTTACAAATTGTTCACTTCCAAATATTGATGAAGAAATAAAAATTGCATGGGGGTGAGAGGAGGAGTTGGCATGGCAGGGAATAGAAAAGGTAAGAAATGAGAAAACATTTTTGCCACAGGAAATATTGGATTCAGTTGATTTTTTGTTTTATCTCATGCCTTTTTTTTTTCTCCAGCACTTGTAGTTTTCTGTTTATTTTTTGTAAGTTTTTTTTTTCACGCACCATACAATTCATCCTAAGTGTACAATCAATGGCTCCTCCCATAATCACATATATGAGAACATACATTCCCATTTCTTCCAGGGGCAAAAAAATCCCATACCCCTCTCTTATATCCCCCTATTATTGACATTTAGCTATGGTATAGTACCTTTGTTGCAATTAATGAAATAATATTACAATGTTACTATGCCAGTTTGAATGTATTATGTCCCCCAAAACGCCATTATCTTTGAAGCAATCTTTTATGGGCAGATGTATTAGTGTTGATTAGATTGTGATTCTTTGAGTGTTTCCATGGAGATGCGACCCACCCAACTGTAGGTGATAACTCTAATAAGATAATTTCCGTGGAGTTGTGGCCCCACCTATTCAGCGTGGGCCTTGATTAGTTTACTAGAGCACTATATAAGCTCAGACAGAAGGAGCGAGCTTGTGACAGCCAAGTGGGACACTTTGAAGAATGCACAGGAGCTGAGAGAGGAGCTGCAGAAGAGAGACAGTTTGAACATAGCCATTGAAAGCAGATTTTTGCTCTGGAGAAGCTAAGAGAGGACAAATGCCCCAAGAGCAAGTGAGAGTGACATTTTGGAGGAGCTGCAGTTTACAGAGGCATTTTGGAGAACACAACCCAGGAGCAAGCAGATGCCTAGAGAGGAACATCATGGGAGAAAGCCATTTTGAAACCAGAACTCCAGAGCAGACGCTGGCCACATGCCTTCCCAGTGAACAGAGGTTTTCTGGATGCCATTGGCCATCCTCCAGTGAAGGTACCCAATTGATTGTTGATGCCTTACCTTGGACACTTTATGGCCTTAAGACTGTAACTGTGTAACCAAATAAATCCCCTTTTAAAAGCCAGTCCATTTCTGGTATTTTGCAAAAGGCAGCATTAGCAAACTGGAACAGTTACTGTTAACTGCAGACCTCAGTTTGCATTAATTGTATTTTTCCCATATACTATCCCATTATTAACACCTCGTAATAGTGACATAGATTTGTTCTTGTTCATGTAAAGACTTTCTTATATTTGTATAATGAACCACCATCATTGTCCAAGCTAGATTTCACTATGTTATACAGCCCTAGTTTTTATCCTCTAGCTTTCCTTCTAGTGAGATACACGAACCTACCCTTCCTCTTTCAACAATACTCACACTCAGCTTTGTTCATTATACTTACAATATTGTGCTACCATCACACAGTATTGTGCTATCCATTTCTGTACCTTTACAATCAACTTTATTAAACATTCTCCTTAAGCATGAATTGCCCAATTTCTTCCTCTTTCTATCTGCTGATAACCTTACTCTCAAATTTAACTCTCAGAGTTTGCTCATTAAAGTTAGTTCATATTAGTGAGACCATACCATATTCGTCCTTTTGTTTCTGGCTTATTTCACTCAACATAATGTCCTCAAGTTTCATCCATGTTATTGCATGCATCGTGACTTCATTCCCGTCTTACAGCTGCATAATATTCCATTGTGTATACCATAGTTTGTTTATCCATTTGTCAGTTGATGGTCATCTGGACTGTTTCTATTTATATAGCAGTGGCAAATGTCTATTCGTGTCCCTGCTTTCAGTTCTTCTGAGTATACACCTAGTAATGGGATTGTGGCTCATATTCTATATTCAATTCCTGAGGAACCACCAAACTGCCATCCAGAGTGGTTGTACCATTTTACATTCCCACCAACAGTGAATAAATTTACTATTTCTCCACATCCTCTCCAACAATTGTAGTTTCCTATTTGCTTAATAGTGGCCATTCTTATAGGTGTGAGATGGTATCTCATTGTGGTTTTGATTTGCATTTGCCTAGTGGCTAGTGAATTTGAGCATCCTGTCATATACTTTTAAGCCATTTGTAATTTCCCCTTTGGAAAATTGTCCATGTGTTTTGCCCACTTTTAAATAGGGTTTTTGTCTTTTTGAATTGAAGGATCTCTTTATATATTCTGGGTATTAAACTCTTCTCAGATATGTGGTTTCTGAATATTTTCTCCCATTGAGTAGGCTGCCTTTTTACTTTCTTGACAAAGTCCTTTGATGTGCAAAAGTTTTGAGGAGATCCCTTTTATCTATTTCTTCTTTCATTGCTTGCACTTTAGGTGTAAGGTCTAGGAAACCACCTCCTACCACAAGCTCTTTAAGATATTTCCCTACATTTTCTTCTAGAAGTTTTATGGTCTTAGCACTAATGTTTGGGTGTTTGATCCATTTTGAGTTAATATTTGTAGAAGGTGTGAGATAGGGGTCCTCTTTCATTCTTCTGGATATGGATATCCAGGTCTCCCAGCACAATTTGTTGAAGAGGCTGTTTTGTCCCAGTTGAGGAACTTGGCTGCCTTGTCAAAATCAATTATCAGTAGATGAGAGGGTCTAGTTCTGAACTCTCAATTTGATTCCATTGGTCACTTTATCTATCTTTATGCCAGTTCCATGCTGTTTTGACCAGTGTAGCTTTGTAGTATGCTTTAAAGTCAGTAAGTTTGTGTCCTCCATCTTCATTTTTCTTTTTCAAGATAGTTGTAGCTATTTGGGGCACCCTACCCTTCCAAATAAATTTGATTATTGGTTTCCTATTTCTGCAAAGTAAATTGTTGGGATTTTGATTGGTATTGCATTGAATTTGTAAATCATTTTGAGTAGAAATGACAGCTATATTTAGTCTTCCAATCAATGAATATGGTATATCCTTCCATCTATTTAGGTCTTTCTTGATTTCTTTTAGACAGGTTTTGTAATTTTCTGTGTATAGGTCCTTTATGTCCCTGGTTAAATTTATTCCTAGATATTTCATTATTTTGATTGCTATTGCAGATGGATTTTTTTTCCTGGATTTTCAGCTGATTTTTAAAAATGAATGTGCCACTAAATGCAAAATTAAAAAAAAAATAAGTAAAAACATAAAAATACACATTTCTGGTGGAAAATCTCTAACCTCTTATAGTTTTCTTTATTAAAATCAGTCATTTCACATACAGTGGTTAATCTAGAAAAATGCTTTAAAAAAAATCTTCAACGGACCATGCAGTTCTTATACTTGCCGAAGGCTTCAAAATGTAAGCACCTGTGGCTCTTGGCCTGAGGGCTTTCTCTGGCCTCTGGAAGCTGCCAAGCCTGCTCCAGGGACAGGCAGGAATTGCTCAGGAGTTGACTCTCCCTGAAGCAACCCTGAACCATTTGTGGATGGGAGTTTGTGGGTAAATATGATGATGGGACAACTCTGGGGCATACTCTTCCTGGTCTCCCAGAGGTCACCAGGGGATTTGAATTTTAGTTGCCTGTAGTGCATAACTTCTTATTAATGTATCCTTAGTTGCCATCCTTCCCTTCCCTGTCTTACTTCCTCACTCCCATGTTCCTGCTTCCTGGAATCTCGTCCCCTAGCAACTAGTTGTGAAAAGCATCTTGCCTTAGGCTAGGTTGTTCCACAATCAGATCCCAAGACAAAGCTTTGAGTTGAGGAAGAATTATATGAATAAAACACATATGTGATCATTTCACTGTCTTATTTAAAAATCCTTTATGCTAAAGGGTAAAGTCCAAAGTCCCTGACCTGAAGTCCAAGGCTCTGCATGGGTAGGATCCTTCCTGATCCATTGAGTTGGCAGATCAGGATCACAGCCTTCCTGATTAATCATCCATAATTGTCTCTCACTCAGAAAGCAAGGCCTTAAGCTACCATGTCTAGCCAGTCCAGACTAAATGTAGGCTATATCTGATAGCTCTAAGAGTGGTTCAAATAAAACCTCACTGAGCCAAGAAATAAAGTAACCTTGTGAATTTTAGATATGTGAAAATTTGGGTTTCTCAGTAGAACTTCAGTGATAAGTTTTCCTACCCCCAATGTACTGTGATGGGATTTGGATTAAAATCTCTCAGTTTTCTGCAGTTGAGCATTTCCTGCATAATGAAGACTGTTGAAATTTCATAGTTCACAGGAAAACTAGTTTGGGAGAACAGGCATTCTTCCTTATTTGTGCCTTTACTTTGGTCCATAGGGTCAAAATGGGAATGAAACTTAAAGCTAAACTTATTGGATTTGAAAACAGGGTAAAGTGGTTCCATTCAAGGAACATTTATGGAGCACCTAACATGAAATATGATGTAAGAAATAAAGGAGAAGAAAGATGGCTTGAAAGAGAAAGGAGCCTAAGTGTGAATAGATGCTAAATAAATTTAAAAATCATAGGTCTTTTCATAAAGACTTATACTTTACATGCCCCCAAATTCTTCATGGTAAAATTGCCCTGGATAGTGAGCAATCTAACCCAAAATGAGGAACAGGCTAATGAGAAGATAAACATATGATTCCACTCACAGGAAGTGGGTAGAATAGACAAATTCATAAGAGACAGAAAGTAGATTAGAGGTTACCAGGGCTGGTAAGAATGGGGAGTTATTTCTTAATGGGTTGAGTTTCCTTTTTGGGGTGATGGAAAATTTTGGAAATAGTGGTGTTTGTTGCACAACACTGTGAATGTAGTTAATGCCATGGAATTGTACACTTAAAATGGTTAAAATCGACAATTTTATGTTATTTACATTTTAAAAAAATGCTAAGAACCAAATATTATTTTTAAGGTTTACTACCTATGAAAAGATGAGTAAGTCAGAGTACAAATCGTTTAATACTAAGTACTTTTCTTTCTTGACTAAAAGATTTTGATATGTCTAGTGAAAAGGTAGTAATAACATTCAAAAGTCAAATTCATCCAAAATGCTTTTCAACACTCCTGTATTGCTATGCTAATTAAACTTAATTCATAAATAAAATATCAAGTTGAGATGTATTTGGCAAATGTGGTCTATTAAGGAACACTTAGGTTCATAACTCCTCCCAGTTGGCTGAGTTCTTAATACTACATGGTTCTCTGCCAGGCCATGGGACTCATACTCATGTTAAAATAACAGTCTATATTTGCCAATAATCCTGATTTAACTACATCTTCTTACAACTATAAACAAATTGTGTGAAGTCTCAGCACTCTACATTAAGATGGATCATCAATAGCCTGGAGCTGCCTAACTCAGAATTTAAGATTTTATGTGATTGGGGTCAGAATGCTGATCTGAATTAGGAATGTGAAAGATATTTTTAAACTCCAACATTTGGAAGCAGTTAAGGAAGAAAGCATTATTGTACTTTAACCAGAATTTGCACAAAGGTAAAAATGTACTGTATTTGCTCTTCTGTGCCTGGCAAAATCAGCCTTGCACAACTATAATTAAGATGAGCCATAGAGAAACTCAGTAAAGGAACCAGGAGTTGGTCTTCTGCCCTATTCTCTTGCTGCAGGAACAAGGTAAATGGAAGGTTTAAAAGTGCCCAAGGCTGCCATACTCATGTTGGAATTCAAGGAAGAGGCAAGCTCTTCAGCTGTGGTTCTACCCAAAGCTCTGTCTGTGGGTTCAGGGAATAGATCTGCTTGGAGGTAAAACCTGAGGCAGGGAAGTGAATCTAGGGCTGCTCACAGTTGGAGGTGATATTACTGCAATATTTCTTTGATATTGGCCCTCAGAGTCTGGCTTTCTACTGAATGATAATGAATGGAATTCAGTCAACAATATTTACTGAGGATCAGGTGCTTTTGGGGTGTGTGCGTTGGGCAGGAGCAGGCAGGGAAGGAAAGGATACTACTTTATTCCTACCCAGTAGTTTACCGTCTTTTTTAAAAGGTAGGGGGGGATTAATATCACATATTTTTAAATCCATTCTTAGGTTGATGGATATTTGAGTTGTTTTCATATTTTGACTTTTGTGAATAATGTTGCTATGAACATTTGTGCACAAATTTTTATGTGAAAATGTTTTCATTTCTCTTGTTCATATATATATATATGTGTATATATATATGTGTGTGTGTGTGTGTGTGTGTATATATATATATATATATGAATGGAATGAATGGAATTGCTGGATCATACAGTAACTCTACATTCAACATTTTAAAGAACTACCAAACTGTTTTCCAAATTGCTGTACCATTTTACATTGCCACTAGCAACGAATGTAGGGTTTTCGTTTCTCCACATTCTTATCAACACTTTTTATTGTATATCTTTGATTTTAGCAGTCCTAACACATGTGAAGTGGTATCGAATTGTGGTTTTGATTTGCATTTCCCTAATAACTAATGATATTGAACATCTTTTCATGTGCTTATTGGCCATTTGTATATCTTCTTTGGAGAAGAGTCTATTCAAATCCTTTACCCATTTTTAAATTGGTTTATTTATCTTTTACCTATTGAGTTGTAAGAGGTTTATTCTTAATGTATTTTGGATACAAGTCAGATATTTGAAAATATCTTCTCTCATTCTATGGATTATCTTTTCACGTTCTTGATAGTGTAATTTATAGCATAAAAGTTTTTCATTTTGATATAAAGTCCAGTTTATATATGGTGTCATATCTAATTTCCTGGTGTCATATCAAGCATTGTGTAATCCAAGGTCTCAAAGATTTTATGTTTTCTTCTAGGAGTTTTATAGTTTTAGCTCCGATAGTTAGGTCATTGATGTATTTTCAGTTAATTTTTGTTATAAGGTATGAGTCCAAATATATTCTTTTGTATGTGGCTATCTAGTTGTCCCAGTATCATCTGTTGAAAAGACTACACTCTGCCCATCCAATTGTCTTAGTACCCTTGTAGAAAATCAATTGACAATAACTATAAGGGTTTATTTCAGGTTTCTCAATTCAGTTTTATTGATGCATTTATTTTTATGCCAATACTTCACTGGCTTGAGAACTGTAACTTTATAGTAAGTTTTAAAATCAGAAAGTGTGAGTCCTCCAACTTTGTTTTTCTTTTTTCAAGGTTGTTTGTTTATTCCAGGTCCCTTGCATTTCCTTGTGAATTTTAAGATCATCTTGTCAATTTCTACAAAAAAACAAGTTGGGTTTAATAGGGATTATCTGTAGATAAATTTCAGGAATATTGCCACCTTAACAATGTAAGTTTTCCAGTCTATGAACATGGACTGTCTTTCTATTTATTTAGATTTTTAATTTCTTTCAACAATATTCTGTAGTTTGCAGAACTGGCCTCCTTTTTTGAGGATCTAGTTTACTCCTCTTCTGGAAAAAAATATCTATTGGTTTAGGGGATCGAGGACAAAACACTGTTTAATGCTGGCCATTCCTCCAGCCCATAAGAAGCTCTGACAGCTATCTTCTGTGCTCCCCTTCTACACCCCACTGTGAGCCTGCCACAGCTAAGTATGCCTCTTTGTCTCTTCCCCACACTTATGAGGGTCCTAGCCCCCTGTTTGTAGGAGATGCTCAGCCATAAAGCTGTTAATATTTCAGTTAATCACTCATGGGCCTGTAAGTAAGATGTTGCCAGCTGCAATTTATATACATTCAAGGAAGTTTCACAGGCTTGCCATTGCCTTGTAGGTCATCATTTTCAGGAAAGTTAGACTTCCCCTACCTAATTTTTATATCTGTGACTATCTAGGCCATTTCCCTAGATTGAGACTCTCCCAATTCACTGGGCTAAGAGGTCTGGCATTTGCCTTTTTTTTTTTTTAATGTGATTTTATTGAGATATACTCACACACTACGTAATCCATTCAAAGTATACAGTCAGTGGCTCACAGTATCATCATATAGTTGTGCATTCATCGCCACAATCAATTTTAGGACATTTTCATTACCCCAAAATAAAGAAAAAAAAAACAATGCAAATAAAAAAAGAACACCAGAATTATCCCATACCCCTTACCCCCTCCCATTGTTTATATATATTTTTTGTCTGTATTTTATTACTCATCTGCCCATACACTGGATAAAGGGAGTGTCAGTCACAAGGTTTTCACAATCACATGGTCCCACAACAGAAGCTATATAGTTACACAGTCATCATCAAGAATCAAGTCTACTGGATTACAGTTCAACAGATTCAGGTATTTCCTTCAAGCTATTCTATTACACTTGAAACTAAAAAGGAATTTCTGTATAATGCATTAAGAATAACCTCCAGAATGACCTCTTGACTCTATTTGAAATCTCTTAGCTGCTGAAACTTTATTTTGTTCCATTTCTTTTCCCCTGCAGAGTTGGCTTAGAGAGAGAGAGGCCACATCTGAGCAACAAAAGAGGTCCTCTGGGGGTGGCTCTTAGGCATAATTATAAGTAGGCTTAGCTTCTCCTTTGCAGGGATAAGTTTCATAAGGGCAAACCCCAAGATCGAGGACTTGACATATTAAATTTGGAGTCCCTAATGCTTTCAGGAATATCAAGAATTCTCCAGGTTGGGTAGTTTAATATTTCCACATTTTTTTCCCCAGGCCCTCAAGGAGACTTTGGCATTGGCCTTTGAATAGGTGCTCGGTAATGGGATGAAATGCCCACATTAAGGCAAGCAGTCATATAGGAACTCACACTGTTCAAAGTAATTGGAGGTAGAATTTCTCCAAGAGATGCTCTACTTAACACACACAAGTGGGGAGAGGTGGGGTATGGTGGAGGTGGGCGTGGGGAGAAAGTGAGTTCTGATATTGTTAGGTGTTAAGATAGAAGAAGGTAACAAGTTGACACCGGGGCTTTTATTCTCTAATACTTCAGGATGCTAATGGGATAGTAGTTTGAAACATGAACTAGCATGGTTTTGTAGAATATGCAGGCTTGTTACTGTCATAGGATCAAATCGTGAGTCTGACAACTTGCATTCCTTTGGCAGCCTTGCTTGTCTTCATTTGAGCTCCAGCTTCTTAGGTTAGTACCCAAATTTTGGTATTGCATAACCAACTTAAACCCTAAAATGAATCATGCTGTGTTTACCAGGGTCTTCTCCAAAGTCACATTGATATCAGGGTTACCTTGGGGCACTGAGGGAAAAAACGGTAGGCTTTCCAGTTATTGATCACCTTGGGGAAGGAGAGAGATGGGTTTGAAGGAGGAAGAAGGAGGGCTCGATCACCAGAAACCTCAAGGACTGGTAGGAAAATGTGAAGTGTAAACTCTCTGGCAAGTTTACACTGGAAGTGGTGGTGAATTGATCTGGTTTCATGACAACAAAGGAGAATGAACTGCTTCATTTACTCTTTGCGTTTAATGCCATTGCTGAGTGTCTGAGTTCCTGCTCCAGCTGCCATGTGAGAGTGATCAGAACTGGAATCCTGGATGTGAATGATGGTGGTGACATCTCAGTAATGTGAGGGAAGCAGGTGAAAGTGACAGCATTTCAGACTGCTCAGGAGCATACACTTGGCTTCCCTTCCTAGGAACCACTAATAGCTTTCCCAGACATTTTGAAGAAATCAGCCTACCATTGCAGTTATGGAGTCCCTCCACCTTCAGGGAGGCACAATGGGATTCTGGTTCATCATAGCACCTAAAGTTTAGAGATAAAACAACTTGGCCCAGATCACTCAACTAGTAAGGGACAAAGCCAGGATTCAAACTACAGAATCTTATTTCTAACCCTTAGACCTGCGTTTGTTGGCATGGTGGTGGGATACTGGTGATCCCTGGTAGCTTATCAAATAGTCCATATGGGAATTGCCTTTTTAATGACTCATTTTATATTTTTGATAAATTTGACATGTAAGATTATTAATTGTAAACAATTCTGTAATGCAAATTTGGTTAGATTTTATTACACATTATGTCTAGTTTATAGAGAACAGGATCTTAATTTCAGGAAATTATGAATTGTATAAATGATACGAAATGCATCCTGTTAACAATTAGCTGTCCTTTATAACTAATAAATGGCACATGTGTTAAAATGGACTGCATGTAAGAAGACAATTATGAAGAGCTTAAGATATCAGAGAAAATAAATGGTAACTCTCTTTACTGTTACTCAAGTTTGCAATTGCACAGTAGTGTAAAAATAGTTCACTGAAGCAATTGAAGTGGTGATAAGATAGGAACAAAGACTTCAATTCAAAGTAATGCTGAATATGTAAACACTGAATGGTACTTCAGTGGATATAAAAAATTAGTCTTTATCCCCTGGAAAAAGTAATTTGGCCAGTGTGATGATTTCACATAAGCAATACCAAAAATGATGAGGGAGAATCTAAATATTGACTTTATTTGATGGAAACAGTGCAGGCTTCTGAATTGTCATGAAAGGTTTTATGTAGTTTTCTAAACAAAGCATGATGGACACTCCAGCAAAAAAAAAATTTTTTTTTCTAGGAGAAGCATAAAATAATACTTTCTGCTCACTAGTGATTGTCACTAAAGCAGAGAAGACACTAAAATTTAAGAGGCATCTTTCTAAGTTATAATCCTTATAGCAAATACAAATACAATGCCCATCCTTGCTAGCTCATAAAACTGCTCATGAAGTTGACAAATGAAGCTCATAGAGAGAAGACAAGCTCTAGGAACAATTACTTTATTAAAAAGATATTTTGAGCATTACCTCATGACACACAATGCAGAAAAGCAATGACTCTCACTTACATGTTAATACAAAATTTGCATTTATAGTTGTCAAACCAATTCTAGCATATGTGTAGCACATTAGGAAAAATTGCCAGTCACTGCTTTTTTTGTCCCATTTATTACTAACAACTTGTTTTGTGAGCTGTGGGATCAAGGAGAAATCTTTTCAGTAATAACAAAATTTAACAAAATGTGTGCTGAGATCAGTACTGACAGAACACCAGTTATGGGGACAACAATTAAGAGCACTGCTACATGAATGAAGTTGTGCTTGAATCAAATTCCACAAACTACTTTATCACAGGGAACAGTTGTGGGTCAAGACCATGTGTAAAGGATATTTCTCCTTTTGCTCCATGAGAACAATGCTCTACCATTTTTAGTCAGGGTTCCAGCAAGAATCAAGTGGCACACTCCAAGTAAGATAATTCAAAGAGGCTTTGTTTACCAAGGAATTATTTACAAATGTGTTAACTCTGGATAGGGAAGACAAGGGATAGTATAACATCCCAGAGCTTGATAGGAACTAACTCATTACAGTGTCTCCACTCCTTTGTGTATACCCAGTAGACTTTACATAATGACTACATAAATATTGTTCATGCAGTATTTCTGTATCAGACCTCTTTTGTGCAGTCTTTTGTGCCTCACCTCTGATTCCAGAAAGGACTATGGCCAACAATTTCACACTGACTCTGACCTGCTTTGTGTCAACATCTCCTCTCTCCAAGGTTGCACATGGGTCTCTTGCTGCCTGCTTGGATTCTGATGTCATGGTGTGGGACCTTGTGAGAGCCCACTGGGCATTCACAATGTTCAACTCAGAAGGGTGGGGGTTCTACTGCCTTTAGGTGTAGTCCTCAGCCAAATGGGGAATGGGAGCCAGTGGATAAATGCCCTGTCTTTCTTTGGGGAAAGAATTCTGAGTTGCATTCCACATACTCCTCAACTGATTCTCATTATATATAAACAGCAGTTGTCTATAGCAGTAGTCCACTTGAAAATGCATCCATGTACTGACTTTCCTTCCTTCCCTGTGTCAGTGCAGATAGAATACTCAGATGGGAGATGAGCAACTTTTTCCGAGAAAGGATTATACTTCCTGACACCAGGGCTCATAGGGGTCCCTTTTCAGGCAGTGGCATCTGTGTGAGGAAAGGACATTTCAGAACTTTTGGAGGCACAATTTCCCCCTCCAGGCCCTGACTTCCACACATAAAGTTGGACCAGTCCTGCACATAGAGTGAGGGGCTCCACACCCAGTTGAGGTGGTCTCAGCATATATCCATGTCGGGCTGTATGATTTAATGTAAAATGTGAATGCAAAGTACAACAGTCCACACGGGTACAAACAAAATCCTCGTTTATCATCCTCAGATTCTCCAAGCCAGTAGTGCCTGATTCAGGAATATTCCTGAACTCAGTGCTGAACAGTCAAGATAGAAGTAGAGGTTAGTGTCCTAATATTTCTTGGAGTTGTGTTAACAAGCCCTTAAACCAGCTCTAAAATTCAACAGGCTGTAGTATTTGACTTTTCTGTCTTCTTCTCTAGCAGCTGTTAGTATCTTGTGTTTATCCTTATACAGCGATGTGTTTCAATATGAAGAATTTTCTCATCAAGACTTTCAGTTCTGGAAAAATCTCTCTCCGTGGTTTTGGTAACTGCCTCCTCGTTCACTTACTATTTTTTTCCAGAAACTCCTCTTATCTAGAGGAACAATCCCAGAGATTCAACATCCACATCTTATCTTATCTTAGGGGTATATCCTGGGAGATTTTTTAAAAATTCAATTTTAAAAGATAATATATTTACACTAGCTTTTTTGGGGGGACATATTTTAGGTGGAAAATAAAAGAACTAAAAATGATATGTCATTTTATTTGGTTCATTTTAGGCATGTTTTATTTGAAACATAACTTTTTTTAAACTTTTTTTTTTTGGAGTACCTTGAAGATATCATGTTGAGTGAAATAAGCCAGGCACAAAAAGACAAGCATGGCATGATCTCATTTATATGAAATAACTGGAATAAGCAAATTCACAGAGACAGATTGTAGATTACAGGTTACCAGGGGCTGGGGTTGAGGAGAATAAGATAGCATCTGATAGTCTTAACATGTGAATTTAATCCATTTACTTTATTGTGATTCCCATTATATTTTAGACGTATCTGACAGCTCATTTGTGATTCTTTTATTATCCTTTTAAAATTTCTCTTCCCTGTATTTTTTTTAGCTTTATAAAAATTTTTCTCTATACCTCCCCCCTCACTGATTAAAATTTTAAACATTTAAAAATTATATTTTATAGTAAATTCTATAGTTATGCAGTGTATGTTCCATGTGCTGATGTTTTCTGCTTGGGAAGAGAAGAAAGATGCTGAAATCATCCCTCCTATCTTTCTTTTAATATTTTTAAACTTAGTTTTACCTTTTAAATAATATGATTGTAGCCATTAGTTATATTTACCAGTATATTATTCATGTTTTTGCTCATTGATTTTTTTTGCATCTCATTCCTTCCTGTTTTCTTGATGTAGTAATTATTTAATAGAATTTACTATCAACAGACCCTTGTTGAAAAAAAGAACTTAGTCCTAGTATATCTGAAAATATCTACTGTGCCCCTATTCTTGATAAGTAGTCTAGCTGGGTAAAAAATTCTATATATTTTATATTTCCCACAGAATTTTAAGGATTTCAGTTTATTTTCTCCTGGAATTTATTTGCACTGATGAGACGTAGATGTCTTCTGTCAGTCTATGAGATAGATAACACAGAATAAGTAAAATGTATGATAAACTAAGGAATCTACAGAATATCATAAATAAAATGAAATCTGTGCTTTTCCTAGATGTGGATTTATTCTTACTAATTCTCAGGTCTTTATTGAAATTTTTCTGGAGATGAAGAAAAACGCAAGTCGAGATTAAAAATGCATGGCACTGGTACTGAAAATTGATTCTATTTCCTTCTCTTGGTACTTCTGTTAGACAAATGATGGTGTTCTTGTGCTGAGTTTTATGTTCCCACTTTTCTCATATATTTTCTACATTATTTCTGGGCTGTTGTCTGGCTGAATTTCTCAGAATTAATTCTCTGTTCAACTGTCTTGCATCTAGAGTTTATCTCATGTACATATGATTTTTAAATAGACATAGAGAGGCCTGTCAAGGACATTTCCCAGATAAAACAACAAATTAATAAAAATACAAACTACCCCATCATAAAAAATTCCTCAGTTTAGGTTGGATTCTACCAGTAAGTATATGGATTCAGTATTCATTTTAAATAATATTTCTCTTTTTCCTACAGTTGTATTTTTAAAACCTTGCTGGAATTTATCTAAGCATTGGTTTTTCCATTTTACTTAGAATTTGACAGCACTTTTAATCCCAAATGAAGTTTATCATCTCAGAAAAGTTTTATTTATTTATGTTATTTTGTTTCCGCTCTTATTGTTTCATGATTATTCCTGAAGACCTGTAATTATAGAAATTGGGAAGCAACAACAAAAATGAGTATCTGTTCTTTTATCTCATTTTGACATTTACTTTGACCCATTTTCCCTGAATTCAGGCATAGCTTATCAAGTGTATTTTCTATATCATTGATTCTATTATTTGCAAAACGAATGCTGTTCAGTTCTTCTAATGCAGATTTAAATTATTCTACTGCAGTTTTAGTTTTTTTCCGATTCTTTTTCTCATCTCACTGATTATATTTCTTATGTTTCTCACCTATTATGTATTCTTATTTCTTTTATTCCCATTACTTAAGGATCACATTTTCATGCATTTTAGTGAGGATGACAAGCATTTTTCCTAAGATTATTTTCTAAGCTTTGTAGAAAGTAATTTTAGGAAATTTGCTCCTTTTGAGTTTATAATGGTATGTCTCTTTTTTTTTTTTCTGTTTGCTTTTCTATGGTTATATAGAAGAAAAACCTACATGAGATCTTTCTAAAGATATAAATACATTACCTAAAGTTGTATTAAAATGTTGAGTGGATTGCATTCAGCCCTTTTTACATTCCCTTGTTGGATTTACAACTGGAAGGGAAACAGTCTCACATATATCCCTACACAATTATTAGTGTTTCAGGATTTTGTCTTAATCTCATTTCAGTAGTGATAGAAGAGTCTTATTGTACTTCATTGTTCTAGGATATTTTGTATTCAAAGGGATGTCAACTCTATGAGAATACTGTGGGAAAAAGAGATGAAGAACCCAGCTGGTAGCAAATGTTGTGATTATAGTTTTGTAACTGAGTTCCAAACACTTCCGTGTTCTGTTGTGTTATTTTCCTGGGGTTACAGTTTTTTAATGTTTATGAAATATGTATTGATAGGGGCCAATAGGGACACGGTATTCTACTCATAGGTAATGCTTTTTGAGGCAAAAAAAGCATTGGCTGCTTAATAATTTTGTTATATAGACCTTTTAACTACTGTAGGGGAGGGCTGAAGCAGATACCTACTTCAAGTCTGTGGCTTCTCTCTCTAAGCAGACTTTGTGCCTTTACAGATATTTTATTGGACAGTTGAGAACTGCTCTGGGTCTTTCAGAAACCACCCTAAATCCCTTATGATTATTACTGCTCTGAAATTCTGCTTGTTTTTCGTACTTCTCACTCCACCCTCCCCATCAAACATTTCCATTTGTTTCTCAAATTAATCTCTCTAAAGTGAGGTTCTGACTGTTAACGGTGCTCGCGAGTTAAAGTACGAGACAGCCAAACAGAATTTAAAGAGCCTTTATTAGCCGGCCGGCAACTGCTCACTGTCACTCCGCGCAGGGAGTTCAGTAAGCAGCTCCGACCTGAGTGTGCTTGAGACTTATATAGGTAGAAACCACATTCTGAAAATGCAAGCAAGCTATTTTGACAGAAGCAGAGTTGGCGGTTAATTAATGGTTGCTTAAGATCTTTAGCAAGGTTGAGAAATTTTCTCAAGGTCGGCGCAATGGTTAATTGTTGAAACGGTTACGCTTGGCTAATGCGTACAACCACAAGTCTCACTCCCTAAAATGGTACAGTTTCACTCCCTTCTTCTCAGGGCTTAATGCTTACTTTGCAGTTGTTGCCGGTTGACGGGGAAGGGGGCTCTCCTGTTACAGATTCAGGGGAGGGGGCCCACTTCACTGACCATCATTTTTGTTTTCAAAGCCTCTAGTGATTATGTTTCTCTAGACAGTGGGTAAACTTTTATCCTTGTGTTCAATGTCTTGGGTAGTGGTGGAAAGGAATCTTAAAAGTATTTTTATATTGGAGCTTATGTTCTGGTTCAGTTTGCCTACAACTCACTGACCTTGCAAGTGTTACCATTCAATCCTTCCAAAATGCCTCCTACTCTCTGTCCTTGATAAATTCTTGTCCATCCTTCAACTCCCATTTCAGATACTATCTTTACCATAATATATTACCTGGGCTTCACACAGCTGGATGTTGGCCCTTTGTATTTCTTTTATGGCATTTACATCATTGGTTGGTCTTTTGAATAGGTATTAATCTTCAACTTTATCAGTATATCTGTATAATACCTAGTTAGCAGTGTCTTATACCTTACACAACTTCATAAATTCTCATTACTTTTGGTCTTTGGCTCCAACTGCACATTGGGCAGTTCTAGAGTTTCTGCTTATAATTGTAACCACATAATCTAAAGACCTGCATTCTGTAACTAAAGTATTTTTTTTTTCCTTAAGTGTATTGGTGATCCAGAAATATACAGAAATTACCTATGTTTTTTAGGTAGGTAAAATATATTATCCAGATACTTTCTCAGCAAGTGTAAATCTGTTCTCTAATTCTGGAGAACATGGGAGGGCCCAGAAAGTGAAAATCAGTAACTCTGGGTCTCTGTGCAAATGTCCAATGCCCTTCTGGATTTATAACTAAGATAGAGACAAAATAGCTTCAGCATGCACAACTATCAATATAAAGAACGAATATAATAGGCAACTTGTTGTGTGTTAAGTTTGAGGGCCCTATAGTTCTTCATGAGCAAGGGACAGAAATGACAGAGTTGACTCTCAAAATTAAATTGCATTCTGTTATCACATACTTCCGTATGGTTCATGACTTTGTAAAACATTCTAGGACTTGCTGTAGTGGTGATAAAAACTTATCTGAATCAATCCCACAGAATCAGTCCCTAAATACTTCATGGAGATGGTCCTTAATAACTTGTAGTAATAACAACAAGTTGTTTTGCCAAGTTAGATATTAGTGAATTCAGTTTAGAGAGATCACTCTGACAGCAAAATGGAAGCTGGACTGGAAGGGCTGGAAACTAGATCACCAGCAGACCAGTCTGAAGACTGTTGCAGTAGTCTCAGAGAGTTTTCCTAAGCCAAAGGAAATCAATCTCCACGTTTCCACATCAGTTCAGAAGCACTTACCAGCCTCTCAGCATCATGAAACAGAACAATATTTCAGATTTTTGGCCTGCACGGTCTTAGGCATTTAGCTACTCTCACAAACATTTACAAATGCCTACATGAAGTCCTAAGGTTTTAAACCAGGTTCAGAGTGCTGAAAAGTTCTCATCTTATGAAATAGTTTCTAGCATACATAAGGAGAGCTGCAAATGGGCAATAGATAGAAGAGGTATAAATTAGATCCATTTTGAAAACATGATAGATGGGCCTACATATAATAAGGTTTTAGCTGAAGTTTCAATTACTAAATTAAGGGGAGTCCCTAATTATTTCCCAGTTAGCGAAACCAAAATAAGGAGAGTAGGAAGATGCTGCTCAGTGCAAAGAGAATGAGAAAAACAGCTGAGAAAATGGCAATTTCCAAGAGACTCACTAGTGCTCTAGCAACCAGGGCAGATGAGGATTTGACTCAAAATATAGAGGAATTTGGGAGGAGAAGGGCTGGCAGAAAAGCACAAGGGCAGGCTTCTGAGAAAAATATGGGGGAGGCAAAGAAGATCTCCTTGGTGTGTTAATTGTGGGAAAGATAAAATGATGTAAAATCTGTGGTAAGGGAAAACTCCTCAGGATTTAAAAGATTAAAAGCCTCTTGGTGAAAGTTGGGACGCCAAGAGTGCCGGGAGACAGCTGTGTCTGGCCCTCTCAAGGGCACTGCAGGCTTGGGGCCTCAGGGTCCTTTTAGGAGGATGGGTGGGCCCTGGCAAGGACAAGCAAGCCAGGGGAGAAGGGACTGGGTGAGAAATGGAACTGGATAATGTAGCAGAATTGTCAGTAACTTAATCCACTTTACAGATGGGTTGGTTGGGTCCTCTGATAGCAAATGCTGAGAAGTTAGGAGTGAAAAAGATGTATTGGGAAAGGAAAATGACTAAGCAGAGAGAGCCGCTGAACCATGATGCAGCGCTGACAAAGTTTCTGTCAGTCCAACCATGAGCTCCAGGGCAAAATTTGCCAATCAGAGGAGTTCTCTGTTGGGCAGAAATGAAGGAGCCCTTTTACTGCAGTCTTGTTCCGTCTCATCTGGAATCACCCTGAGAGAAGGATGATCTCAGCTCAAAAGCTAGAGCAGATGTGAAGGCGTTAACAGCTGGAGGCTGTCAGCTAGTCACATTCCTCACATCTGGGCCGTTATTTCCTGAAGAGAGATCTGAGCAGCACAGCCAGTTTACCTCTTGGGTCACAGATTTATTTCTTCATATGTTGGGGAGCAGCTTAACCAGGGTTCCAGTGAACCTTGCATACTGTGGGCAAACTTTGAAGAAGGAGGTTGGTGGGACAAACTATAGCTCCTGTTGCTGCAGTTGGTTTCAGCGATGTAACTGGTAACCATTGTCTCCCTCCTTCACCAAAAGCTCTAAATTCTCCTCCCATTTAGCTGTCACCCCTGCTGGGTTGGTGGCTTATATACTGGTGTGGCCAAAGCTTTCATTCCTGAGGGTCCTGAGACTTTGGTAGCCATACTCTTCTGGGGCCAGAATTGCTGCAGTCATCCATTCTTTGCCAATATTGAGCAAGATAATACCAACAGTTGCCCAAATGGATCACCTGAATTCCATACATATTCCTTTTGGCCTCTACTGGGTAAAAGCAGCCTTGTCTCTTTCTGCTGAACAGGATCAATTACCCCTACCAAGATGGTGATTCATTGTCTGGCCTGCTGGTCTATGGTCATGAAAAAATCCAAAGTGTTCAGGTGTCCGTTGTATCTTGTAATTCATTGGAACTTTTGCTGTGTTCCTTGGCAAGAGTGTGCCTTGGTAACCAGGACCTCCAACTTTGCAAAGATGAGAGCTTTGAGAATGTAAAGCACAACGTCTCCCAGTGACTCATTAAAATCATTGTAAGTAGAACTGTTCCTGCTTTCACCATTTGGTTCTAGAACCTATGAATTCTTCCTATTGGGGACACAGTGCTAAACAGAAGGCATTCCACCCTTTCATTGTATTGCCTCTGAGTTGGTACTTCAGCTGTACCTTCATCAGATTGTTTACATATTGTATCAGGCCAGCATATTTTGAGTTGTGCAAAATGTGATATGACCAATTGATCCTGTGGACATAGGTCCACTCCAGTACTTCTTTTGATGTGCAATATGCCCATTGGCCAGATGTCATGTTTCATGGGATTCAGTGCCTATGGACAAGGCATTTTCTAAATCCTTGGAGACTGGCACTGCCTGAGGTTGTATGGGTTGAAAGGGCGTCTCTACCTGGAATAGGTATCCATTCCTATGGGAACAACCAATAGCCCTTCCAGGATGGAAGAGGTCTACTTTATTCAACTTGCCACCAAGTGGCCAGTAGGTCTCCTCAAGAAATAGTGCCATATTGGGGGGCTCACCTTTGGTCTTCGTTACAGAAAGGTTGGCTATAAGAGCTGGCAGAGGTTAGATCAGCCTATGTTAATGATGTAAAAACCTCCTTTACTGCCACCGTGGTCACTTCGTTAATATTCCTATCATGCCAGCATTGGATAACTGCTGACAAAGGCTAATAAACACAAACTGGGTGAGTCATTTTGTCTGTTTGATTGTTTAGTGTCTTTTCCATGGTGAATGTTTACTGGTGGGGATTAATATATTGTATGAAGATTTTTACACTTTGATCCCATTTCTATATGTCCATCCACATGTCTCTATCCTAGACTTCCTTTTCTTTGTTTTTCTGATCTTTTTTCTCCATATATTTTAAACTTGGGCCACTTTTCCTTCCACACAAAAGAGATACGCAGGTATACTGTCCAAAGTTTTGCCTATTGGGAGGATTTTCTCTTTACTGTCTTCCAAGACCACCTCTGAATGAGGCAGCTGTCTGTTTTAGGCTTGGACCCACGTACTGAGCCCAGTCATACCTAAACCAAGTTCAAAACTTTTCCTCCGTCTTTAGCTTGTTGTATAGGATACCCTTGAAACCATCAGCCTGAGCTCTGTGAAGGGTGCTGGTGTGACTGTGGTGGGTGACACAGGGGCCTGAGCTGTCTTCTCATGCTGCTTTCTTGTGCCCCTGGTCCTGCTTATGCTTGGTTCTGAATGTACCATCTCCACCTTTCCATCCAATGCTGGGTTCCTACTGAGCCTTCTAGACTTACTGACTTGGAGTGTCCCAAACAGGACCCAGATCATTATGGGCACTTTTGGATGCAAAGGCACTTGGTGTACCATGATTAAGCATTCCATTTATACCAAAGTCCAGGAACATGCCCAAAGCTGTTTCCAAAACATGAGTAATTCTTGGCTGCAGATGGCTTATCCTTGCATTGGAAACCCTGGATCCTCTGTTGTGAAATATATGGTTGCCCATTCCATGTGAATGACTATGTCTGACCTTTCATGACTGAGATGAACAAATAATCCATTTTTAATCATTAGCTGAATATCATGCAACTGAGGCCTTATTAATCCAATCTAGCTGTGACACCATAACCAGATATAAGTTCTGATTAAGTCACGACTACCACTTGCTTGTAGTCTATAGTCAATCTCTAGGATGCATCTGGTGTCTGCCTGGAACATTCTGGGGAATAAAATGGAGACATGATAGGAACCACTACCCTTACATCCTTTACATCTTTAATCCTGGCACTGGTCTTTACCATACCCCATGAAATGTGGTATTATTTTTAATTTTCTATCTTGGCCAGGGTGTTGGAGGATGTTTCAGTAGCTTCTATTTGGACTTTGGGGAACAGCTATCATAGTGGGCAAGGTTAAAGGCAGATGTGAAGGCTACTTCAACTTCCAAGTTATCAATCCCAATTCTACAGTAGATAACCAGAGAAATGATCACCACATGGGTTTGTGGATTCAGTAGATTAGTTATAAGCTGAACTTTGACCAGGTCTCCACTTATCACCAGTCCCACTAATGTCCCCACTCTAAATGTAGACCGTGACAGTACTTTAGGTCTGAGTTGTCAGAATATTCTTTCCTCAGTGTGTAGTCACCTGAGTATATGGCATTGGTCTCTCTGGAGAAGAACTGGGGGAATAATTTCAGTATACACTAGCTGTAATGTTTCAGGATCCTTTATTCCGGTGACTCAACCACCTAGTAATCAGATTTTTAGTCTGAAAACTAGCTGAAGTCCGGACTCTGCACAAGGGATTTAAACTTTTTATTGGGCTGATCACCCTCAACCTCCTAATCATTCATTCATTCTTTCTTTCTTATTATATATGTTTTAAGTGGTATCTTCATTGGCCATCTATCTATTTTGCCTCTAGAAAGGCCATGTTCTATTGACCCTCTCTACAACCCTCTGTGGGTCAAGTCTCCTGGGCCACCACTGTGAGCTTTCTTATTGTTGCAATAATTGAAAAACCCTGGCTCCTGGAAATTAAGTGTGCTGCCAACTGGCCTCTATTGCTTTGGGGCTGCCCCATCTCCCCTGTCTATCAATAAGCCAAGCACCACGACAGCTTCTTCTACTGTCAGCTTGGGTCTACAGGGGAGAGTAACCGAACTTCTAAGTGATACTGGTGTCTCCTCACTAGCCCAATCCTGAGGGTCTTGGTGTATAGTATGCCTTTTCAGCCTTCTCATGGAACATAATTTTCTGGTGAGTCTTTTTGCTTCATATAATGTATTCATTCCAGCAATGCCTGCTTTCCTGAGCCTTTTAATTATTTCCTCCAATTCAGGCATTTCAACTTCACACGGCAGGGACCATGATTATCTCCAGACTTCTAGGGTTCACTGTAGTAGCGATTTACACCACCTCCTGAGGTTCTTGTTTGGGTGTAAATCTCATGTCTGTGAGAAGTCCCTCGAGTTAATAAATTCTTCCTAATCTAGTTTTACTATTCCAGCCCCTTTGATCAACCATTCTCAAATCCTTTTCTGCTTTTCCTTCCTCGGCTCCTGCCAGTATATTTTGGTAAATTTTTGCAGCTTCTTTGAGATATAATTATTTACCTCCCTTATCAGGCCCTACACATCCCCAGCTGGGTTAATGTACTCCAAAGTATTGATCTGGTAGCTAGGAGAGGAGTTGACCATAGATCCTAAGTAGATCTGTTGTCTTCTGAGTAACAGACCTCTGAAGTATCTTCCCACATCAAGGGATTGCTGTATATTAATAGGGAGGTGGGAACCTCTGCAAGTTATGAAAGTTCAGAGAAGTCTGGGGAGCCAAAATCTTCAGGTGCCTTCACCTACCTGTACGCAGCCTGTGTCCAGTTCCAGGCTTTCCCAGCAGACCTGCTTCTTGGCTGAACATTCAATCAATGAAGCTCTGTGGTTTTTCTTATTACATCTGAGCATGGGCTTCATTTTTTTCTACTCTACCACTATAAGAGATAATGCTTCTTTGAAATCTAACATAGAATTCCCTTTTTTCAATGCCTTCATTTTTTATTATTCCTTTTTAGGGTATCAGTGCAACTTAATTACAAGCTAATACTATTGTCCTAGTATGAATTGCTCTATTGCTCTCCTTCCCTCATTTTTAAGTACCTGAATCATTGTAGCTTCCTGGACATCCTCCTCCTCCAGATCACCCTTTCAATTTACCACCAAAGTTTTAGCATTTGAGCTGTCATCTTGTGCCAGGGATTATCTGTGCCCCACATATGACCTAGATTGGGCTCCTCATTGCCATTCATCCAGTGAGTGATTCACTCTGACCACATCTAGTACCACTGTGTCACCTGGGCCCTCCAAGGAGCAGACACTGGGATGGTATTTAGGAGTATGAAAGGTTTATTGGGCAGTAGCACCTGTGAAAAGAAAAGGGAGGGAGCAGGATCAGCAGAGGGAGATGTCAGACCATGATACATCTCAGACAGAGTCTCTGCCAGCTGGTAGGGAGTGCAGAGAAATAATTATCCATGAGATGTGAATTGGCTTGTTTTTACTTCAGACTTGTTCTAGCTTTGGTTGTGTCCACTGAGAAGAATATGACAGCTCAAAGGTGAAGTCAGATGTGAAGGAGTAAACAGCTGAAGGCTGTCAGCTAGCCATACTTCTGATAGCTGGGTATGGAATCCTTTCTTGAAGGAGGATGTGAGTGGTCATCTCCATTGACAGTGCCATATGCCACCTCCAATTATAGAAAATGGATAGCTTGCAATGATGTGATCTGAAGCTTGGTGTGAGGAAAAGGTGTAAACAGCAATTGTTTTGTACCTGTATGCAGTGTGCTGTCTACAGAATTAGGAAAGCTCCATAAATGGCATATTTGTTCCTTCCATTCTCAAAAGGAGATATGAAAGTTTGGCTGACATGTAAGAGCATATTTCAAAACCAATAGTAACTGCTCTGTGTCTATTTTAAGAGATAGTTGTCCAAATAGATTTTTAGGGCAGTGTTTTCCTTTGAATTGGGGCTACCCCCCAAATATCTGATTTAGTTTTGGAAAATCAACCTCTGAAGTGGAAGCATTAGAAAATCTGTTCTTCCTAAAGAGCTGAACTGATGTGTGCTATAGTAAAACAAACAACCAACCAAAAATAGCTTGTTGTTGATGTTGGCAGATACATCTCAGTACTCTGTTCTTTGGAGGAGTTTTTGCTATCTCCATAAAAGTGAATACCACTTTTCAAGCACCATTAAAATACTGCTTAGGGAAGAATGTTTACATTTCAACTGTTGCTTTTAGGAGAAGAATGAAAGAATCCTTGCATTACATTTTTTTTTAACTTTTTTTTTTTCATTTTTATTGAGATTGTTCAGATACCATACAATTATCCAAAGATGCAAAGTGTACAATCACTTACCCCTGGGTACCCTCATACAGCTGTGCATCCATCACACTTAATTTTTGTTCAATTTTTAGAAACTTTTCGTTACTCCAGACAAGAAATAAAGTGAAAGATGAAAAAAAGAAAAAAAGAAAAGGAAACTCTAATCCTCCCCTATCCCTAACCAACCCCCCTCAATTGTTGACTCGTAGTATTGATATAGTACATTTGTTACTGTTTATGAAAAAATGTTGAAATACTACTAACTGTAGTATATAGTTTGTAATAGGTATACAGTTCTTCCCTATATGCCCCTCTATTATTAACTTCTAATTGTATTGTCATACATTTGTTCTGGTTCATGGAAGTGATTTCTAGTATTTGTACAGTTGATCATGGACATTGCCCACCATAGGATTCAGTTTTATACATTCCCATCTTTTGACCTCCAACTTTCCTTCTGGTGACATATATGACTCTGAGCTTCCCCTTTCCACCTCATTCACACACCATTCAGCACTGTTAGTTATTCTCACATCTTGCTACCAACACCCCTGTTCATTTCCAAACATTTAAGTTCATCCTAATTGAACATTCTGCTCATACTTAGCAACCACTCCCCATTCTTAAGCCTCGTCCTATATCTTGGTACCTTATATTTCATGTCTATGAGTTTACATATTATAATTAGTTCCTATCAGTGAGACCCTGCAATAATTGTCCTAATGTGTCTGGCTTATTTCACTCAGTATATTGCCCTCGAGGTTTTGTCATCAACCCATTTTTTTTTAATATGGTTTTGTTCACTCACCATACATTCCATCCCAAGTAAATAATCAATGGTTTTCTGCATGGTCATACATTTATGTGTTCACCACCTTCACCACTATCTATATAAGAGCATCTACATTTCTTCCACAAGGCAGGAGGGAGAGTCAAAGAAGGTAGAGAGGCAAAAGAAAGAGGAAAAAAAATGACAGCTAGGAAGCAGCAAAAGGAAAAATAACCTTAAATCAAAGTGGAATAAAGAATCAGACAATACCACCAATGTCAAGTGTCTAACATGCCTCCCCTATCCCCCCCTCTTATCTGCATTCACCTTGGTATATCACCTTTGTTACATTAAAGGAAGCATAATACAATGATTCTATTAGTTACAGTCTCTAGTTTATGCTGCTTGCATCCCTCCCCCAATGCCTCCCCATTTTTAACACCTTGCAAGGTTGACATTTGCTTGTTCTCCCTCGTAAAAGAACATATTTGTACATTTTATCACAATTGTTGAACACTCTAGATTTCACCAAGTTACACAGTCTCAGTCGTTATCTTTCCTCCTTTCTTGTGGTGTCTCACATGCTCCCCACCTTCCTCTCTCAATCGTATTCATAGTTACCTTTGTTCAGTGTACTTACATTGTTGTGCTACCATCTCCCAAAATTGTGTTCTGAACCACGCACTCCTGTCTTCTATCACCCTGTAGTGCTCCCTTTAGTATTTCCTGTAGGACAGGTTTCTTGTTCACAAAGTCTCTCATTGTCTGTTTGTCAGAAAATATTTTGAGCTCTCCCTCATATTTGAAGGACAGCTTTGCTGGATACAGGATTCTTGGTTGGCAGTTTTTCTCTTTCAATATCTTAAATATATCACACCACTTCCTTCTTGCCTCCATGATTTCTGCTGAGAGATCTGCACATAGTCTTATTAAGCTTCCTTTGTATGTAATGGATTGCTTTTCTCTTGCTGCTTTCAGGATTCTCTCTCTGTCTTTGACATTTGATAATCTGATTATTAAGTGTCTTGGCGTAGGCCTATTCATATCTCTTCTGTATGGAGTACGCTGCGCTTCTTGGATCTGTAATTTTATGTCTTTCATAAGAGATGGGAAATTTTCATTAATTATTTCCTCTATTATTGCTTCTGCCCCCTTTCCCTTCTCTTCTCCTTCTGGGACACCAATGATATGTACATTATTGTACTTTGTTTCATCCTTGAGTTCCCGGAGACATTGCTCACATTTTTTCATTCTTTTCTCCATCTGCTCCTTTGCATGTAGGCTTTCAGGTGTTTTGTTCTCCAGTTCCTGAGTGTTTTCTTCTGCCTCTTGAGATCTGCTGTTGTATGTTTCCATTGTGTCTTTCAGCATCTCTTGTGTTGTGCCTTTCATTTCCATAGATTCTACTAGTTCTTTTTTTGAACTTTTGATTTCTGCCGTATGCATGCCCAGTGTTTCCTTTACAGCCTCTATCTCTTTTGCAATATCTTCTCTAAACTTTTTGAATTGATTTAGCATTAGTTGTTTAAATTCCTGTATCTCAGTTGAAGTGTACATTTGTTCCTTTGACTGGGCTATGACTTTGTTTTTCTTAGTGTAGCTTGTAATTTTCTGTTGTCTAGGCATGGTTTCCTTGGTTATCCAAATCAGGTTTTCCCAGACCAGAACAGGCTCAGGTCCCAGAGGGAAGAAATATTCAGTATCTGGTTTCCCTGAGGGTGTGTCTTAGGAAATTGCGCCACCCTTTGATGCCTCGGGTCACTGTGCTTTTCTGCCCAGCAGGTGATGCCTATTAGCCTGTAATTCTTGACTGGTGTGAGGAGGTATGGCCGTGTTTCCCCATGCTCTGGGGTCTGGTTCTGAATGGAAAGGGCCCCACCCCTTTCCTCCTAGAGAAGACAGACCCCTCAGGTGGAGGTCATTAGCATTTCAATGGTCTCCCGCTCTGCTTGTGCTGTCTCCACCCTTCCCCCAGTCACAGCCCTGGAAACTGAAAATGACTGGGGCTTTCTCCACTGAGCCAAAAAAGAAACAGATAGTCCCCTTGAGACCCAGTCCAAGGCGACCCTCCAGCTCTCCCAGGTCAGTCGTCACCCAAAGCCTCTGTCTGATTTTTGGGGCTGCGTACCTGTAGTGAGCAGTTCACACTCACTACTTAAAACCCCAGTTGGAGCTCAGCTGAGCTGTATTTGCTTGCTGGGAGAGAGATTCTCTCTGGCACCACGAGGCTTTGCAGCTCGGGCTATGGGGGAGGGGGTCTCCTGACTTGGTTCCACAGGTTTTACTTACAGATTTTATGCTGTGTTCTCGGGCATTCCTCCCAATTCAGGTTGGTGTATTATGAGTGGGTAGTCTTGTTTGTCCCCCCACAGTTGTTCTGGATTATTTACTAGTTGTTTCTGGTTTTTTGTAGTTGTTCCAGGGGGACTACTTAGCTTCCGCTCCTCTCTATGCCGCCATCTTGCCCGAGTCCTCCTTGCATTACATTTTAGGAAGGGCCTTAAACAAACCAGTCTGACTTGGAAATGCTCAGCTTGTATTGAGATAACCTTGTGGAATTGTTCAAGATGGAAGAGTATTCAGAGAATCACTTCCACACACCTTTCCCCTTTTCTCTCTCAGCCACTACATACCTGTCTCATTCTAAGTATGGATTGTGCCCTCAGATGACTTCCCTGTGGGGACAACCAGCAGGGTCATCCTATGCCAGTGATGAAAAGTAGAGGCCGGTAGGAGTCAGAGAGGAGCAACAGTGGGGTGGGAGTGGGGGTGAGGGGAGCAGTTGTAGTAAATCTACTCACACATTTGGAACAGCTTTAGGCCGGGGGTTCTGAGTCTGAAAGGCAGAGATTTGCTTGATGGCTTATTTTCTCCCAAGTCTCACTATAGGGTCAGAGAGGATAGATCATGGTATAAGTGACATGGATCTCATGTGCCTCAGACGATACCTCTTAGAACCTCTTCTTCCGCCTCAGTTGCTGCTGAGTCTGATCCCACTCAGGTGTGATTTCTTCCTGCAGATTTTTAACAGATTCTTCTTGATAAGCAACTTCCTGTGACTTTTCCTGAAGAAGCAGCCAATATGATAATGATTCACCTCCTTCTAGGCCCCATGTCCCTTTGCTTTCCTCTCGAGGCCCTGCATTTGTGTCTACCAAATACACCCCCAAGCTCTGTTTTTTTGAGAATCCAAACTAAGCAGTAAGATTGATCCAAGGTTGGTTTTTCCAGCCAGATATGGAAGAAGGGCAACATAAATTTGCCCAGATTGTTTCAATGATCATTGGTTAGAAGGCTCAAGCCATCCCTCCAGCATGGTTTGAGGCTTGTTGAAAAGGGAGAAAACAGTGATCAACAGTAGGAGAGGGTAGGCACTTGAAATCTATGGTTGTTGGTAACCCAGATATTTTACTCAAGGCTATGGGATCTCCAAAGTACCCACCCTATGAAATACTTTCAGCCTCAGTTACATACATGTGTGTTCTAAGTTTTGGTGGGGTGCCAGACTCAAATATTATAGGGTTAGCTCCCGACTTTTGGTAGCCAGCCTCCAGGATGACCCCCCACAATGATCCCTACCTCATGAAATTTACACCCTTGTGTACTTTGTCTCCTCTCTCAATGTACAAGGTTTGGTCTGTGTGATCAATTGGATATGACAAAAATCAATCAATTTGTTATAATCAAGATTAGGTTATAAAAGATACTGTGGCTTCATCTTGATTGCCCTCTCTCTGCCTCTTGGATCACTCATATTGGGGAAGCCAGCTGCCACACTGTGAGCAGCCCTATGGAGAGGTCTATATCTGAGCCTCTTGCTGATAGCCAAGTCAGTAAGTGTGGAAGCGAGTCCTTCTGTCTCAATAAAGCCTTCAGATCACTGAAGTCCTGGCCCAGCTGACTGCAAACTCATTGGAGCTCTTGAGCCAAAACCACCCAACTCAACCACTCCTGGATTTGTTTTCTTGACAGATAATAAATGCTTGTTGTTTTAAGTTGCTAAGTTTTGGAGAAATTCATTATGCAGTAATAGACAACCAGTGCACTGCTTGACATGCCAAACAGATAGCTCCTCCCTCCATTTTGCTTTGAAATTATGCTTCCACCCTTGCAAAGTTCTTCCTGTTGAATTCCATTCTGGCAGCCATTCCTGTGTCAAGAATTTCAGGCAAATAAGGCAGCTGTAGGAAACTGTTTTTCAAGAGGCCAAAGAGCCTTCAAACCCAATTGAAAAAAGTTATTAAATCCATTCGCTGTGTGTCTTTCTGTCAAGTAGCTAAAATCCATTCCTGAGTCTGTGGTCCATGGATACCAAATGAAGGCAGATATTCATCATGTTCATCATCTCTCCCAGAGAGACTGAGCAAAAATAATGGAGACCTTAGCTTGTGACAGGAATTATAATCTAAGTGCAGTCACCATTGTTGACCATTACTTGTTGTTCTAGTTTGCTAATGCTGCTGAAACGCAAAACACCAGAGATGGATTGGCTTTTATAAAAGGGGGTTTATTTGGCTACAAAGTTACAGTCTTAAGGCCATAAAGTGTCCAAGGTAAGGCATCAATAATCAGGTACCTTCACTGGAGGATGGCCAATGGTGTCTGGAAAACCTCTGTTAGCTGGGACGGCACGTGGCTGGTGTCTACTCCAAAGTTCTGGTTTCAAAATGTCTTTCTCCCAGGACGTTCCTCTCTAGGCTGTATTTCCTCAAAAATGTCACTCTTAGTTGCATTGGGATATTTGTCCTCTCTCAGCTTCTCTGGAGCAAGAGTCTGCTTTCAAGGGCTGTCTTCAAACTAGCTCTCATCTGCAGCTCCTGTGCTTTCTTCAAAGTGTCCCTCTTGGCTGTAGCTCCTCTTCAAAATGTCACTCACAGCTACACTGGGTTCCCTCTGCCAGTCAGCTCATTGATATGGTTCCACTGATCAAGGCCCACCCTGAATGGATGGGGCCACACCTCCATGGAAATACCTCATCAGAGTTATCACCTACAGTTGGGTGTGTCACATCTCCACGGAAACACCCAAAGGATTCCAATCCAATCAGCACTAAAACGTCTGCCCCACAAGATTGCATCAAAGGATATGGCCTTTTCTGGGGGACACAATACATTCAAACTGGCACCCTTGTTCTCTCTGTTTTCTGGAAGCTTAGATAGCTCTATGGAATGTGGATCTTTAAAAACTAGACCACATACAGCCACAGACCAGGCATAAATATTGAAAGTGTGCATGGCCCTGTAGTTTTAGGTTAGCTCTACATAAATGATGGTCTTTGTATTTGTTTCTATTTCTGAATAACAAATCATCACATCTTTAGTGGTTTAAAGCAATTCAAATTTATTAGCTCTCAATTTTTGTGGGTCAGGGGTCTAGATATAGGTTAGCTGGTTTTCTGCTTACCATCTCACCAGGCTGAAATCAAGACATTGGCTAGGGCTATGATCTCATCTGAGGCTTAAGGTCCTCCTCCAAGCTCACTGGGTGATGGCAGAATTCAGTTCCTTGTGGTTATAGGATGGAGCCCTTCAGCTACTAGAGACTGCTCCCTGTTCCCTGCTGAATGTGTCCTTTTCCACAACATGGCAGTTTGCTTTTTCATAGCAAAGAAGGAGAGATTCTCTGCTGCTGTGAATATCTCCTATTCTTCTGTCTCTGAACTCTAGACCCTCTTTTAAAGAGCGCACCTGATTAGGGCAGGCCCACCAAGATAATCTCTTTTGATGAACTCAAAGCTAACTTACTAGAGACTTAGTTACATCTGAAAAGTACCTTTATCTGTGCTATATAATGCAACATAATTTTGAGGGTGAAATCCCATTTTATATGCACAAGTCCTGCCCACATTCAGGGTAGGGGGATTGGTTTCTATAGGGCATGTATACTAGGGATCGGGAATCTTGGGGGCCATCTTAGAATTAGAATTATGCCTGTTACAGTATTCCTGGCAACATCTTCAGATAAGAGTAACTGACCCGATACCAGGTTTTATTCCTGATGCCCATGTTTTACTCTTTATCTAATAAAAGGAAAGAAGTTTCTAAAATGACCATTCTCGCATAAGACGAAATGGTGGGAATGTATGGGGGGAAGTAGTTCACAAGACGCCTTGACTGGCCATCCTTAGGATGACTTGTTAACATCCTTCCTCAGAATCCCACAGGGGCCACCAGCCAAGGCCCAAGTAAGATAGAGCTTTGGAAGCATGTGAATTTGCCTAATGAGGAATGTAATTAACAATGCAAGAAGAGAGCTTATGGATGCAGGGTTAAGGGTATAGTCATTTCCAAGGAACATCATTTCAAATATGTTTAGTACCATTTGCTTGCTGAAAATATTGGTTACTCTACTGGGACTTACTGTCATAAGAATTTTATGAAGTTTTTCAGAAGGAATGCCCAAACAGAATTGTCTGAGAAAAAAGAACTTCTAAATTAAGTTGATCACCAATTAGAATTCCATATCATTTTAGAGTATGCCTGATTCTGACTAGGGCTCCTTATATAGTTTATTTCCAAATGGAAATTCTGATGAAGAAGCTTAGCCCACTTGTTAAGGTCAAGTTCAACACACAATGAATGATATTGTTAATGTCACTGTGAAAATAGAATTTGTCATTTGCCATTTGGATTTTGATATGGTGCTATATTAAATTATTGTTGATATCAGTAAGTGAGATAAGATTTCCAAGATGGTCATTCAGTCCATATGAATAAAATGGCAGTGGTGGCTGGTGGCAGCCCAGATCAGCCATACTGGAAGGTTGACTCCTGTTCCCTCAGTATAGGAAGCAATGCTTTATAAAATGGTGGAGTTCTGGGTAGAACAACATGATGCAATTATAGAGTCCACATATTAGGGCAGTCAAAGTATTTGAGAATGCTTGAGAAGACCTGGGTTGTCAATTAGAACCTGATATAACCAATGCTACTTTATAATCCTTGGGTTCTCTTAGCTAAAGCCTAGAGGAATTTGTTCACAGTGGTTAATACCCAGAGTGGCAGCAGAAGTTCCTTCTTTTTAGACATCTTTGTCTATAGGTTGTGTAATAAAGAGACTGATCACATTAAAAAAATTTTTTTTTATTAGAGAAGTTGTCAGTTTACAGAAAGCTGCCCATTATGCTTTGGATCAGGAAGTAGCACCTACAAGTACCATTGTTAAAATGGAAATGGTAACTACAGAGTGGAGCCACACTTGTGCCCCTTCATGTATCCCACTTACAGGAGGCGGTGACCTCCTCTCTCATCAGTCCCTTGGCAGATGCAATGGTGTCGGAGGAGGTCATCCATCTCCCAGACTCCTTGGATACCTAGACAGGCCCCTTGAGATCAACTTTGTGAACAGCAAAGAGACTTCACATTCTTTTTGGATGACAGAACCACCCTCACATGTGATGGAGCTTGCTGGAGAGCAGTTGTTTTTTATCCCTTAACCAGGACATATCTGATAAGGGAGGGGGCTCAGGAGTCAGCACAATGGCTGGACTTGGCTAACCTTCAGGCTGTCATCTTAGCACTGGTTGCTTTGCCAACAATTGGCCCCATCTGATCATTTTTACAGACTCTTGAGCCATTGCCAATGTTCTGACCATCTGTTCTGGCCAATGGTAGCAACAATTTCTTTTTCAAGGTTTTCGCCTTTGGTGTAACGATATTTGGGAATCTCTTGCCTCACAGATACCCAGTATAAATCAAGCTCACACTTTTCTCTGCACATATTAAAGTCACAATACAAAGACCTCATCAAGACACTTATTTCCTTTGAATTTTTAAACATGATTGATAGTGACCAAGACACACAGTTCACTTCACAGTATACAATGTTGGACTCTTGAACAGGGCAGTCGATAGAACTTTTCACCTCCCCTATAGGTATCATAGAGTGCCATAATAGCTTATGTAAGTTCAAATTCAATTAAATGACACATGACACGTTCCAGTCATAAAACATTGGGGGAGAATTGTAATAAAGAGTCTGACTCCATTTTTGATGTTTGACTGCTGACAGCTTTCAAACTCTACCTCTCCCTCTTCCTTCTTGCTTCACATCTAGGCAGGCCAATAAAAAAGCCTGCACATTCCCCCCTTTAGCACTGGCAGACAGTTCAATCCATCAAGCCCCAGACTGTGTATGGGAACCATTATTCCAGCCCCACCTTCTAACACAGTAAAACCCAAGCCAGTCTCCCTTTGCTGCTCTCTTTCTATCATTTTCAGACCTGCTTGGGAGCTTGCTCGGCTCTCCCAAGAAAGACTCATTATGTGAGCAATAAACTTTTCATACTCTCTTGGTGTGCATGGCTGATGTCATCCATTCTGTACATTCAAACCAAGTTTTGGTCTGGAGGAGGGGTCCATCCTGTCTCTGAGGGGTGAGTACAACTGTTTCTTAGGCTACCAGGACCTAGAGAAATCATGAACTCTAGGGAATTTAGCAAGAAAGAAAGGTGGTCTGTCTTTCTCCAAATACTCTGAGTTTATTTTATGAACAAATTGGTCAAACCCGCTAGGAGTTATCTTCTTGAAAGTGGCCTGCTACTCTGGCTTATTAGGAGAAAGTCTCCCCAGAAACTTAATAGCCATTGAGCATTAAATTTTGCTTCATGTGGGTAGGACAGGGTGTTGCTTCATTTCCTGTGTGGTTAATAGAAAAATTATGACAAAGGCAAAACACGCTCACACAAACACGCATCAGAATCTTGTTCCTGCTGCTTCCCCTTATGCAGTAGTAGCTTGTCAAAAACCAGAGATTTAAGCATCATCCCAAAGTCTTAGTCAAACAAATTTATGGAGAATATGAATAGTTTAATTAGGATGTGAAACACAAATCAAAAGAAGATTGGGTATTGAAAGAGAAGAGCAGGTTCATCTCCAAGAAATGTCATTTCAAACACATGGTTCCATTCTTTCAGTGAAATACTGGTTCCACTACCAGCCATACTCATGTAAGAATTTTATGAAGATTTTCAAAAGGAATATTCAGCCTGAAATTTCTTAAAAACAATTTTCTTTATAAAATTGTGTATGCTTCTGATCAATGTGGTGTTCAATGTTGGGATGAATTCTGACTACAGGTACTTTATGTAATATAAATCTCCATATATCCAACAATGAAAAATTGACCTTAACTATCCTGTCAGAATTTTTACTTTCATCATAAATGGTAAATGTTTTGTTAATGTTAACTCTGGGAAGAATTTTGATACCATGATCAGATTCTGCTATTTATTCTACAACTGTTGGTTATTGTAGGTATTCATTAATTGTATAACATCTATGATTGTCACTCCAATCTAGAGAGCTAAAATGGCAGACTTGGGAGGAAGGGTGGCTGCTCTGGTGGCTCATATGTGGTCCACCAGAAGGGTGATTCCTGATGCACTTCAGGCCTCAGATACAGGGAGGATATCAGTCTGGTGGAGCTACACATGGCCGGAGTCTGTTTCTGGAGGTGACAGTTGTGAACATATTTCAGGGAATCTTCGTACCCAATTATTAGATTTGTAGTTGTATTGAACTCAGTTTATAGGCCTCTCGAGATTTGGGGGTCCCACTTACCTCTTGGGCTATGGCTTCTTGCTCAAAAGAAAGGCTAAAAAGTAGGCCAGGATTTGACATACCCTCTCTTGTACTTCCTCAGTGCCAGTCGCAGTGGTTTAAGCATCTAGATCCAACCCAAGGAAATCTGTAGCAGTTATGACACCCCCCACCACTTCTAAACTCTCAGAAATAGCACAATGTTCATGGAGTATAGAATCTGACTTCTTTAGTGGCTGCCCAGAGAGGCTGGGGAACAACATGTGGCATAGTTATCATCACATCAGACAAACTTTGTTGGAGAAAGGAGAAGAGTGAGACTTATCAGTTGGTTTCTTTCTGTCTTTTATGTCTTATTAAGCACACTCATTATGAGGCAAGATGGTTTATTCCACATGGCCTGTCTGTAAGACTCACCATGGAATGCAACAACTGGTTCCACATTATTGTGAAGTTGTTGTAGACTTGGTAACATATCCCCTTTATGTGCTTTCTTTCCTTTCTTGCCCCATGTCACTCTTGCCACTTCATTCTTGCTGCCCATCTCAATATAGTTTAAGACAACTCACATTCCTACCTACTGAGTCAAGAGTCAAACATTTGGTAAACATGCTTCAAAATGATGGATTTAGAAAATTAAGAAGAATTTGCGAATGCAAGGCTATGAAGTTGTTGCTTAAAATTCTAAAAAGCCTTGCTTTTATGGCTTGTTTAAAATGCTCTGAGTGTCTTCTGAACCTCCATTTGAGTTTTATGATCTTTTGCTCATCTGCCAATGAGAGGTTTCTGTTCTCCTTGAGATCCCTCAGTACACCTGATTAAGGTTTGAGAAGAACAGTAGCTAGTCCATCTTTCCATCTGACATTGCTCCTGGAGTGCTTCAGTCCTGAAAGTCAGCCAGATTCTGGAAACCAGAAGCAATAGCCTCTTAGGATGTCAATAAACTATCACTACATTTTAACACGAATTCAGAAAGACCTGATGGTAGATGTTGAGAGAAGGTGATGAGGGCCTCTCCCATTTATTCTACAAGTCTCATCATTCTTTACCGGGCTCCAGTAAAATTCAATAGAGTTTTCTGTTTTTCACCCCAATCCCCCTGATTCTGTAACTTTTCTTTGTGAGGCTTTGCTAAGAGAGACAGGTAAAGGTGACAGGAATCTCCTTCATGAAATACTCTGATTGAATGAGGAATTAGACTAACTTGAGTGTGTACTTGCTCCCTTTCTGTTTTCCAGGTTTACTGAGTTTCTTTACACAAGAGAAAGCTCTGGAGGAGGATCTGAGGAAGGGAGAAAAAGAGTAGGATGAGAGGTAGAGGAAAGAGGTTAGTAGCAGATATCAGCTAAAAGAGTACTACAAGTTTTCCACCTGCTCATCCCAAAAATGTATGTTCACATATTTTAAGGAAGGATTTCTCAGGGTTGAGACTCAGGCTGCAATGATATAAGACTAGAGACACCACCCAAATCAACCTTGTAAAGCAAATTTTTATCTGGAATTGACAAATATGACTTGCTTACATCATTTACTCAAGTTATTCCCATAGGCAAGTGGCTGTTCACTCTGGAGAACAACTGTGGTTATGGGATTAGCTAGTAAGATGTATCTAGTGGACACTGTGATACACCATTTAGATCCCCCTACAGGAACAAAGGACTTATTACCCCAGCTTCTGGGAGTGTTGTGGGCTGGTGGTCATTCCACAGCTGTCAGCCCCCTTTGGAATTTTCTCAGCTGAAGAAAGCCACTTACCCAAGGTCATCCCCTCTTCTGGGGTGGCCTGCATCTGATGGTTTCATTCATCTTTTGCCCCTTGATTCATATTTTGTGACTGCCATGCATTTAAGCCCAACTCTAAATCTTAAGTTTCCTCAGCCAAGTACAGTTCACCATCTTTGAGGTTCTAACCCACAAGTTGAATATTTCACCCATGGATCATGCAATCATGCCAAGGTCATCTCCATCACCCTTATGAGGATGAATGAACCCTGAGGAATGGAAGGCCTTTGGCTCTATGAGGGTCCAGACTTTTGAGACACAATCAGATTCTGTTGGCTTGTGGGGAAGGGGAAATAATTGATCCTTTTATATTTGAAAACCTAGAGGCCTAGAAAAGGGAGGCAGAGGAACACCAGTTCCACTGAGGTGAAAGGGAGGAAATGTGAGAACGCAGGGCTAGAGGGCCTGCCATCTTAGAAGTTGTGGTATGGCTCGCCTAGTACCTGAATTAGAAATATTGCACATAGGATGTATTGGCTTTTTTTTTGTTTGTTTAAAATTAATTCTTATCTCTGTCAACTGAAAAGGCCCTTGCTAGAGGCGTTGATGGAGCCAGGAGTAATGAGCTTTCCCAGTGCTCAGACAATGCTGTCTCCATATTCCAGGTCCATCTCTATGCCCTGAGATGAGCTGTATTCCTGCCTGAGAAGCGGATTCAGCCATTTATTTAAGGATCCATGGATTCTTTAAGTGGGAAATATCTTGTCACACCAGGAAGCAAAGGAGCTGTTTATCATGGAAAGTGTCAGTGCTCCACCCAGTTCTCTTGGGATTCATTGCACTTCTTCTGTGAGCCCTTCCCTGGCTTTGGTGTGACACTGCTTTTGACAGCCTGTGCCTGCAGCTTTCATCTAGAGAACTGCCATCTGGAGATGCTTAGTATGCAGGCCACAGGGCCAGAGGATCTAGGGCATTACTCCCACACCCCTATGGAGGGCGCTGCCTAGTCAGTGACTGCAATATAAATTATTCCTCAGTGTTTGCCCTAATTGAAGCAAGAGACCTGGTCTTTCATAGTCCTATTCCCCACGGATCAGGTTGAGGCTGGAACTTCACCGATTCCATACTCTTGCTTGGGATAGTCTCCATCCCTGACCCACTTACCCCATTTCCTAACTGGTTTCTCCCAAGAGTACCTTCTTTTTTATTATTATTATAAACAAAGAACATTTTATTATTTCATAATTAGGAGCCAAAAGAATTGATTTTTCCAAGTATTGTTTATTGGTATGCTACTTAACATTGTCTTCAAATATAGTTTATGCAAAATGCATATTTGGTTAAGGACTTTTCTGTTTAATTCAGCAATCCCTAGATCAGTGTTTTTTTAATCTCATTTATTTCACACTTCTTTAGGGACAAGATTACATTTATGAACTCCCACAAGCCAGAAAATAATAAACATAAGTATGAAGATACAGAAGTAGCATATTGTTTTTAAAAATTTGTAAGTTACCATCATAAATCACTAATTAAAACTTAGGGGGATTCATGGTTCTCATTTTAAGAAACCTTTCCTGAAAGATTGACCCATACATATACTTCAAATCATAGGTAAGATTTCCATGAAGTCATCTTGGCATTTTCAGCTCTAGCAGTATTTACCTTAATTGTTATTAGCAAGACTATGAAATGCAAGATAGTTTACTTTTCAACATTTTTTTATGATTTTACAAATGATATTTATTAGACAACAGATAGCACATCTTGAAAGTTACAAGGAAAAATAAACCATAATCCCACCACCAAGAGCTATATTAATAATTATTAACATTGCTATTATTATTCCACTTATATTTTTCTGCCTCTATCTCCCTGTAATTTAATATTTAATGCATTCTATGAAGCTTATCTCTTAATATTTTGTCATACACATTTACCTTTCCTTTTTTTTTGTCTGTTTCTTTTGTACCTTCTTAATAAATTGCTTGCACATGAATTCTTGTCTCAGGATTTGGTTCTGGGAAACACAGCCTAAAGGTTCTGGGTATTCTAGGATCAAAAACACAAATAAAACTTTGACAATTTTTTAAGTTTCCTATATGAACATTATAAAATTCAGTAATATCACATGTCAGTTGGTAGTATAGAAATCCAAACAAATTATCAAAAATACAGGATGGGGAAGAGTTACTTGGAAGCATGAGAAGTACTTCTGGGGGTTGTGGTTACCACAAGCTGAATGAGAGTAAACAAAATTTGTAATCATAGAAAATACTAAATAGTAACCTTGGGATCTAGTCAATGAAATCAGATATTAGATTCCTTATTAGGTTATCCAATTAGGGGGCATTTAAAAAGTATCATGTGGTGAACTTGGAGATGTTCCAGAAAAAGGGGACATAGATTATTTTACACATAAGTTAAGAAGGACTGGGGATGCTGTGGATCCTTACTTTTCCCTTTATCATCTTCCAATTTCTGGACTTGGAGGAAATGCCACACTGTGGGGCATGAGGTCTGGTTTCTTCAGAGGCTACAAAGGGGCAGGATGATGCTGCCCAGTAGAGAGTGATGGGATGAACCTAGACCAGGGGAAACAGGAGGGAATTGGGCAGATAAATCCTTGCATAAAGTCAACTCAAAAGTGCAGTTCCTCTATGCAGACTTTCCAGAGAGATGCGGATTGTGCCTGTCAAGGCACCTATGGCTCCTCATGGCACACTGCAAGGGGTAGCTGGGACAGTGATATATCACATTGAATCTTTGCTTGCCTCTTTTCTCCTTTTTTCCTCATTTTTATTACCTAGGCCTTGCACCTTCCATAAGATGTCATCACTTTGATGATTAATCTTTGACTCTAGCTCTGCTTTCTAGAGGATGCAAACTAAGATATTTATTGATTATTTCCTTGGAGGCAAAAAAAAAAAAAAAAAAAAAAAAAGGTAAAAAGAGAGATTTCTAAGAGAAAATGATTGAGTCTGGAATATACCCAAAATACTTAAGTGTAAACACAAAAATAGATCATTCCTGAACTATGACTTAATTTGCCCTATGCTTCTCAATTTCTGAAGGATACTCTATACACGTATATTTTTATTTCTTAGATTTTAGGAATAGTAGTGATGGATAAAAAAATTCAAAGTTAGTTAGTGTCTAAATACTTGTGAATGACATGGTTGTGAAGGTTAATACAATCATTACTAAAGAAGTTCCAAATTAAAGAAGAAAAGAAAAAAAAAGATGTAATAAATGTAATAAGGCCCTTTAAATAAAATGACAGGCAATTTGAAATAAAAGGATGTATAAAAACTTATCAAATACAAAAAACTATGCAAATTTTTTAGTCAATATTAATATTGTCACAAGAATACAAATATTAAAGAGGGCTAGAGGGAAATTTGATAGTGATAAAATGCATCTCTTACAAATATAAGAGAATACCAAAATAAATAAAGCCTAAACTTTTAGATATGTAAAATTGACAAAACCAAGCAGACTGTAATTTTAATGTACTTATCTTAGGAAACAGAAAATTCAAGTAGACCAAAAATAAGGCTATAAATAATCTGAGTCATCAGTAACTTGTCTGCTTATCAAGTTCAACTAAGGATAGTTAACAATTTCCAAAAAAATAGGAATTTTGATGTCATACTCTGATTACATTCCAATAAGTTAGAAAATGGAAAAAACATTCTTTGAAATTAAATAACCTTTCAAATACATTAGGCTAATTTGTTTTATTTCTTAAATCCATTGAGAAATGAACAAAATGAGAATACACTTTTTTTTATTAAGATTTATTCACACACCATACAATCAATTGCCCACACCACCATTACATAGCTGTTCACCCATCACCCCGATCCACTCCAAACATACACTTTTAAGGATGAAATTAAAGTGGTACTAAGTAGAACATTTTATGAAACTTTATTCATTTATTAGAAAACAAGACAGATGGAAAAAAAACCCAAACATTCAATTCAAAAATCTAGGTGGAAAACATTAACCCAAAGAAAGTGGCTGTAAGAATTAAAAAAGACAAAAGCAGAAGCTCCTGAAGTTGAAGGGAGAGGGAAACCAATAGATGAGCAATGAAACCATAAGCGCTGCTTCTTTTACAATATGAATAAAGAAAGCATGCTCTGGCAAAACCAACTTTTCACTAAGGAATTTGAAAATATAGGTAAAATGCATTATGCCCTGGGTTGATTTAAAAATTTTATAATTGACTCAAGAAAAGATTAAAAAACCCTGGTAAGACCACCAGAGTGAATAATGGGTTAACATCACTCCTGATCCAAGTTTCCCTGATGACTGGGTCCTCTCTGGAAACTGCAGAATTAAGGTCATCGTGTGCCTGCCGTGGGTGGTGGAACCCCTATCCCCAGACAGCCCCTGGATGGAGACACAAGTTGGGGGATGGGCCTTGGTCCTTTTTAACCAGAATGGTATATATCATTGCTGGAAAATAGAGGCTGTAGATTTTATGTGTCAAGGTGACCCTCACACACATTGACTCTCATTCAAGGCAGCCTTACACACTGCATGCAGGTGAGGGAGCAAAAGAAGCCATGTACCTGGGTTGTATCTCTGGATAAGGGGAAGATGTAGTTCCTGAGCTGTATCCTTCTGTAGAGCTAAGTAAACAAAGTATTAGATTAAAGCTATTGTGTCTCCTGAGTATGATTGCAGATTAGAATCCCTATTAACTGCTAATGCTCTAAAAAAGCATGAGGTTTCAGTAACCAGTTCTAAAGAAATTTCAAGGAACAGATTTTTTTTTCCTGTTATTTAAATATTTCTAGAGTATAAAATAAGATGGAAAGCTTCTCAACTCATTTAAGGTTTGTATAACATTTTTACCTAATAGGACAAGTTTAACACAGAAAAGAAACTCTAGGCCAATTTCACTTTTGATGAGAGATACAGAACTCCTAAATAAAACATACTGTTAAATTTTGCTAATCTGCCAAAATTAAAAATATATATTCTCTTTGAGCAACAATTCTAGATCTAGGAATTAATTCTGTAGAAATACTCATGTGTATCTAATGATATATGAATGAGCAAATGGTTCATTAAAGCTTTATATGTATGGAAAAAAGAAGAAATCAACCAAAATGCCCACCTACAGGGAAATGGTTAAATGAATCAATTGTATCTATTCTAGGGAATTTTATATAGTTTTGTGGTAGAACTACATAGCGTTAGGAGGATTAAATGAGAATGAGTATATGTTTATGTGTATATATATGTATACCTATGCATATACACATATGCATTTATTTATTTGCACTTAGAGCATGGGGTGTGGAGCAGGAAAATACAGTCTTTTGTCCTGGCTGTGCTATCTTTTACACATCTCTTAACTCTTTTAATCCGAAAGTTTCCTGACTCACAAGTGTTTCCTGGAAACCAATGGAGAGTTTTGTATTCAAGTATTGTTTAGACTGTAATATACTGTTAAGATGTTAAAGATCAGAATGTTCAAGGATAATAAAAATGATGAGTTTAAACGATGGCAGTTTCTCAGGAATGCCTCAGATCCAACTAATAACAGGTGAAGGGAACATTGCCTTTGTCAGGAATAACTAATGGAGCAGTGGCTGGCACATCAGTAAGTACTAAAAGTATTAGCCATGGCATCACACTGCCTTCATATACCATCTTCAGATACCCCATCGCTTTATTTACTTTGAACTTTCATTTAGCCCTTCTTATTATCTAAAGAGAACAGATTTAACTTTAGTCCAGACCAATAAGTAATATTCTCCAAGACCATTCTATACAAAAATATATTTTGTTTGTTTATAGTTTTTGGAGGTCCAGCAAAACTTATCATTAAACTATGATAGGGTAATTTAATTGGCTTCCTAGTGGAATGTTACAAGGATAACTGAATGATGTCAGAATCTACAGTCTCCAGTTAAACTAGAGTCAGTCTGTCTAGACATAAGGATAGAAAATAACTACCCAATTATACAAGGGAATACTGAGATTTTGTACTGTAAAGAATCTATCAGCAACGTCAATTATTTTAGTGGCTGCAGCAGTTAGACTGTGATAGCAATTCTGAAATAGTGTTTTGAAATATTCTGTATGTCATGGCTACAGGATTTATTGAGTGTAAGATTTATAGTTAGTAAATGGTTACATGTCTGAGCCCCTGACAGTGATGTGGTTCAACCAGAAAGGGAATCAGATACAAAGTTCTACCTCTTAAAGTGGCATTTAAAGAATAAAAGTGGTTAGAAGTTTCAGGAAACAATAGCAGGACCACTAAAGTTCACTGTATGGTTGATTCTATGATTTGAGAAGTCTCAATGTTTAATTTAGTAGTATTCTCATCTGATCTGAATGATCTGAGTGGTCAAAGATGTCATCTTGTCCAACACATTCATTTTAATGAGTGGGAAAATAGACATGAGCTTAACTTGTCCAAGTAACCTACATCTACCGTCATGAGCTAAACCTCAGATCTAGGTTTCTTGATTCCTAGCTCATTTCTCTTTGCACTGGATAAAACTACCTCCCACTCCACTTTTAGCCACACCAAAAAATTGAAGGTGCCATCTTTATGTCATAGCCAGTAGTCAGCTCTCAGCAACTGCACTCTATGTAGCAGATAACTTAGAGTTAGTGTTGGGTTTGGTTGGTTGAACCACAGGGTCTGGTGCTTAGTAAACTGAGCAACTGAAATATTCATGGTAAATACTTTTAGCCTCTCAATAGTATCCATACATACTTTTAAGTGCTTATGTAATGGATTTTAATGGATTACAGTGTAATGTGAATACATTGTGGTGGATACAAATATTGGCTCGAAGTTTGAAAGGTTTAATTACTCCAGATAGTCTAATAATCACACATTCCACTATTCACACTCTGAGAGCTGCTAACAAGGAAGTAGCTCTTCTATGATAATCGTGACTCTTGTCAGAGTTAAAATCTCCATTGCTGTTTTAATATCAGTTTGATGAAATGACTATAAAAGGCATACTATATTTGACTGGGCAGATGGAGTTCAGTAAAGTGAAGCCAACTGCAGTTTAAACCAAAATATTTGATGATTGCCTCAAGGCCAGGATCTGTGTTCAGACTGGAGTGATGAACAAAGCAGACACTGGCCTGCCCCCTGAATATATAATTTAGCATGGGGGGGGTAAGTCTATCATCAGAGTAATTCCTATTTAAGTATAGTGATGACACGTGCAGTGAAGGGTAAGCACAAGGAGGGGTTATATGTAAATAGGAAAACCTAAATTGGCTGATGGGGAAAGGTATAGAGGAAGACATCTAAGGAATTAACATAAACTCTGTTTCTGAAGGATGAGTAGGACGCTCACAGCCCCCATCCAATCTGCCAGTAAATCCTGTGAGCTCTACCTCAAACTATATCTTTAACTATTTCATCACTTGCATTGATAATACTGTGATGGACATTCCAGCTTTACATATTTGTTATCTGTCTTCTCCCGTTAGAAAATAAGTGCCACGAGAGCAGAGACTATTGTTTATCAGAAGTCCCTAAAACAGATTTATTGAGCAACTACTATGTGCTGGTCTCTAATTGTTGCATTAATGAAAGGGGACAGGATGAGGGAGAATGGGAGATCCTTGCAGGCAGAAGCACCTGTACAACATGGAAAGGAGCTTTGTTCATTGGAGGAGTTGAAAGAAAGCCACTGTGAAGGGTGTGCCCAGAACCAAAGGAAAAGGAGGGGTAGATGGGACCAAATCAGTTGGGTGACAGAAGGCAAACTAGGATAAAGGACCAAATTCCTAAGAGACACAGGTAGTCACTGAAAGTTTTAAAACAAGGGAGTGGTGATTCATGTACATACTAAAAAGGCCACTCTTAACTGGATGGAGAATGGGTTGGGAGATGACACATTTGCAATGCAGACATACTGCACTGGTCTGGAAGAGAGTTGGGTCGTTGGAGTAGGAGTAGGGATGGTGGAGACAAAGGGAAGATGAACAATGTAAGAGAGCTTTGGGGAACACTGTCAAGACTTCCTCTGAGGGAGCAAGTGAGGAGGTTCCTGGCACGAGCAAGAATGGCTGGTGTTGCCCCTTGCTGAACCTGGGAATCTGAATGAGGACTAGGTTTTGGCACTAAGAGCTGGCACAGCATATTTTGAATCCTATTTTACATATATTGTTCCTTCTGCCAGAACTTTTCTGACAGCCAGACCTACTTAACCACCTGGTTGACATTCTGCTCACATATCTTTTAGATATCTTAAAGTTTAACATGTGGTCAGTAGATGGTATTTGAACTTGTGGCTGTGGAAGAGATCTTCTCAGGAGATGAGTGGGAAGCAAACAGATGAGAGCCTAGGTCTGTCCCCTGAGCCATTCCGAATTGTAGGAGAGAGTAGTTGGAAAAGAAAAATCCCCAGAGGATGGCCTTATTCCCTAGACATTTATTCTAATCAATTTTTGAAAGATGAAGAAACAGAAGCAGTGAGGAAACTTGTCTAATATCACATGTAGTTGGGGAGTGAGAATAAGTTAAATTCTTTCTGGACTTTGGTGTGGTAGAAAGAGTAAATAAGTCAAAATAAGAAGAGGTTTTTGATCTCTCGGAGGAGTGCTTAGTTCATATGACCACTATCTGCTTGAACAAAGGGTCTTGGGTATGTTCTCCCTTCTCCCACCTGAAATCTATGTCCATCTCTGTTTTCAAGTAGCTAGAAAAGAGGCTTCCATCTATTACTTCTTCATCAACACTTTCTACCCACCCCCATGACTTATATACCCCAAAATTCCTGCAAACCTTATTTTAATCCATCGGTGAATCAATTTATTTTATTTCTCCTTTTCTTGAGACAGGGGTATCTGCAGCTCATGTGCTTGCAACTCCTAAGGCTGCCACTGTACAATAAATTGCTGATAGACATGTACTTAAATAGAATATGCGGAGTGTGACAGAAGTGCCTTCTTCAGAGTTTAATCCTAGGGATGTTTCAATGTGTTCTAGGGGGAGCTGTAATTCTCACTGTTCTGGATAAAGAACAGATCCAGATCATTAGCATTCTGCTCCTCACAGTGGGGGAAAAGTTTTGTAGTATGTTATGCTCATCAGAGCTCCCATAGACTTTTATGAACAAGGCTCACTGAGCTCTTGAAGGCGGCTTCTACCAGCTTTATAAAGAAGGATTCAGAAAACAGTGACGACAAATAGCCAACTGCAGATGTAGATCCTATAGAGAACTTGCTTGATCGATGTTCTTAAACCTCCTAAATCTCCTCAAAATAACTTTGTTATCTCTCTTCTTTAGAGTCTTAGAAAACTCTAAGTTAGCACTTCAATGCCTATTATAAAAAGTTTAAGTCCCTTGCTTTTCCCCCTGAACAGCAGTTTAGTCAAAGTGTATTTGAGCTCCAATTGCTTGTTGAAAAATAGGTCACTGCTAGTCATGTTTAGCATTCTTCTTTTCTTCCCCTTTGGGATAGGATCTGCCTTCAGACTGTTTTTCACAGAGAATAAGGATTAGTGCCTCTTTATCAATGTCCATATCCCCACTCAGTATACTTTATTATCACTGCCAGGAGGTGCTTCTCAAAGACTGAGTTGTAGGGCAATAAAAAAAAAATCAAGCTCCTCAAAGCCAGGGAAAATTGAAATGTCACTCTTTACAAGGAGTTTTAGGAGGAGACTAAGCATTTACTCCAATACAGACCATCTATTCTATGGCCTAGTTTAGAAACTTTCCAAATCAATTTTAAATCTTTTCTTTATAGCTTTCACATCCCCTCAGTATCATTCCTTTTTTATTGTGAAATTGCCTTGGCTAGGCAACACCGGGTGGTGTGGGTGGGCTTCGAGTAGGGTAGGAGGGAAGTGGGGATTGATTTGTCTTCCAGCCACTGCCCCTCCTGACCTCCGCAGCACCCCACACCCATCTGACTATTGGCCCCTGTCCTTGCCCCAGATGCAATAAGCCTGCCTGCTGTTTGGCAGACATTTCCTTTTGTTTGTGCTCCTTGTGCTGCTCTAATAACCCTCCTCAAGGCCAAATTACATTTATACGGAGGGGGAAGTCAGTAGAGGCTTCGGAATGACTATGCTAATTAGAAACCAAAATATAAACAGCAAGTCCACATGGATGTATTAAATAGGCCAGCATTCTCCATAGCAAATCAAATTAAGAGAAATCCCATTATCTCGCTCAGGGCTTCCACGTTTTTTCTGACCGCCTGTTTTAGCGTTTGAGCAGAACGGAGATATGAAAATATTTCATTATAGATCTGGTTCTTAACTGCAACCTCTTTCTCCCATACCCCAAATTACAGTGCTACCAAGTCATTATTCACAATTAAACCAAACTCTCTCTTTTGTTTTTTTAATCCACTGTAAGTTTATGTGTCACCCTCCAAAAAGTTTGGATTTCAATACAGCCTCAAATATTTAATTTATTCTCACCAGCTTGGCTTCAGTGTAAACCAAAGTTAACATAAAGTATTACAAACTGTTTTCTGAAAAGTGCAATGTATCCTCTAAGAGTTTGTGTTTATGGATATCTGCTGCAGGAAATGAATATTCGTCCCACTAATCTCTAACCTTGTGCAGTCAGGCTGATTGTGCAGGAGACTGTAAAACAAAAGTAGTCTATCTTCTTCTTTAAAATGATCCAGTATTAGTGGCCAGGAAGTTTTTAGGAACTTAATATTACAGGTGACTAAGCAACTGGGATGGGCAGCCACTTTTGTAGCCAACAGCTGCTGAGCTTGTTAACAGGGGAGGAATCAGGGAATGGGAGTTTTGCTCAGAGGTTGGGGTAACAGAAGATCCGTCTCCACTAGTCTTCCTTAAATGCTTCTTAAGCACAAGGGAATGTTAAAAGGCAGAGTGATGCCAAGCCTTCATGAGGGTGGAATGTCATGGCCTCTTTCTTTCAACTCTTTATAAAATAAGCTTTTCATTACTGCTCTAATTTGCTAATGCTGCCAGAATGCAAGACACCAGAAGTGGATTGGCTTTTATAAAAGGGGGCTTATTTGGTTATACAGTTACAGTCTTAAGGCCATAAAGTGTCCAAGGTAACGCATCAACAATCGGGTACCTTCACTGGAAGATGGCCAATGGCGTCTGGGAAAGCTCTGTTAGCTGGGAAGGCATGTGGCCAGTGTCTGCTCCAAGTTCTGGTTTCAAAATGGCTTTCTCCCAAGATGCTCCTCTCTAGGCTTCAGCTCCTGAAAAAGGTCACTCTTAGCTGCTCTTGGGACGTTTGTCCTCTCTTGGCTTCTCTGGAGCAAAAGTCTGCTTTCAACAGCTGTCTTCAAACTATCTCTCATCTGCAGCTACTCTCTCAACTTCTGTGCATTCTTCAAAGTGTCCCTCTTGGCTGTAGCTCCTCTTCAAAATGTCACACTCAGCTGCACTGAGTTCCTTCTGTTTGTCAGCACATTTATATGGCTCCACTGATCAAGGCCCACCCTGAATTGGTGGGGCCATGCCTCCATGGAAATATCTCATCAGAGTTATCACCTACAGTTGGGTGGGTCACATCTCCATGGAAACACTCAAAGGATTTCCAATCTAATCAGCACCAAAGCGTCTGCCCCACAAGACTACGTCAAACATAATGGCATTTGGGGGACATAATACATTCAAACTGGCACAACTACCCATGGCATTTTTCTTTGGTACTATGTGCTAAGAGCTCTAATGGCACAATGGTGAGCAAGCTGGCAGTCCTTGAGGGACGATGAGTAGGATGCTACAGGAAGATCAGCCCCAAGCAAACAAGCAGTACAGGGAGTTTGGAACTTCAAGTCATCCAGAACAGCTACAGCTCTCGGTGCTCAACCTGTTGAGTCTTTGTGGGAACAAACTTGGAAGTATTCTTCTCCCCCTGACTCCTGGGCCAATTTACCACAGTCCCATCAACTCTTCCTGCTCACTGTGAGGACCCTCATTCTTTTTCTTTCTTTTGAAAAGAGTCACACCCCAAATTTGCAAGCCAGGGGACAACCAGTGTATTCAGACGAGAAAGGGATAGAATTGTGGAAGATAAAAGTGGAGAGATGCCACATTCTGGTGTTCGGGAGTGAGTAATGATGGGCATCCTTTTACTTCCACAACACGCATCCTACTCTTTTATTTATCATGTTGATCCTTCTCTAGACTGTTACTTCTACTGCTTCTTCTGGGTAAGCCTGAGGGGGAGGAAAAGAGGGAAGATTCAGATTACATCATGATTCACAGTACAGAAGGGTCCACTCACCTACCACGTTCTGTTCTAGTCTTCTTGTGTGGAATAGAGAAAAGGGATGCCCTATACTGATAAAAGCAGTTGAATAAATGAAATATCTGCTCAAAAATCTTGCTAAAACAAAGTTCTGTGTAAAAATATAATTTTTAATCACCAGGTTTATAAAGGAATCCAAAAATGAGGAATGTTAAATATTCTTCATTAGTTGTTACTGCCTCCACAGTAAAGATTCTGAATTGTTCACATATAGAATCTTCTCATTCAGGTCTTTCCTTCTAGATCCATCACTTCCCCACCCAAGTGCTCCTCTCTCTGTCTCTCCTTTGGTCCAAAGTCCATGGCGTGCAAACTGGCCATATTTGAAAAACTCTAGGTATGTGGTGGCCAATATGGGAGCCACTAGCCATGTGTGGTTGTTTACATTAGGATTAATAGTAATTAAAATAAAAAAATCAGTTTCTTAGTCACGTTAGCCACATTTTAAGTGGTCAACAGTCATATGTGGCTCATGTAGATATAAAACATTTCCGTTATCACAGAAAGTTATACCGGATAGTGTGCTGTTCCACATACATCAGACTTGCTAGGACAAAAAGTATAGACTGTCCTCAGAGTCAGTCTTACAGTGACATAGGGATCATGAAGAATATTTCAGGACAACTATTACTCAATTTAGTCATATTTTTGACCACATACATTAATTTAAATGTTTATATAATAAAAATGGCATGTACACAAAAGTCAAGTGACAAACTGGAAAAATATGTGCAACATATATGTTGTGCAACTCAATATATCAAGAGCTCTAAAAATCCATAAGAAAAAGGTGAACACCTCCTTAGAAAAGTGAGCAAAGGGCATAAACAGGTCTTTTTTTTGGCTATTTATTATTTATTTATTATTTTTTAAGTGTACACTTCAGTAGTATTAATTACATCCTCATACTGTACCGCCATCACCACCATCCATTACCAAGCTTTTTCATGACTCCAGGACAGAAACCCTGCTCCAGATAAACAAAAGCAGAGAGAGTTTCTTAGCACTAGACCTGCCCTTCAAGTAATGCTAAAGGGAGTTCTTTAGGATGAGAGGAAAAGACACTGGACAGTAATTTGAAGCCATATGAAGAAATAAAGATCAACTAACAATTTACTAATTTCAAAGCCCCTTAAGCATGGTCCACTCTGTGAATCGTTTCCTGATTCTCCCAGGCCAAATTTAATTAATACTCGTACCTGTTGTTTACACATTTTTTTAGTCTCCTGGTTGTAATTCTGAAACCTAAGAAGCAAAGTTCAAGTCTACAGGAAAAAGTAGGTGGGCTGATAGGTCTTCTCTCCATGACATGAGTGCAAAGTGATTGATGAGTTTGGGAAGGCTGAACTTTTGGAAAACCTGCAAATCCCAGGCTCTGTCACTTATTATTTAGTGCTTTGTGATATTGGTCAAATTACATATCTCCATTATACCGACACTGAAACTGAGGCTTAGGAATTGGAAATAACTATACCCTAGGTATTGTTGTGAGTGTTTGATTTATGTAAATCACTTAGCACTGTGCCTGGCACATCATTAAGTACTCATGTGTCAGGTATTATTTGTCTGCTTCCTTAACTGTCAGATATTTTATTGGAATTTGGGGGAAGGGGATCAAGTTAACATTTTATACAAAGAACATTTTTAAAAGCATCATTTAGGTACCAGCTAAGAATTTGTTAGTCATGGAAAAAGTGAAGTATATTTCTAGCTTAAAGAACTAAACCCATAAGGCTTCATTTTAAGACTTATATCTAAGTTGGATGCAAAGAAAGGTACTGTATATTCTGAAGGATTTGTGTAAAAAAAAATCAAGTGGTATTGCTCAAAATTGTTCTGTAAGCTTTAAAAAGAAGGCAACAGTAATATCCTTAATATATTAGACACAGAGTCATTGAATAAAGTCTCAGTGATGCAATGGATGTTCCTTCTTTCAATTTTATCAGTTTGCAAAATTCATGAGGTTAATAAGTTTTAAAAATCTCATTACCGTGCCTTATCAGATAGGGATGTAGCTCGAGGGTGTAATAAACTAGCTCTATTGTTGAAACTCCATCAAAAAGCAAGACTGCACTTACCCAGCAGTACGAAAATCCCTGTATCTCTCTGCATACAACTTAATGTAATGAAAAATAATACATATGGGTTTCTGAAAGCTCACAATTCAAATTCTGAAACTCATTGACTTCAGATATAAAGTTGCAGCTAGGTTTTGAAAGAGATTCACTGTCAGCAAAATACTATTGATTTAGCTGTAGATATACTGGATGGGTATATCAATTGTCATATTTTGCCATTTTTGAAAATATTGGGATACTTTGCTGAAGCAATATCAGTTCCAAGTTATTCGCACGGTATAACTTTTACCCCACCTTCCTGAAGGGATTATAAGTCAACATCTATAGGGTATAATATCTCCCCAGTCCCCTTTTTAAAGAAATTTTATTGAGATCTATTCACAAATCATACAGTCCATCCAGTGTACAATCAATGGCTTTTAGTATAATCACAGAGTTGTGCATTCGTCACCACAATCAATTTTAGAACATTTTCATTACTCTGAAAAGAAAAACCCCCTCCCCTTAGCAGTCACCTCTCAATTCCTCTATCCTTCTTTAGCCCTGTATAACCACTAATCAAATTCTGCCTTTATAAATTTATTTATATTTACATTTTATATGTGGAATCATACAATATGTTGTACTTTGTGTCTGGTTTCTTTCACTTAGCATAGTGCTTTTAAAAAATTATTTTTTTAATTAGAGAAGTTATTGGTTGACAGAAAAGTCATGTAAAAAATACAACATTCCCATATACCCCCCTATTGTTAACAATGTGCATTAATGTGGTACCTTTGTTACAATTGATGAAAGAATATTAAAATATTGTTAACTATAGTCCATAGTTTACATTAGGTGTATCCTGTATACTACCCTATTATTAGAACTTTCTAATAGTGTCATACAATTTCTATAAGTCATGAAAGAATATTCTTATATTTGTACTATTAACCACAGTCCATCATCCACCACAGGGTTCACTGTGTTATACAGTCTTCTGACTTTCCTTCTAGTAACGTATATGATCCAAAACTTTCCCATTCAACCACATTCACCAACACAATTCAGTGCTGTTGACTATACTCACAATAATGTGCTAGTGTCACCACTATCCATTTCCAAGCATTTACAAACAACCTAAACAGAAATTCTGCACAAATTAAGCATCAGCTCCCCATTTTCTACCCCCATTCTATGCCCTGGTAACTGATACTCTAGATTTTAACTCTATGAGTTTGCTTTTTATAATTAGTTCATATCAGTGAGATCATACAATATTTGTCCTTTTGTGTCTGGCTTCTTTCACTCAACACAATGTCCTTATGGTTTATCCGTGTTGTTGGATGCATCAAGACTTCATTCCTTCATACAGCTGAATAATATTTCATCGTATATACCACATTTTGTTCATTCATTCATATATGTAGTTTCAGTATGCATAGACCTTTGTTAAATCTTATCTTGTTTGCTGCTACCCCTTCCTTTCACTTAATTTCTCCATCTTCAAGGGTGTCCAGGCAGTGACCACTCTAACTTATTCATGAAAGGGGGTGTTGACAGCATGGGGAAGGGGGCTGCATCTGAATGTTGTTCTTAAAAAGGCTGTTGCTTCTGGGTTTTAGGACTTGTCTGGCACAGGAATACTCTGGTAGATTTAAGTTTCTGACAGATAAAACTTAGTGAGTGAATACTTTATAGACTCTCAGGTGGGGACCTAGGTATTTGGGGACTACTTTTGGTAAGGACATGGCATACTGTGATCATTTGGGATGTCTACCTGGAGCTTGCATTAGAGAAACCTCCAGGAGAGCCTCTTGACTCTATTTGGGATTTCTCAGCCACTGTGACCTCAGCTTGTTACTTTTATTTTCCCCCACCCCCCTTTTGGTCAAGTAGGCATTTTCAATCCCTTGCTTCCAAGGCCTGGCTCATGTCCCATGTAGCCAGGGAGATTCATTCCCCTGGGAGTCATGTCCCTTGTGGGGAGGAAGTCAATGAATTTATTTCTGAGTTGGGCTTAGAGAGAGAAAGGCCACATCTGAGCAACAAAAGAGGTTCTCTGGAGGTGCCTCTTAGGCATAATTACAGGAGGGTTCAGCTTCCCATTTACAACCCTAAGTTTCACAAGAGCAAGCCTCAAGTCGAGGCCTTGATTTATTAAGTAGTGGGTTCCTAATTTCACTTAATATATATTCTATCATAAGCTAAACAGTTTCTTACATTATCTTCACTTATTTGTACAATCCTCATCACCCTCAACTTTAAACAATTATAATATAATACATCCCACAGCTCTTACCAGCTGCTAATAATTCATCCCTAGTAGTAGTGTAGTATTGGTAAGATATTTCTATTAAACATAGTCTTTAATTTGTAATGGGTAGTTTTTTCATATACCACTCTTATTAACCCTCTGCACCAGTGTTACACCTTATAAGTATATCATGCTAACACTTATTTAGGTTTGTGGTGCTACTCTGTGGGTTACATGCCCTTAAACAACCATTTATGAACACGTTCACCCTCAATGTGTCACTGATACTTATAATCCCATTAAAAAACCATAGTCACACCTGACCATTCCCATACAATTATGTTCACCCTCATTATCATATCTGTACATATTAGATTATCATTCCCCTTTCCCTAGCTTCTGTCTATCTCTAGGTCCCCTATATTCTACATTATAAGACTTATTTTACATTTTTCATGGAGTTCACATTAGTGGTAACAAACAAACTCTCTCCTTTTGTGTCTGGCTTATTTCACTCAGCATTATGTGTTCAAGGTTTATCCATGTTGTCATATGTTTCATGACCTTGTTCCTTCTTACTGCTGTGTAGTATTCCATGGTATATATCTACCACCTTTTGTTTATCCACTCATCTGTTGAAGGACATTTGGATTGTTATCATCTCTTGGCAGTAGTGAACAATGCTGCTATGAACATTGGTGTGCAAATATCTGTTCATGTCACTGCTTTCAGATATTCTGAGTGTATACACTGAGAAGTGAAATGACCATCTTGTAGGGTAACTCAATATCCAGTTTTCCAGAGTGGCTGTACCATTATACAGTCCCACCATCAATGAATAAGATTCCAATTTCTCCACGTCCTCTCCAGCATTTGTAATTTCCTATTTGTTTAATGGCAGCCATTCTTATTAGTGTGAGATGATATCTCATTTTGGTCTTGATTTGCATTTCCCTAACAGCTAGTGAAGCCATGTGTATTTCCTCTTTGGAGATATGTCTTTTCATACCTTTTGCCCATTTTATAATTGGGCTGTTTATACTATTGTCATTGAGTTGTAGGGTTTCTTTATATATGCAAGATATCAGTCTCTTATCAGATACATGATTTCCAAATATTTTCTCCTGTTGCATTGGCTACATCTTCACCTTTTTGACAAATTCCTTTGAGTTGCAAAAGCTTTTGATTTTGAAGAGTTCCCCTTTATTTTTTCATTCATTGCTTGTGTTTTGGATATAAACTCTAAGAAGAGACCTCCTAATACTAGGTCTTGGAGATGTTTCCCTACATTGTCTTCTAGGAGTTTTATGGTACTGTCTCTTATATTGACATCTTTGATACATTTGAAGTTAATTTTTGTATAGAGTGTGAGGTAGGGGGTCCTCTTTCATTCTTTTGGATATGGATACCCAATTCTCCAACTCCATTTGTTGAAGAGACTGTTCTGTCCCCGTTCAGTGGATTTGGGGCCTTATCAAAAATCAGTCAACCATAGATCTGGGGGTCTATTTCCAAATTCTCAATTTGATTCCATTGTCCAATATGTCTATCTTTTTGACAATACCATGCTGTTTTGACTACTGTGGCTTTATAGTAGGCTTCAAAGTCAGGAAGTGTAAGTACTCCCACTTCGTTTTTCTTTTTTATAATGTTTTTAGCAATTCAAGTCCCCTTTCCCTTCCAAATAGATTTGATAACTATCTTTTTCAAGTCTGCAAAGTAGGTAGTTGGAATTTTGATTGAAATTGCATTGAATCTGTAGATCAGTTTGGGTAGGATTGACATCTTAACGATGTTTAGCTTTCCTATCCATGAATAAGGAATATCTTTCTATCCCTTTAGGTCCCTTTCTATTTCTTTTAGTAAAGTTTTGTAATTTCCTTTGTAGTGGTCTTATACATCCTTGGTTAAGCTTATTCCTAGGTACTTGATTTTTTTAGTTGCTATTATGAATGGAATCTTTTTCCTGAGTGTCTCTTCAATTAGGTCATTTCTAGTGCTTAAGAACATTACTGACTTATGTGGATTAATCTTGTATCCTGCCATTTTGCTGAATTTGTTTATTAGCTCAAGTAGCTGTGTCTAATTCTCAGGGTTTTACAAATAGAAAATCATATCACCTGCAAATAATGACAGTTTTGCTTCTTCCTTTCAAATTTAGATGTCATTTATTTATTTGTGTTGCTGGATTGCTCTGGCTAGAACTTCTAGGACAATGTTGAATAATAGTGGTGACAGTGGGCATCCTTGTCTCATTCATGATCTTAGAGGGAAGGCTTTCAGTCTCTCACCATTGAGTGCTATGCTGGCTGTTTGTTTTTCATATATGCCCTTTATCGTATTGAACACTTCAATTCCAACTTTTGAAGTGTTTTTATCAAAAAAGGATGCCGAATTCTGTTGAATGCCTTTTCAGCATCCATTGATGATCATTTGATTTTTTTCCCTTTTGATTTGTTAATGTGTTGTATCACATTGATTGATTTTCTTATGTTGAACCATCCTTGCATGCCAGGAATGAAGCCCACTTGGTCACGGTGTTTGATTTTTTAAAAGTTGTCTTTGGATTCGATTTGCAAATATTTTGTTTAGAATTTTTGCATCTATATTTTTTATGAGGGAGATTGGCCTGTAGTTTTCCTTTCTTGTGGCATTTTTATCTGGTTTTGATATTAGAGTGATATTGGCTTCATTATATGAATTAGGTAGTGTTCCATTTTCTCCAATTATTTGAAAGAGTTTGAGTAGGAATGCTATCAGTTGTTTTTGCAAAGTTTGGTAGAATTCCCCTGTGAAGCCATCTGGCCCTGGACTTTTATTTGTAGGAAGCTTTTTGATGACTGGATCTCTTGTGATTGGTTTGTTGAAGTCTTCTATTTCTTCTTGGTTCAGTCTAGGTTGTTCATGTGTTTCCAGGAAATTATCAATTTCCTCTAAATTGTCCAGTTTGTTGGCATACAGTTGTTCATAGTATCCTCTTAAGATTTTTTAAATTTCTTCAGGATCCTCAATAATGTCTCCCCTCTCATTTATTATTTTGTTTATTTGGGTCTTTTCTCTTTTTGACTTTCAGTCTACCTAAGGTTTTGTCAATCTTGTTGATCTTCTCAAAGAACCAGATTTTGGTTTTATTTATTCTCTAGATTTTATTTTTGTTCTCCATATAATTTATTTCTGCTTTAATCCTTGTTATTTTTCTTCTACTTGCTTTATGATTAGTTTGTTCTCATTTTCTAGCTTCTTCAGTTGTTCCATTAGTTTTTTTGATTTGAGTTCTTTCTTCCTTTTTAATGTATGCATTTAGAGCTATAAATTTTCCCCTCAATACCACCTTCACTGCATCACATAAGTTTTCATATATTGTGTTCTTGATTTCTTTCATCTCTAGATACCTAGCAATTTCTCTTGCAATTTCTTCTTGACTCACTGTTTGTTTAGAAGTGTGTTGTTTAACCTCCAGATATTTGTGAATGTTCTAGATATTTGATGGTTATTGACTTCTAGTTGCTTCCATTGTGGTCAGAGAATGTGCCTTGAATAATTTCAGTCTTTTAAAATTTATTGAGGCTTGTTTTATGCTCCAGCATATGATCTATCCTGGAAAAAGTTCCATGAGTACTAGAGAAGAATATATATCCTGGTAATTTAGGATATAATGCTCTATATGTGTCTGTTAATTCTAATTTTCTTATCACATTGTTTATGTTCTCAATTTCCTTATTGGTCCTCTGTCTGGTTGATCTATCTATAGAATAGAGTGGTGTATTGAAGTCTTCCATGATTATTGTGGCAACATCTATTGCTTCCTTCAGCTTTGCCAATGTTTGTGTCATGTACTTTGGAGCACCTTGGTTGGGTATATAAACCTGATTGTTATTTCTTCTTGGTGAATTGTCCCTTTATTAGTGTATTGTGTCCTTCTTTGGCTCTTATGACATTCTTGCATTTAAACTCTATTTTATCTGATATTAGTATTGCTGCTACTGCTTTCTTTTCGCTACAGCTTGCATGGAATATTTTTTTCCATCCTTTCACTTTCAATCTCTTTGTGTCACAGGTCTAAGATGAGTCTCTTGTAAATAGTATATTGTTGGTTCATATTTTTTTAATCCACTCTGCCAATCTATATCTTTTAATTGGAGAGTTTAATCCATTCATATTCAATGTTATTTCTGTGAAGGCAGTTCTTGAATCACCCATCTTATCCTTTTGTTTTTATTTGTCAGATTTATTTTTCCCCCTCTCTCTTTATTTCCTTTAAATTAACCTTACTAATACTCTTCAGTTCTGTGCCTTTCACCAGGTGTCTTTCTCCTGTCTTTTTTTCTCAGCTGGTAGAGTTTCCTTTAGTATTTCTTGTTGGGCATGTCTCTTGTTAATTGTTTCAGCATTTGTTTGTCTGTGAAAATTTTAAGCTTTCCCTCAATTTTGAAGGAAAGCTTTACTGGATAAAGAATTCTTGGCTGGCAATTTTTCTCTTTCAGAATTTTAAATATGTCATACCACTACATTCTTGCCTCCGTGGTGCCCACTGAGTAGTCAGTACTTAGTCTTATGTTGTTTCCCTTGTATGTGATGAATTGCTTCTCCCTTGCTGCTTTCAGAACTTTCTCCTTCTCTTCAGCATTTGGCAATCTGATCAGAGTATGTCTCAGAGTGGGTTTATTTGGATTTATTCTATTTGGAGTTCATTCAGCATCTTTGATTTGCATATTTATGCCATTTAGAAAGGTTGGGAAGTTTTCCCCAACAATGTCTTTGAATTCTGTTCCCAGCCCTTTACTCTTCTCTTCACCTTCTGGAACATCAATGATTCTTAAATTTGTGTGCTTCATGTTATCCTTCATTTCTCTGAAATCTGTTTCAAATTTTTAAATTTTTTCATTTGTTCTTTTTGCTTTCACATTCCATCATCCTGTTTTCAAGCTCACTATTTCATTCCTCTACCTCTTCAAATTTGCCGTTATGTTTTTCAAGAATATTTTAATTTGATCAGCAGTATCTTTTATATCCATAAGGTCTGCTATTTTTAAATTTACTCTTGCTATTTTTTATACTGTTCTAGGATCTTCTTCATGTCCTTTATATCCTTAGCCATGACATTGATGTTTGTGTGTACTTCTTTGCTTAATTGCTCTGGGTTCTGTTTCTCCTCTGTCTTTTTAATTTGGTTGTTTATCCATATTTTCTGGTTTCTTCATATGCTTTGTAATTTACTATTGTTTTGGCCTCTTTACATTTGCTTTTCTTGATAGGGTTCTTTTAGGATATGCAGAATTATTTGAACATTTATCTATAATTTGGCAGAGCTACAGCTTGGTGGAGTGCACTTTTCCTGAGCTACCAGCAGGTGGTGCTCTTGGGCCACCTCCTACCCTCAAGCTAGTTTTCCCCCAACTCCATCTATATACTGCATGGGGGTCCAAACCATGTTGAGGTCCAATCAGTACTCTAATTTTCTTGTGCACTGGGTATTGCCAGCCCTGTGGGTGGGGGTCATGCCCTGCACAGTTTGGTAGGGAGTCCCTTCCAGGGCACAGTGGTCCCGGCCATTCCTGGGGCTGTGGGTGGAATACTTTGGGGCTCCAGAACTGCGAATCTCACCTTCTAGCTCAAATATGCCACAGTCCCTGTCTGCCATGCACCCATGAGTCCCTGGGATTTGGGGAGGCCTCCTGGCACTTCCTTGTGGTGTCCCTGCCTCTAGGCTGTGCACACCATGGACATCCATGGAGGAAGAATGGATGCTGTCACAAATCCACTGAGTCCTGAATTCCCTCAAGGAAGCTCTCAGCTACGTGGCTGTGAAGGTTTGTTACCTAGATAACTTTAAAGATGGCTGCATGGGGCGTGGAAAGCTGCCCCCTTCCATGCTTGTCTGTCTACTCCAACAACCAGTCCCTGGCATGGGGGCTCTTGGTCATGAATCTCTGAAGGGTTATCACCTGAGCCAACTGCTGAGGAGGGTGCCTGGGGAATGGAAGGCTGCTCCCCTCCACATTCATCTGTGGCTCCAACTGTCTGTTCCCTTGTGGATTTCTGGGCTGTACGCTCACTGGTTTTAAATGCAGTCTTTTGGCTTCCCCAAGTACACACTCACTATGGGTGTAGAAGTCCCTGCTCAGCCAGTGGAATCCTGGAACTGCTGTTCTGGAGCTTTCTGTCCTTTATCTAGTGTTTTTCATGGAGGAGAATTTTGCTCTGTCTCTCCTAATCCACCATCTTCCCTGAAGCTCCCATGTAATTTTAAGCCATTTGTATTTCCTCTTAGGAAAAATATTTATTCAAGTCTTTTGCCCATTTTTAAATTGGGATTTTTGTCTTTTTAATGTTGAGTTGTAGGATTTCTTTGTATATTCTGGGTATTAAACCCATATTGGATATGTGGTTGCCAAACATTTTCTCCAATTGAGTAGGTTGCTTTTCACTTTCTTGACAAAATCCTTTGAAGCACAAAAGTTTTTAATTTTGAGGAGGTCCCATTTATTGATTTTTTTCTTCCATTGCTTGTGATTTGGATGTAAAGTCTAAGAAACTATTACCTACCACAAGAACTTGAAGATGCTTCCCTATATTTTCTTCTAGGACATTTGTGGTCCTAGTTCTTATATTTATGTCTTTGATCTATGTTGAGTTGATTTTTGTAGAAAGTGTAAGATAGGGATCCTCCCCCATACTTTTGAGTATGGATATCTAATTCTCCCCCCAGTACCACTTGTTGAAGAGACTATTCTGTCCTAGTCAAGTGGATGTGGAAGCCTTGTCAAAAATCAGTTGGCCATAGATGTGAGAGCCTATTTCTGAACTCTTGATTTGATTCCATTTGTCAATATATCCATCTTTATGCCAGTACCATGCTGATTTCTCTACTGTTGCTTTGTAATATGCTTTAAAGTTAGGAAACTTGAGTCCTCCACCTTTGTTTTTCTTTCTCAAGATGTTTTGGCTTTTCAGGGCCCCTTGATCTTCCAAATAAATTTGACGGTTGTTTTTTTCAATTTCTGCAGAGGAGGCTGTTGGAATTTTGATTGGGATTGCATTGAATCTGTAAATCAATTTCAGTAGGATTGACATCTTAATATTTAGACTTCTCATCCATGAATGCAGTATGTCCTTCCATTTATTTAGGTCTTCTTTGATTTATTTAAGCAATGTTTTGTAGTTTGCTGTGTAAAAGTCTGTAACATCTTTTGTTAAATTTATTTCCAGGTGCTTAATTCTTTTAGTTGCTATTGTAAATGGAATTTTTTTCTTGATTTCCTCCTCAGATTGCTCATTGCTCTTATATAGAAATACTACCAATTTTTGTGTGTTCATCTTGTATGCTGCCACTTTGCTGAACTTGTTTATTAGCTCTGGTAGCTTTATTGTAGATTTTTCAGGACTTTCTACATATAGGATCTTTTCATTTACAAGCAGTAAAGTTTTACTTCTTCCTTTCCAATATGGATGCCTTTTTCTTGCCTAACTGCTCTGGCTAGAACTTCCAGGACAAAGCTGAATAATAGTAGTGACTATGGGCATCCTTGTTTGATCTAGATCTTAAAGGTAAATCTTTCAGTCTTTCATCTTGAGTACGACGTTAGCTATGTTTTTTTTTTTTTATATATGCCTTTTATTATGATGAGGAATTTCCTTCTATTCCTATGTGTTGAAGTGATTTTATCAAGAAAGGATGCTGAATTTTGTCAACTGCCTTTTCTTTGACAATTGAGATGATCATGTGCTTTTTCCCCTTTAATTTGTTAATATAGTGTATTATAATAATTGATTTTCTTGCATTGAATTACTCTTGTATAACTGGGATAAAACCTACTCGATCATAGTATATAACTCTTTTAATGTTCTGATGGAATTGATTTGCAATTATTTTGTTGAGGAATTTTTGCATCTATACTCATTAGATAAATTGGTCTGTAATTTTCTTTTCTTGCAGTGTCTTCATCTAGCTTTGGTGTTAGGGTGATGTTGGCTTCATAGAATGAGTTATGAAGTGTTCCCTCCCCTTCAATTTTTTTGGAAGATTTTGAGCAGGATTGGTATTGATTCTTCTTGGAAGGATTGGTAGATTTCACCTGTGAAGCCATCTGGACCTGGGGTTTTTTTTTAGTTGTTGTTTTTGGGAGGCTTTTCATGACCATTTCAGACCATTTACTTTGAATTGGTCTGTTGAGGTCTTCTATTTCTTCTAGAATCAGTGTAATTTGTTCATGTGTTTCTAGGAATTTGTCTGTTTCATCTAAGTTGTCTAATTTGTTGGCATACTGTTGTTCCTGGTATTCTCTTATGATCCTTTTTATTTCTGTGGGGTCAGTAGTAATATTTCCCTCTCTCATTTATTATTCTATTTATTTGCATCTTCTCTTTTTTTTCTTTGTAAGTCTAGCTAAGGGTTTATCAATTTTATTGATTTTCTTAAAGAACCAACTTTTGGTTTTATTCTCTCTATTGCTATTTTATTCTCAATTTCATTTATTTCTGCTGTAATCTTTTTTATTTCTGTTATTCTGCTTGCTTTTGGATTAGTTTGTTCTTTTTCTAGTTCCTTCAGGTGTGCTGTTAGGTCTTTGTTTTTAGCTCTTTCTTCTTTTTAAATATAGGCTTTTAGGGATATAAATTTTCCTCTCAGCACTGCCTTTGCTGCATTCCATAAGTTTTGATATCTTGTTTTCTCATTTTCATTTGTCTTGAGATATTTACTAAATTCTCTTGCCATTTCTCCTTTGACACACTGCTTGTTTAAGAGTGTGTTTTTTAACTTCCATGGGTGAATTATCTAGTTCGGCACCTGTTGTTGATTTCAAGCTTTGTTCCATTATAGTCAGAGAAAGTGCTTTGTATAATTTCAATCATTTTAAATTTATTGAGACTTCATTTGTGAACCCAATATTTGGTCTGCTCTGGAGAATGATCAATGTGAACTTAAGAAGAATATATCCTGCTGTTTTGGGATGCAATGTTCTGTAGATGTCTCTTAGGTCTAGTTCATTTATCATGTCATTCTCATTCTCTGTTTCCTTATTGATCCTCTGTCTACATGTTCTATCTATTGATGAGAGTGGCATATTGAAGTCTCCAACCATTATTGTAGAGAGATCTATTTCTTCCTTCAGTTTTGCTAGTATTTGCCTCATGTAATTTGAGACACTATGGTTAGGTGCATAAATATTTATGATTTTTTTATTTGTTGTTGGTGGATTGCCCCTTTTATTAATGTATAGTGTCCTTTGTCTCTTTTAACAGTGTTGTGTTTAAAGTCTATTTTGTCAGATATTAGTACAGCTGCCCCATCTCTTTTTTGTTTTTTTTTTTTTGGTTACTATTTGCATGGAATATCTTTTTCCAACCTTTCACTTTCAGCCTATTTGTATTCTTGGATCTAAGATGAATCTCTTATAGACAGCATATAGATGGCTCATATTTTAAAATCCATTCTTCCAATCTGTGTCTTTTGTTTGGGGAAAATTTTATCCATTAACATTCGATGTTATTATTGTAAAGGCAGTACTTACTTCAGCCATTTTGTCTTTGGTTTTATATGTCCTATTTTATTTTTGTCTCTCTTCTTTTTACTCTTTTAGTTACCCTTACTGAAAATCTTCATTTCTGCACTCTCTCCTTCTTTTCCTTTCAGCCTTCAGAACTCCCTTCAATATTTCTTATAGGGTAGGACTCTTCTTGACAACTCTCTCAGTTTCTGTTTATCTGTGGTTTTAAACTCTCCCTCATTTTGAAGGATGTTTTGCCAGCTAAAGAATTCTTGGCTGTCAATTTTTCTCTTTCTGTACCTTAAATATACCATAACACTGCCTTCTTACCTCCCTGGTTTCTTAGTCTTATTTCAGTTACCTTGTATCTAATGAATTGCTTTTCTGTTGCTGCTTTCAGGGATCTCTTTTTACCTTTGCATTTGAAATTCTGATTAGTGCTTGTCTCAGAGTAGGTCTTTTGGATTTATTCTGTTTGGAGTGCATTGTGTTTCTTGCACATGTATATTTATACCTTTTTTAACAGTTGGGAAATGTTCAGCCATTATTTCCTCAAATATTCTTTCAGTTCCCTTTCCCTTCTCTTCTCCTTTTGGGACACCCATGACCCATATCTTTGTGTGCCTCATGCTGTCATTCATATCCCTGAGACCATGCTTGATATTTTCCATTTTTTTCTATATCTTTACTTCTGTATGTAAGATTTCTACTACCTTGTCTTCTGGTTTGTTGTTTTTTTCTTCTGCTTGTTCAAACCTGCTGTTGTATGCCACTAGTGTTGTTTTTTTTTTTAAATCTCTTCTATTGTGCCTTTCAGTCCCATAATTTATATTTCTTTTTATATCTTCAAATTCTTCTTTATGCTTACCCAGTGTCTCCTTAATATCCTTTATCTCTTTAGCTTTGTTTTCCTTTCATCTCACTGAATTAATTTAGGAGATTTATTTGAATATCTTTGATTAGTTTTTCCAAATTCTGTGTCTCCTCTGAAGTTTTAATATGTTCCTTTAACTGGGCCATATCTTCCTATTTCTTAGTATGGCTTGTGATTTTTTGCTGATGTCTAGGCATCTGATTATCTTCATGAATTTACTCTGAAAGTTAGTTTCTTTCTCTTGCCTACTGTTGATTGGCTTTGTGTTAAGGCTCTTATTTGACACTTAATTCAACTTATTCTAGAATTTTAGAATTGCCTGTTCTTGATCAGATTTTTTCAGCTTTTCTTCACCTGATTTTTGCCCTGGATAATGCTGTACAATTTTTAAGATTGCACTATTTGTGCAATTGTTTCACTCTCCGTTAGAAAGCTTCTCTTCCTCTGTTCTTTCTCTGGTAATCTTGATTTGTTATTTTTGTTTTCCTTCTATGGTTTTCCTTATACTCCTTTCATTGCCTCTGGCTGCTCTTGCCTGGAGGGCAAATTCTGGGAGGAGGGTCACCCCAGAGAAGATTTTCCCAAGTCAGTATTTCAGAGCCAAAACAGGGCCAGGGACCAATGAAGGGGTATAGATAGCCCCAAAGAGCCCTGGGGAGAGGGTCAGGAAAGACACCAAAAACCTTTTGGATGACTTCCTGAAGCTGTGCTTTCCTGGCCTGCCTAAGCTGATGGCATCCTTCAGCAAACCGATCCCTGCAGCCCTATGGAGACCCTGTGTTTTTTAACCTTCACTGCCTACACCCCTGTTGGGGAGAGGGTTAAACAATGGCCATAGCCATCTGTTGATGTGGCAGGCTGAAATAGCAGCTCACAGCCGGGTTCTGGTGATCTGAATTTGCTTATCAAAAGCTGTGATCAGTGCTTGGCCTTCCCCATCTCCCACCCCCCACATTCTTGGGGAAGAGGACTTCCATGTCCCTTCCATCTGCAGAATCCAGCCAGGGTCTGGACAACAAGGTGGCCCCTCAAGAGTGGGAGACAGGGTCTGGAAGGAAGTAACATCAACCCCAAATGCACAGGAATCTGGTTGCACCGCTGTGGTGAAGGCGCTCTAGCAACATCGTGTCTCACCTACCGATGAAACTCCTGCACAGAAAGATCGACGAGCGGAACCTAAAGTTGTGGCAGTGAAATCTAAAGCTACAGGGGGCCTCAGATGTAAGCCTATCAGAGGCCCAAAATGGAGATGTGTCTGAAGAAATTGTGGAAGCTGTAAAAGTTAAAAAGTCCCTAAAACAGTCTATGAATGTGGGCTTGTCAGAAGCCCAAAATGGAGTCATAGCTAATGAAACAGTAAAAAACATTAAAGTTAAAAAATCCCCAAAGAAGTCTACTGTATTACCCAATGGTGAAGCAGCAACACAGTCACCCAATTCAGAATCAAAAACGAAAAAGAAGAAGAAGAAGAAGAAGAGAAAAATTGTAGAAAATGCTGGGCCTGATGCAAAAAAAGCAAAAAAACAAAGATAAAGTGGAGTCTGAAGAAGAAGGTGCTGATCTTCTGAAGAAACAGAAAATAGCATGAAGAAGCCAGATGATAAACATGACAATGACAATGAAGTGCCCAGTTTGCCCCTGGGACTGACAGGAGCTTTTGAGGATACTTCATTCGCATCCCTAACTAACCTTGTCAATGAAAACACTCTGAGGGTGATAAAAGAAATGGGCTTTATGAACATGACTGAAATTCAACATGAAAGTGTCAGACTGCTTCTGGAAGGCAGAGATCTTCTAGCAGCTGCAAAAACAGGCAGTGGCAAAACCCTGGCATTTCTCATCCCTGCTGCTGAACTCATTGTTAAGTTAAAATTCATGGCCAAGAATGGAATAGGAGTCCTTATTCTCTCACCTACTAGGGAGCTGGCCATGCAGACGTTTGGTGTGCTTAAGGAGCTAATGACCCACCACGTCCACAGATATGGGTTGATAATGGGGGGCAGTAACAGATCTGCTGAAGCACAGAAACTTGCTGATGGGATCAACATCATTGTGGCCATGCCAGGTCGACTCCTGGACCATATACAGAATACCCCAGGTTTTATGTATAAAAACCTACAGTGTCTTGTTATTGATGAGGCTGATCATATCTTGGATGTTGGATTTGAAGAGGAATTAAAGCAAATTTTTAAACTTCTGCCAGTATGCAGACAGACCGTGCTCTTTTCTGCCACACAAGTTCAAAAAGTTGAAGACCTGGCAAGAATTTCTCTGAAAAAGGAGCCCTTGTATGTTGGTGTTGATGATAAAACTAATGCAATGGTGGATGGGCTTGAGCAGGGATATGTTGTTTGTCCCTCTGAAAAGAGATTCCTTCTGATCTTTACATTCCTTAAGAAGAACCAAAAGAAGAAAATGATGGTATTCTTTTCATCCTGTAAGTCTGTAAAATACCACTACGAGTTGCTGAACTATATCGATTTGCCTGTCTTGGCCGTTCATGGAAAGCAGAAGCAAAATAAGTGGACAACCACCTTCTTCTGGTTCTGCAGTGCAGATTCAGGGATACTGAATTTGTACAGTTGTGGCAGCTCGAGGGCTGGATATTCCTGAAGTCGACTGGATTGTTCAGTATGACCCTCCAGATGACCCTAAGGAATATATTCATCATGTGGGTAGAACAGCCAGAGGTCTAAATGGAAGAGGACATGCCTTGCTTACTTTGAGCCCAGAAGAACTGGGTTTCCTTCATTATTTGAAGCACTCCAAGGTTCCATTAAGTGAGTTTGAGTTTTCTTGGTCCCAAATTTCTGACACCCAGTCTCCGCTTGAGAAATTGATTGAAAAGAACTACTTCCTTCATAAGTCAGCCCAGGAAGCATATAAGTCATACATTTAAGCATATGATTTCCATTCTCTGAAACAAATCCATAATGTCAATAACTTAAATTTGCCTCAGGTTGCTCTGTCTTTCGGTGTCAAGGTGTCTCATTTTGTTGATCTGAATGTGAACAGCAACGATGACAAATGGAAAAAGAGAGGAGGAGATGGTGGATTCAGCTACCAGCAAGCCAAGAAAATTGAGGAGTCCAAAATCTTCAAAAACATTAGCAAGAAAGCATCTGACAGAAGGCAGTTCTCTCACTGAAGACACACCTTCCTTGCATCCTGAATAACTTTGCCCTTAAATGGAGTTTTTTCCCCTTGCTGTAACAAATAAACTTATTTCCGTGATTTGTACGGCTCTAATAAGAGTATTAATTAACTTTGGTTGAAAAAAAAAGAGTGGGGGACATATGACAGGAGGTGCCACACAGCAGTCTGCTGACAGTTCTTTACCACAGTTTCTTAGCCTCTTCAGCCTGCTTTTCCCTGGATGTTGTACAGTGCTCCCTTGGCTTCTAAAGTTCCAGAACAGTTGTTTCAGACAGTTCCTGTCTGTCCACTAGCTGTTTTGGAGGAGGAATGAGTCCTGATGCTCCCTACTCTGCCATCTTCTCTGAAAGTTCCTCCCCAGTCCCTTTCAGGAGAAGTGAATGTTATCTAGTATCCACCTATATTGACTCCACTTATTCTCCTTCCTGCAGTTTTCTGCCTGAGACCCTCTCAGCTCACTCCAGGTAGCCGAATAGTTCTCAGCCAACTGTCAACTACACTATTGTCCCTTTTAAATGCCACTCTATTCTCATAGATAACTTAAGACAAATTACCATTAGAGACTCAATTTTGGGGCATTAATTGTAAAAGGAGACTCAATGGGGAAAATAGTACATGGAAATTTAAGCCTCTTTCATAGAATATGAGGTATTTGCTCAGTGGTCCTCAGATTATGCAAGTTTATGAAGGTGGAGAAGGTAGGTATGGAAGATATATTACTTTCCCATGCACGTCTTGTTGCCTCCTAAAGAACAATTCTGTGATCTTGAGAAGGTTAGGCTCTTACCCCATCTTATAATGATTGGTGTAAACCACTCATTGATAGTTATTTCCTTAGATAGCTGTAATGGCAGGGGGTGGGGGCTGGAGCAAGGAACATGATGCATTTTTGGCTAATGAGCTATAGGGAAATATTGTTCTTTTTATTCAGAAATGGAAGCCATTCTCAGCAAAACTTTAGGAGTGCTATGCCTTTTGCTCCTTTCCCCTTCCTTCTGCCTGGAACTCAAATGAGATGCCTGGAGGCCTTTTTGCTGTCATAAATAAAAAATCTCATGGACAAAAATCCAACATTTTCAAGAAGGAAGAGTGAAGGAGCCTGGGCACATGACATCAGTGTTAAATCTACTTCTGGAATTCTTATGTGAGAAAAATAACCTCCAAATTTTAAAGCACTTCTAATCTGGGTTTCCTTGCAGCAGGAGGCATTCCTAGGTGATATAGTAGCTGGCAGTCATTAGCATCTCAGATCCCATTTTATTCCCATGGCCAGCACAGAATTCTAAGAACTGGAATCTTGGTGTGAGCAGACAACAGTCAAACCTTGTCTATATCATGCTCATGCGTATTTTTACTTGTCAGGCTCTCAAAGGCCTCGTATTCATGAGTAAAGATGAAGAAATTTACGTACATGTAATCAAAATGGGAAGTGCAGTCCCTCTGCTGGCTTCACAGTGTTGCTGAGGCTTATATTATAAGAAGCAACCTGCTCATGCTTACGAGGTTTGAATTAATCTGGTGTATTACAATACTATGCACTTCCTTATGAAGTTCAGTCACCCGTGTTTTCTTCCTTGCCTCTTGAATTGTCCACTTGGTTCCTTCCTTCACTCCTAATCATCTCTCTTGTATTTTGGTTGCTTTCCTAAGTGTAATAGGTATGGATCTCACAGGCCACAACACCTGTGCAAATATGCAACCTTATATTACGTTAGAATTGAGCTTACCATATTGAATCCTCATTAGGGCTGAGTCATAAACACTTAAAACTCAAACAAATCATAGAATTAATCAATCATTTCAGGCTTAAACAAGGATAAATCCAGGAGTTTTCCTTCCTTCTACTCTTGCCCCCTTGGGCAGATGACACCAATGTCAAAGGTACTGGGAGAACTTTAAAAATTCCTAGCCTTTGCCCTGGCTTGGTCTACAGTATGCCTCTTCCACCTCCATCTATCTCCTGCATACCTGCAATGTTAGTCTAACTGGTTTCCCCACACTATTTTTACCATATGCATATACTGGTTCACTATCCAAACAATACAGGAGGATATAAAATATGAATTTTAAGTCTCCTTCCTGAGCTCCGGTCCTACCACCCTGGGGCAATGACCTAACACTAATTCTATGGATTGCATCATAACTTTAAAGTGGGTAAGTCAAGAAATGAAAGAATGAGTATTTAGGCAGGATTTATTGTCTCTGCTGGGAAAGATGAATAATTTATTGAATTTACCCAACCTTTTACCTCCTCTACCAAATCTGTTAATTATAGTTACAGAAAAGATTGTAAATGTCAAAGCTTGATTTAAAAATAAATTATAACTAAGTCTTTCATGCTTTGGTTTATAGATTCAACCCTTAGATAATGAATGGCATTTATCATATTATGTAAATGTTCCTTTTGAACCAATTAATATGAATGATTCTTACAGAAGTAGACAGTCCTAGGTTATTGAAACATTGATGCTTGAAGGAGAATTTTCCAAGTGTCAAGGTCTAATGTATCCTATTAATTTCCTTCTATCTTCCTTTATGGGTTCTCATAACTATTCCTTCTTCTTAATCCTTTGGTCTCCCCTGGTTGCTAGACCCAGGGCACACTGCAGTGTCCCATTTTTGTTTTCATATACCCTGTCTATACTTTGAGGAAAGTTTAATACATGGAAAATTCATAAAATACCTCATCTGGGTATGCCAGCTTGTTCCTGCTAGAACCTTATTTTTTAAGTCTATGCACAGCCAAACTATCATTCATATGTGAAAGTGTAACTACAAAATCTTTTCTCATAATTTTGATGCACTGAGTGAAAAAGAAAAAAACAAAACACCTGACAATGGATAAACATTGTTGTTGCTAAAATATCTAACATCAAGTAGGAATGTTTACCTGTGAAAGAATGTCTTTCTGAAAAATGGTGTAATTTAGAAATTCCAAGGATGATAAAATTCTCAATGTGTGTCTAGGTATGGGTCATATATTGTTTATCCTACTCAGTACTTAGGGGATCCTTTCAATCAGAATGTCTTAAATTAAAATTAATCATGTCTTAAAATTAATCAATAAAACATTTACCAAAGTACCACCCTCACAGTTAAAAAGTTAAATTGTGCTAAAAGACTTCAGAGAAAGTAACAATCCCTCACTCTACCCCATCCTTTGCACTTTGCTAGTTGTTCAAATCTTAGCTATTTTATCTGGAATTTACCTCCACATTGCTATGTAATATGTTTTCTTCTATTTCCTGATTTAACAGTTGGGTTATTACATGCTATCATGGATGTAGATGATTTAGTTCAGCTCCTTCCCCCTGACAAGTCTACTTTCACTTCCATGATTTTCTCAAAATAAAGGTCATTATTTTTGTGTAAATCAAGCTGGCATTTACAACCTGACTATAGATATGTTGTTCTCTCCTGAGCCTGATAGCATACTATTACTAAAATTCCTTCTTGTATTGTTTTTAGTTTTCCATGTATCTATTTTCTAAAAAGCTCAAATGAGCTGTCAAATATCAACTGATTTTCTAAATGCCAAAATATAAATCTATCAGTTCCTTTTATTTCCTAGAAAACTTTCCTTTCAGCCTTCTGTGCTGTAGGATCAGTCGGGACTGATTGTTCTCTGGGCATGACTTATTACTCATCTGGGACTTTCTTTCTCTGGTCTTCATTATTTAAGTTCCTGTTTCCTGGATCACCTGTTTCGTTTTTTTGTTGTTGTTGTCATCGTTATTGTTTATAAACTTAGTCTGACAGAATGTGTCCTCCAGTGCCATCTGAGAAAAGGTGCATGAAAAGGTTCTAGGTCTGAAAATGTCCTTTTAAACCTAGATTTCTCTGCCCATACAAACCAACAATCAAGTGTGAGAGTAGAACAATCATTTTTGTATCAGAATTTTGATGGCATTTTTCCATTGCCTCCAGGCACCTACTGTTGCTCTTGAGAGTTCCAAATGCATTTTGATTCTCATTTCTTTTTTTGTGACCTATTTCTCCCCTCTGGAAAACTGTAGAATCTTATCTTCTCTGTTGTTTAGTGATGTGACTGTCTAGGTTTTCTGTAACTTACAGGCTTTCACATGATTTTAAAAGGGTAGTTGACTATGTTCATTTTTTCATTCTGTTACTGATATCAGAAACTAATCTCTTCAGGATGGGATATCAATTTTGATGCAAAAAAACAAAAGAATGAACCCACGAGTACAGTCAATCTCACACTCAAAAATAGCAAACAAATGTGTGGGCTCAATGCCATCTTTATTTGTGCAAACCTGAGATGCTCAAAAACACCTAGTTTATAATGTACCCATATCTAGTATCAATATAAAATAAAATTTTATATTGACAATGTAATGACAAACAATGGGTCACCATGCTCAAACCAATGACAAACAATGGTTCACCATGCTCAAACTCCAAAGATTCAAGTTGGCAAGTGGAGAATTTTCAACATAGTTAATAATAGAGCAGATTTGTTTTAGCCAAAAATTCACGTTAAATTAATGCTGTTAACTAGCTTTTTACTGTTTTGTTATTATTGTAAATTTTCTTTGTTTATATTATATAAGGCATAAGAGATCTTTATTCAGTGTTTGCTAAATCCCTATAATTTGGCAGGACACTGTTTTTGCTATCACCAAATACCAAGTACAGAGCACACAAATCTTCTTAAGTTTTATACTCACTATACTGTAAGCTTTGTGAGAAAGGAGTTTATTCTTAGATAAATTATTATGATATTTAATATTTAATATATATATTCTTAGATAAATTATATATGAGATATATATAAATTTAGGTTAATATGGGGTGACTGCAAGGATGTTAGGGAATAGAGAAGAAAGTTAGACAAGACTTAACCTCCTTGATTTATTCTAATTCCTCCTTTAGGTATTAATTCCATCATCTATAAAATGAGGATCAGTAGAGATAAGGCTAAGGGTTTGAGGGAAATAATGTGTTCTCAGAGACATGATCAGCCCCTTTAATTCTTCTTTTGTTTTCTTAGAAATGGACTGAAACATCATCTTGAATGAAATGTGCTTTGTGGCACGCATGATGGCTTGACAGTGCACATCATCATCTGCACCTGGGGAGCATCAGGGCATGCAGAGACAGACCTGATTTAGTTTTCTACCTCACCAAGAACATCGGCATGGATGAGGACTTGGCTCCCAAAGATAAAGGTGAGCGAGATGATTGCTTCTCTTCTACAGACTTATTTGCCCTAACTTCTCACCAGTTTTCTCACCTGCAGATTCAAAGAAAAAGGCAAAAAAATTACCTGTTTGCCAGAGGGAACTCCCAGGGCATAATCTGATCTCAGCGTAATGCCTTTGTCAAAAGAAAATAGCCACAAAAAAATGGCACATATATATCCAGTTTGGATATATATGTGCATGAATTCCTTAAAACAGAAAGGGCATCTGCCTTTTGCCTATTTGTATATGCTTCCCTTCATTTTAATGCTTAGCATAGAAACAGGTTGGGAATCCTTGGGAAATGGGGTTCATACTACAAGAACCCCTGCTGGCTCTTTTCGAGAGAGTTAATGGCTAAGTGGTTGGAGGCAGTGACCAGCCTCCATTTTCTTCTTATTGTCTGCCAGAGTAGTTTGTAATCTATGCCAGGCATCTGCAACTGGAGGCAAAGCATGACAATTATTTTTATTGATCTAAAATCTTCACAGGTGGGACACCTTTCCAGGGCAGCATATGGAAATTTAGATAAGGAAATGATTGCAAAGACATGGACAGGGCTTTGCTATTTGGAAAAGAATGTGTAGGCCTTAAAAAAATGAACAGGCACTTGGTGTTCCACAGCTTAAGAGCACCAAAGAGGAATTATGCAGTCTCTGCAATGGAAATTGATTACTAAGCCTTCGATGAGTCACATGCCTTAGGAATTAAGTACTCCAATCTATTATTGTCAGTATCCTGATGGGTCAAGCAGGCTGTGAATGGGAATTTGCATTAAATTGATTTGAGTGTTTTTTCTTGAACTAACATCACTCAATCAAGGGATACATTCAGACAGAGCTAGATAAGTATGACTGAATTTGATTTGGAAAAGCAGAGTAGCAAGGGATTGGCAGGCAGAATTTAAAAGCACCATAAATCTGGCACTACATTCTGGGCTGGGTGAATCAGGTGAGCAATCTCTGTGTCAAAAATAGGGTATGCCATCAAAGCAAGTTTGCTTCGCAGTGCAGTAGCATGTTGATATAGTCAAGGATTACAAAATCATCAGGTAATGAATGCAGATGGCTTTTTCTTGAAGGATTTCAGGAGATTTGATTCAGAAATGACAAAGTGTTTGCCATCTGTCTCATGGTCAAAGGTCTATATTTCTATTGTACATTTGCCATGCAATGATCTTTTGCTCTCAGGGAAAACACTCACTTTACATGTTAAGAAGCTTTTATATGAAGAGAGTAAGTAAGCCTGATGACCTCCGGTCTACTCTAGGTCTGACATTAGACAAATATCATCATGTGCCAAATTTCATTTAGACCTTTGCATGCCTTTGTGGGCTGGATACTGGGATTCTGTCATGGCACATATCTGATGGTGTATGGGGAAAGGGTAAATCTCCAGGAACTGTGGTGGGCTTTGGGGGTTTTAGAATATTGAGTGGATAAATACCCACAGCTCAGGAAGGAGTGGCTATGGATGCTCAAAATGATGCCAACTTACTAACAAATTATGAATAAAAAACATGAGTTCCCTTTTATCTACTATTAACCAATCATATCCATTTGCTATTAGGAATGCAGATATTTGCTTTGAATGATGGGGAAAGGTCATTGATAACCTTTCGGCTGGTCATTTGCAATTGGAGAAAAACGTGAGGGTGAATTCTCAGGGAATCTGCAGCACCCTTTAACCTATTTCCACTAAATAAAACCAAGTTGAAACTTTATGCCTTCACTTTTAAAAAAACACATCTAATTTGAACTATTGAAGTATTGCACTTAGCTGGTTGAAGGATACTTAGAGGAATCATAATTAACTAATATTCACCTGTACTAACCATTAAGCTGAAATTTTGGTAAAGATGGGAGGGTACAGGTTCACTGATCAAGCCAGACTTGTGGGAGTGATCACTGATCTCTTATCTATACTGAGGGTCTTCTGTTTCCATCCTGTCTGTTCCCAGGGGTTGCCATATAACATTATCAGGGTGTTCTTCTGCTGATTACCACCTGCCAGAAGTCTGAGAAGTCTCTTAGGATATAGACATCTGTATTTCTAAATGCCCTTTCCATGGTTCTACCTGTCCTTGCAAGGTACAGAAATCACCAACGCTAGATGTGTTTTTAAACATGCCATGATCATGCATCTTTTGATGTTTGGGGCTACATCTTTGCTTGGTTTCAACTGTTTCCTAAAGATCAGCATCTCAAAAGTTACCTACTTTTTCCTTGAAGTTCTCTCTCTACCTCCTCAGATTTTTTTTTTTTTATTAGAAAAGTTGTGGGTTTACAGAATCATCATGCATAACATATATGATTCCCGTATGCCACACTATTATTAACTCCTTGCATTGTTGTGGTATATTTGTTACAATTGATGAAAGCATATTTTTTCTCAGTAATTTTTTTAGAGAAGTTGTGAGTTGACAGAGCAACCATGCATAAAATACAGGATTCCCATATACCCACCCTATTATGAAAACCTTGCGTTGGTGTGGTATATTTGTTACAATTGATGAATTGCACTATTAACTATAGTCCATGGTTTAACTTAGGGTTCACTGTTTATGTTGTGCAATAGCACGGAATTTTTTTTAAAAAAGTTTATCCTAGTACCATATCTACAACCTAAAGTTTCCTCTTTTAATCACATTCAAATATATAATACAGTACTGTTAATTATGTTCATGCTGTTGTGCTACCACCACCGCCGCCATCCATTACCAAAACATTTCCATTGTACATTTTAAGTCTGAACTCCCCATTTCCTATCCCCACCTCTGCCCCTGTTAACCTATATTCTAAATTCTGACTCTATGAATTTGCTTATTCTAATTATTTCATGTCAGTGAAATCATACAATATTTGATCTTTTGTGTCTAGCTTATTTCACAAAACATACTGTCTTCAAGTTTCATCCATGTTGTCACATGTATAAGAACTTCATTCCTTTTGATAGCTGAATAATATTCCATCGTGTATACGTACCAAATTTTGTTTATCCATTCATTATTGATGGACACTTGGATTATTTCTATCTTTTGGCAATTGTGAATAATGCTGCTATGAACTTCAGTGTGCAAATATCTGTTTGAGTCCCTGCTTTCATTTTTTTTAGGTATATGCCTAGAAGTGGGATTGCTGGATCATATGGTAATTTTATACTTAACATTCTGAGGAACTGCCAAACTGTCTTTTAGAGCGACTGCACCGTTTTACATTCCATCCAGCTATGAATGAGTGTTCTATTTCTCCACATCTCTCCAACACTTGTAATTTTCCATTTTTTTTGTTTGTTTTATGGTAGCCGTTCTAATGGGTATGAAATGGTATCTCATTTGGTTTTGATTTGCATTTACCTAATGACCAATGATGTTGAGCATCTTTTCATGTGTTTTTTTGGCCATTTGTTTATCTTCTTTGGAGAAATGTTTATTCTCTTTTTAAAATAGGGTTGTTTGTCTTTTCATTGTAGAATTTCTTTATATACTCTGGATATTAAATCCTTATCAAACATATGGTCTCCAAATATTTTCTCCTGTTGTGTAGATGGTCATTTTACTTTCATGATAAAGTCCTTTGAGGCTCAGAAGCTTATAATTTTGATAAGGTTCCAGTTATATATTTTTTTCTTTTGTTGCTTGTGCTTTGAAACCATTGCCTAACACAAGGTCCTGAAGATGCTTCCCTAAGTTTTCTTCTAAGAGTTTTCTAGTTTAGGCTCTTGTATTTAGGTCTTTGATCCATTCTGAATTGATTTTTGTATATGGTGTGGGTAGGGGTCCCCGTTCATTCTTTTGCAAATGGAGATCCAGTTTTCGCAGCACAATTTGTTGAGAAAACTATTCTTTCCTAACTGAGCAGACTTTGCCCCCCTGACCAAAATCAGTTTTAAATGTGAGAGTTGATTTATGAGCTCACAATTAGAGTCCATTGGTCTATATATCTTCTGCCAGAACCATGCTGTTCTTTTTTTTTAAATTCAATTATATTGAGATTGTTCACATACCATACAATCATCCAGTGTGTACAGTCAGTTGCCCATGGGTACCATCATACAGCTGTGCATCCATTATTCCAGCAAACACAAAGAAGAAAACTCAAATCATCCCATACCCCTAACCCCCTCTCCCCTCATTATTGAGTCATGGTATTGGTATAGTATATTTGTTACTGTTGATGAAAGAATGTTAAAATGCTACTAACTTTAGTACATAGTTTGCAATAGGTATACTTTTTTCCCTATATACTCTTCTATTATTAACTTCTACTTAAGTGTCATACATTTGTTTTAGTTCATGAAAGAGATTTCTAATATTTGTACAGTTAATCATGGCTATTGTCCACCACAAGATTCACTGTTTTATATGTTCCCATATTTTAACATCCAACTTTCCTTCTGGTGACATACATGACTCTAAGCTTCCCCTTTCTACCACATTCACACACCATTCAGCACTGTTAGTTATTCTCATAATAACATACTACCATCACCTCTGTCCATTTACAAACACTTAAGTTCAACCTAGTTAAACATTCTGTTCATAATAAACAATGGGTCCCCAGTTTTTAATTTTGTTCTAAATCCTGGGAACTTATATTTCATGTCTATGAGTTTACATATTGTAATTAGTTCATATCATTGAAACCATACAATATTTGTCCTTTTGTGTCTGACTTACTTTACTCAGTATAGTGCACTCAAGTTTTCTTCATCATCCCACTTTTTTTTTTAAGATGGTTTTGTTCACTCAGCATACATTCTATCCTTAGTAAACAATCGATGGTTCCCTCTATAATCACGTATTTATGAATTCACCACCATCACCACTATCTATATAAGGTATGTATACCATCTCTATTTTTTCTACAAAGAAGGAGGAAGAGTCAAAGAAAGTAGAGAGACAAAAGAAACAGAAAAAGGAAGAAAAAAATGACAGCTAAAAAGCAACAAAAGATAGAATTAAACTGAAGTATAATCAAAGAGTCAGACAATGTCACCAATGCCAAGAGTCCCTTACCCCTCTCTTATATCCCCCTCTTATAGGCATTTAGCTTTGGCATATTGCCTTTGTTGCATTAAAGGATGCATAATACAATGTTTCTGTTAACTACAGTCTCTAGTTTGCATTGATTGTATTTTTCCCCAATATCACCCCATTTTTAAAACCTTGCAAGGTTGACATTCATTTGTTCTCCCTCATGTAAAAACATATTTGTCCATTTTATCATAATTGTTGAGCACTCTAGATTTCACTGAGTTATACAGTCCCATTCTTTATCTTTCTTCTTGGCTTCTGGTGTCCCACATGCTCCTAACCTTCCTCTTTCAACCATACTCACAGTCATCTTTGTTCAGTGTACTTATATTGTTGTGTTACCATCACCAAAAATTGTGTTCCAAACCTCTCACTCCTGTCTTTTCCTATCTGTCTGTATTGCTCCCTTTAGTATTTCCTGTAGAGCTAGTATCTTGTTCACAAGCTCTCTCATTGTCTGTTTGTCAGAGAATATTTTCAACTCTCCCTCATATTTGAAGGACAGTTTTGCCAGATATAGGATTCTTGGTTGGCGGTTTTTCTCTTTCAGTATCTTAAATATATCACACCACTTCCTTCTTGCCTCCATGGTTTCTACTGAGAAATCCTCACAGTCTTATGAAGCTTCCTTTGTATATGATGGATTGCTTTTCTCTTGCTGCTTTCAGGATTTTCTCTTTGTCTTTGATATTTGATAATCTGATTATTAAGTGTCTTGGCATAGGTCTATTCAGAACTATTCTGTTTGGAGTATGCTATACTTCTTGGATCTGTAATTTTATGTCTTTCATAAGAGATGGGAAATTTTCATTGATTATTTCCTCTATTATTGCTTCTGCCCATTTTCCCTTCTCTTCTCCTTCTGGGACACTCGTGACATGAACATATCTGCATTTCACATTGTCATTTAATTCCTGGAGATGTTGCTCATATTTTTCCTTTCTTTTCTCTATCTGTTATTTTGTGTGTTGGCTTTCAGGTGTCTTGTTCTTTGGTTCCTGAGTGTTTTCTTCTGCCTCTGCTTTGTATGTCTCCATTGTGTTTTTCCTCTCTTGTGTTGCGCATTTCATTTCCATAGATTCTGCCAGTAGTTGTTTCAAGCTTTAAATTTCTACCTTATGTTCACTCAGTGTTTTCTTTATACCCTTCATCTCTTTTGTCATATCTTTCCTGAACTTGTTGATTTGGTTTTTGATTTGATTTAGCATATTTGTTTGGAAATCTTTAATTGATTGTTTCATTAAAGTGGAACAGTATCTTAACTGTATTTTAATTGAGGTGTAAGTTTGTTCCTTTGACTGGGCCATATCTTCATTTTTCCTAATGTAATTTGTAGTTTCCTGTTGTCTAGGCATCTGGTTTCCTTGGTTACACCAATCAGATTTTCCCAGACCAGACCGGATTCAGGTCTCAGAGTGGAGGTATATTCAGAGTCAAGTTTCCCTGAAGGTGTGTCTTAGAAGATTGACAGACTTTCCTGTGAGGCTTCTACTCACTGTGCTTTTCCTAACCTGCCCAGCAGGTGGTACCTGTCAGTCTGTTGCTCCCAACTGGTGTAAAGAGGTGTGGCCCCTTTAATTCTTAACGTAGGTTGTTTCTGTTTTGACTGTTTTCCCCCAGGCCCTGGGGTCTGAGTTCTGAGGGGAGGGCAGGCCCTTGAACTGGGCCCCACCTCTTTCCTCTTAGGGAAGATACACCCCTTAGGGAGCTGTCTTCTGCATTTCAAAGCTCGTTTGTCTCTCTGACTCTGTCAACTCCACCCCTGTCTGGGTCAGCATGATGCAAACTGAAAATGACTGAGGCTCTCTCCTCTGAGCCACTCAGGTTGAGAGAGAGAAAAAGGGAAATAAAGCTCCCCTTCAGAGTCAGTCCATAGCCCCCCAGTTTTGCCCGTTGGTCAGATAGAGCACCTGGTCTTCTGGGCTTCCCCTCCCAGGACACAGGTGTTTCCAGTTCTCTAAGGTCAGTTTCTAAAAGTCTCTGTATTTTTTTTTTCTTTTTTAAATTAATTTGTTCCCTCTCTGTCAGCCCCACCTCCTGTCCACTGGGAGCTACCTCAGGGTACTTTGCTGCTTGTCTATGTTTGTAGCTTGTATTCAGCACTCCGCATTTGTTAAATAAAACCCCAGTTGGAGCTGGGTTGAGCTATATTTGCTCACTCTGAGAAGGCTGCTTTCTCCCACAGGGAGGTCCTGTAGCTCAGCCTGCCATGTGGGGGGGGGGGGTCTCCCAGTGCAGTTCCACATTTTTTACTTAAAGATTTTATGCTGCAATTGCAGCCTTTCCTCTCAATCCAGGTTGGTGTACAATGTGTGGACAGTCACAGTTGTCCCCCAGCGGTTGTTCCAGTTTATTTACTAGTTGTTCCTGGTTGTTTATTAGTTGCTCCAAGGGGGTAACTAAATTCCATACCTCTCTGTGCTGCCATCCTAACTCCTCCATCATGCTCTTCTGAGTACTGTTGCTTTGTCACAAGTTTTAAGATCGGGAAATGTGAGTCTGCCAACTTTGTTCTTCTTTTTCAACATGGCTTTGGCTATTTAGGGCCCTCACCTCTCCATATAAATTCGATGATTGGCTTTTCCATTTCTGCAATGAAGGTTGTTGGAATCTTGATTGAGATTGCATTGAATCTGTAAAATGCTTTAGGTAAAAGTGATAACTGATCAATATTAATCTTCTGATCCATGAACACAATATCTTTTCATTTTTTAGCTCTTCTTTTACTTCTTTTAGTAATGTTTTGTAGTAGCTTTCTGTGTACAAGTACTTTAGTCATTGGTTAGATTAATTCCTAGATATTGATTCTTTTAGTTGCTATTGTAAATGGAATTTTTTTCTTGATTTCATCTTTTGATTGTTCATTTCTAGTATATAGAAACACTACTGATTTTGGGGTGTTGATCTTGTACTCTGCCACTTTGCTGAATTCATGTATTAGCTTGAGGAGCTTTGTTGTGGAATTTTCAGGATTTTTTGTACATAGTATCATATCACCTGCAAATAGGGAAAGTATTACTACTTCATTTCCAATTTGGATGCTTTTTATTTCTTTTTCTTGACTAATTGTTCTGGTAAGACCTTCCAGTACAATGTTGAATAACTGTGGTGACCATGGGCATGCTTGTCTTGTTCCTGATCTTACAGGAGAAGCTTTCAGTCTTTCATCATTTAGTAGGATATTAGCTGTGGGCTTTTCATGTATGCCTTTCATCATGTTGAGGAAGTTTCCTTCTATTTCTAGTGTCCTAAATGTTTTTATTGAGAAAGAATGCTGTATTTTGTCAAGTGCATTTTCTGTATTCATTGAGATGATCATGTGCTTTTTTTCCCCTTCATTGTGTTAATATGGTATATTACATAAATTGATTTTCTTATGTTGAACCAACTTTGAATACCAGGGATAAATTCCACTTGATCGTGGTGTGTAATTCTTTCAATATGCTGTTGGATTCAATTTGCTAGTATTTTGTTGAGGATTTTTGCATCTGTAGTCATAAGAGATATTGGTTGGTAGTTTTCTTTTCTTGTGGTATCTTTATCTGGCTTTGGTATGAGGGTGATGTTGGCCTTGTAGAATGAGTTAGGGAGTGTTTCTTCTTCTCTGATTTTTTGGAAGAGTTTGAACAGAATTGGAGTTAAGTCATCTTGGAATATTTGGTAGAATTCCTCTGTGAAGCCATTTGTCCCTGGACTTTTCTTTGTTGGCAGGTTTGTGATTTCTGATTCAACCTCTTTACTAGTAAGTGGTTTGTTGAGAGCTTCCATTTCTTCTTGGGTCAATGTAGGTAGTTTGTGTGTTTCTAAGAATTTATCCATTTTATCTAGGTTATTGATTTATTGGCATAAAGTTGTTCATAGTATCCTCTTATAGTCCTTTTTATTTCAGCAGGGTTGATAGTAATGTCCCCCCTTTCATTTTTGAGTTTAGTTGTTTGTATCCTCTTTTTTTCTTTATCAGTCTAGCTAAAGGTTTGTAAATTTATTGATCATTTCAAAGAACAGACTTTTGGTTTTGTTGATACTCTCCTTTTTTCCCCCATTTCAGTTATCTCCATGCTAATCTGTGTTATTTCCTTCCTTTTACTTGCTTTTGGTTTAGTGTGCTCTTCTTTTTCTAGTTCTTCAAGTTGTGAGGTTAGGTCTCTGATTTGAAGACTCTTCTTTTTTTAATGTAAGCATTTAGAGCCATAAATTTCCCTCAGCCCTGATGCTGCTCTATCCCATACTTTTTGGTATGTTATATTTTCATTTTCATTCACCTCAAGATAATTCCCAATTTCGCTTCCGATTTCCTCTTTTACCCATTGGTTTTTAAAGAGTATGTTGCTTAATTTTCACATATTTGTGAATTTTCCATTTCTCTCTCTGTCATTGATTTCTAGTTTCATTCCATCATGGTCAGAGAATATACACTATATGAGTTCAATATTTTTTAATTTATTGAGGCTTGTTTTGTGACCTACCATATGTCTGTCCTGCAGAATGATCCATGTGCACTTGAGAAGAATGTGTATTATTCTGTTTTCTTTGGGTGCAGTGTTCTATACATGTTTGTTAGGTCTAGTTGGTTTAGTGTATCATTGAAGTCTTGTACTTCCTTAATGATCTTCTGATTAGATGTTCTATCCATTATTGAGAGTGCAGTGTAAAAGCCTGCTCTTATTAATGTAGAACTGTTGATTTCTTTCTTTGAATCTGTCAGTATTTGCTTCATATATTTTGGGGCTCTGCTGTTAGTTGCATGTATATTTATAATATTACATCTTCCTGTTGAATTGTTCCCTTTATCAGTATCTAATGACCACCTTTGTCCCTTGTAATTGTTTTTGACTTAAAGTCTATTTTATCAATGTTAGTTTAGCCACCAGCTCTCTTTTGGTACTGCTTGCATGGTATATATTTTTCCATTCTTTCACCATCATCCTACTTGTATTTTAAATTGAAGGCAAGTCTCTTGCATATAGCATATAAATGGGTCATGCCTTTTAAATTCACTATGCCAATTTTTGCCTTTTGCCTGGATAGTTAAATCCATTTACATTTAAAATTCTACTGATAATACAGGACTTTCTTCTGCTATTTTGCTATTTAGCCTTTGTAAGTCTTATACCGTTTTTTGTTCCACCCTTCATTAATGCCTACTTTTATATCTATTTGCTTTTTTTGTGTTGGACCATATTGAGTGCCTTCTCTTTTCTTTCTGGATATATTTTTCATCTATTCTCCCTGTGGTTACAATGGCATTATAATTTAACCACCTATATATAACAGTCATATTTGGTTTGATACCAACTTAACATCAGTAACCTGCATACATACTTTTCTGTACCCCTCTGTTCCTTCTCCTTTATTTGTACTCAGTAGAAATATCTTTGCACATTGTATGTCTAAAACCATTGATTTATCATTTCTTTGTACATTGTATGTCTAAAATCATTGATTTATCATTCCTATTATGCATTTGCATTTTAGTGCCTGTAGGTAGTAAGAAGTGGAGTTACATACCAAACAATGCAGTACAATAATACTGGCATTTCTAATTACTCAAATGGTTACTTTTACTGCAGACCTTTATTTCATTTTGCTGCTTTGAACCACTGTCTAGTATGCTTTCCTTTCAGTCTGAAGAACTCTCTTTAGCATTGCTTGTAGGGTAGGTTTACTGGTGATGAGCTTCCTCGGCTTTTATTTATCTGAGAATGTCTTTATTTCTCCCTCATATTTTTTTTTTTTAATTCATGAATTGTTTTATTTGAACTTAAAATTATATCTGAGTTGCACACCATTCTATTTTTTAAACATAATTTTATTGAGATATATTCACACACCATACAATCCATCCAAAGTATACAATCAATGGTTCACAGTATCATCATATAGTTGTGTATTCCTCACCATAAGCATTTTTAGAACATTTGCATTACTTCAGAAAAAGAAATAAGTAGAAAAAAGAAGTCCTGAAATATCCTATACCCCTTATCCCCCCCGCCCCTTATTGATCACTAGTATTGCGCTCTACCCAATTTTAAGACTTACAATGGAGGTAGGTTAACTAAGACAGTGTAGTATTGTCAGAGATAGATATATAGATCAATGAAACAGAACAAAACATCCAGAAGTAGGTCCATACAGACATCATTCTATTTTAAGGCTAAAATTTCAGCACACTGAACATCAAATTCAAGATCTAATTGTGAAATTATGTAATTTCCTCCCCAATTGTTTTATCCTTATGACTCTGAGTTTTTTTATTATGTTTAATTAAAAAAAGTTTTATTCACATACCATTCATCCTAAGTGTACATTCAGTGGCTCCTTGTATAATCACATAGTTATGCAATTACCACCACAATCCATATGAGAACATTCCCATTTCTTCTGAAAAGAAAGAAGAAGGAAAAATACCATATCCCTCCCTTACATCCCTCTTTTGTTGACATTTAGCTTTGGTGTAGTGCCTTTGTTGCAATTAATGAAAGAATATTAAAATGTTACTGTTAACTATAGCCTAGTTTGCATTAATTGTATTTTTCCCATATACCACCCCATTTTTAACATCTTGTAATAGTGACAGAGTTTTTTTCTAGTTCCGGTAAAAGCTTTCTTATATTTGTACAATTAGGCGCCATCATCATCTACTCTAGGTTTTGCTAAGGTATGCATTCCCAGTTTTCATTCTTTAGCTTTCCTTCTGGTCACATACATGACCCTAGCCTTCCTCTTTCAACTATACTCACATTCAGCTTTGTTCATTATACTTACAATATTGTGCTACCATCACACAGTATTGTGCTATCCATTTTTGAACCTTTACAATCAACCTTATTAAACAGTCTATACTCTGTAAGCATTGATTCTCCAATCTCTACCCTCTTTCTATCTCCTGATAAACTGTGCTCTCAAATTTAACTTTCAGAGTTTGCTCATTATAGTTAGTTCACATTAGTGAGACCAAAAGTGTTTTTCCTTTTGTTGTTGGTTTATTTCACTCAACATAATGTCCTCAGGGTTCATCCACATTGTTGCATGCATCATGACTTCATTCCGTCTTAGAGCTACATAATATTCCATTGTATGTACGTACCACAGTTTGTTTATCCACTTGTCAGTTGATGGACATTTGGGCTGTTTCCATCTATTGGCAATTGTGAATAATGCTGCTATGAACACTGGTGTGCAGAGGTCTATTCATGTCCCTGATTTCAGTTCTTCCATGTATATACCTAGAAACGGGATTGCTGGATCATATGGCAATTCTATACTTAGCTTCCTGAGGAACTGCCAAACTGCCTTCCAGAGCAGCTGCACCAATCTATATTCCCACCAACAATGAGTAAGTATATATATTTCTCCACAGCTTCTCCAGCACTTGTAGTTTCCTGTTTTTTGATAATATCCACTCTAGTAGATGTGAGATGGTATCTCATTGTGGTTTTGATTTGCATTTCCCTCATAGCTAGTGATGTTGAGCATCTTTTCATACGCTTTTAAGCCATTTTATTTCCTCTTTGGAAAAGTGTCTACCCAAGTCTTTTGCCCATTTTAAAAAAATGCAGTTTTACTGAGATATATTCACACACCATACAAACCATCTGAAATATATAATCACTGGCTCACAGTATCTTCACTTCATTGTGCATACAACCCCATATTCAATTTTAAAACATTTTTATTACTCCAGAAAAGAAATGAAAATAAAATAGAAAACCCAAATCCTCCCATACCCTTTATCCCCCCCACATTATTGCCCATAGTATTGGTGTAGTACATTTGTTACTGTTGATGAATGAGTATTAAAATATTGCTGCTAACTGTAGTCCATAGTTTGCAATAGGTACATTTTCCCCATAAACCCCTCTATTATTACTCATACTAATAGTGTCATACATATGTTCTAATTCATGAAAGAACTTTTTAATATTTGTATAGTTAGTCATGGGCATTGTCCACCACAAGATTCACTGTGTTATATATTCCCAGGTTTTAACCTCCCTCTTTCCTTCTGGTGACATACATGACTCTAAACTTCCCTCTTCCACCACATTCACACACCATTTAGCGCTGTTAATTATTCTCACAATAATATGCTATCATCACCTCTGTCTATTTCCAAACATTTAAGTTCAACCAAGTTAAACATTCTGCACACATTAAGCAACTGATCCTCATTCTTTAGCCTTGTTCTGTATCCTGGTAACCTATATTCTATATTTTATGTCTGTGAGTTTACATATTGTAATTATTTCATATCAGTGAGATCAAACAATGTTTGTCCTTTTGTGTCTGACTTATTTCACTTAACATAATGTTGTCAGGTTCATCCATGTTGTCATGTGCTTCATTTCTTCTTACTGCTGAATAATATTCTGTAGTATGTATAAACCATATTTTGTTTTCCATTAATCTGTTGATGGACACTTGGTTGTTTCCATCTTTGGCAATTGTGAATAGTGCTGCTCTGAACATTGGTGTGCAGATGTCTGTTTGCATCCCTGCTTTCAGATCTTCTGGGTATACTCCAAGTAGCAGGATTGCTGGTTGTAAGGCAACTCGACACTTAGCTTCCTGAGGAATGGCCAAATCATCCTCCACAACATCTGTACCATTTTACCTTCCACCAGCTGTGAATGAGTGTTCCTATTTCTTTACATCCTTTCAAACACTTGTAGTCTCCTGTTTGTCTAATAGAGGCCATTCTGGTAGGTGTGAGATGTATCTCATTGAGCTTTTGATTTGCATTTCCCTAATAGCTAGTGAAGCTGAGCATCTTTTCATGTGTGTTTTAGCCATCTGTATTTACTCTTTGGAAAAATATCTATTCATGTCTTTTGCCCATTTTAAAATTGCATAATTTGTCTTTTTGTTTTTGAGTTGTAGGATCTCTTTATATATTCTGGATATTAAACCTTTATCAGATATGTGTTTTTTGATTATTTTCTCCCTTTGAGTAGGCTGCCTTTTTACTTTTTTGACAAAGTCCTTTGATGCATAAAGGATTTCCTCGATTTTGAGGAGATCTCATTTATCTATTTCTTCTTTCATTGCTTGTGCTTTGGGTATAAGGTTTAGGAAACCACCTTCTACCACAAGATCTTTAAGATATTTCCCTACATTTTCTTCTAAGAGTTTTATGGTCTTAGCTCTAATGTTTAGGTCTTTGGTCCATTTTGAGTTAATTTTTTATCGGGTGTGAGATAGGGACCCTCTTTCATTCTTTTGGATATAGCTCTCCAATTCTTCCCAGCACCTTTTGTTGAGAGGCTGTTCTGTCCCAGTTGAGTGGACTTGGCTAACTTGTCAAAAATCAATGTCTGAAGATGAGAGGGTCTATTTTTTAACTCTCGATTCTATTCCATTGGTTGCTATATCTATCTTTATGCCAGTACCCTACTGTTTTGACCATTGTAGATTTGTAATATGCTTTATTTTATTTTTTTTTTAATCATGATTTTATTGAGATATATTCACATACCACGCAGTCATACAAAACAAATTGTACTTTCGATTGTTTACAGTACCATTACATAGTTGTACATTCATCACCTAAATCAATCCCTGACACCTTCATTAGCACACACACAAAAATAACAAGAATAATAATTAGAGTGAAAAAGAGCAATTGAAGTAAAAAAGAACACTGGGTACCTTTGTCTGTTTGTTTGCTTCCCCTACTTTTCTACACATCCATCCATAAACTAGACAAAGTGGAGTTTGGTCCTTATGGCATTCCCAATCCCACTGTCACCCCTCATAAGCTACATTTTTATACAACTGTCTTCGAGATTCATGGGTTCTGGGTTGTAGTTTAATAGTTTCAGGTATCCACCACCAGCTACCCCAATTCTTTAGAACCTAAAAAAGGTTGTCTAAAGTGTGCGTAAGAGTGCCCACCAGAGTGATCTCTCGGCTCGTTTTGGAATCTCTCTGCCACTGAAGCTTATTTCATTTCCTTTCACATCCCCCTTTTGGTCAAGAAGATGTTCTCCATCCCACGATGCCGGGTCTACATTCCTCCCCGGGAGTCATATTCCACGTTGCCAGGGAGATTCACTTCCCTGGGTGTCTGATCCCACGTAGGGGGGAGGGCAGTGATTTCACCTTTCAAGTTGGCTTAGCCAGAGAGAGAGGGCCACATCTGAGCAACAAAGAGGCATTCAGGAGGAGACTCTTAGGCACAAATACAGGGAGGCCTAGCCTCTCCTTTGCAGCAACTGTCTTCCCAAGGGTAAAACTTATGGTAGAGGGCTCAACCCATCAAACCACCAGTCCCCTATGTCTGTGGTCATGTTAGCAACCATGAAGGTGGGGTAGGCAAATACCCCTGCATTCTCCACAGGCTCCTCAAGGGGGCACTACATCTTTTTTTTTTTTTTTTTTTTCCTTGTTTGTCTTTTTTCTTCTTTTTTTTTCTTTTTTAAATCAACTGTATGAAAAAAAAAGTTAAAAAGAAAACAAACATACAATAAAAGAATATTTCAAAGAGACCATAACAAGGGAGTAAGAAAAAGACAACTAACCTAAGATAACTGCTTAACTTCCAACATGTTCCTACTTTACCCCAAGAAAGTTACATAATATAGCAACATTTCAGTGAACTTGTTCCTACTACATCCATCAGAAATTAACAGACCATAGTCATTTCTGGGCATCCCCAGAATGTTAAATAGCTTATCTGTTCTTCTTGGATTATTGTTCCCCCTTCCTTAATTGCTCTCTACTGCTAGTTCCCCTACATTCTACATTATAAACCATTTGTTTTACATTTTTCAAAGTTCACATTAGTGGTAGCATATAATATTTCTCTTTTTGTGCCTGGCTTATTTCGCTCAGCATTATGTCTTCAAGGTTCATCCATGTTGTCATATGTTTCACCAGATCGTTCCTTCTTACTGCCGCATAGTATTCCATCGTGTGTATATACCACATTTTATTTATCCACTCATCTGTTGAAGGACATTTGGGTTGTTTCCATCTCTTGGCAATTGTGAATAATGCTGCTATGAACATTGGCGTGCAGATATCTGTTCGTGTCACTGCTTTCCGATCTTCCGGGTATATACTGAGAAGTGCAATCGCTGGATCGAATGGTAGCTCTATATCTAGTTTTCTAAGGAACTGCCAGACTGACTTCCAGAGTGGCTGAACCATTATACAGTCCCACCAACAATGAATAAGAGTTCCAATTTCTCCACATCCCCTCCAGCATTTGTAGTTTCCTGTTTGTTTCATGGCAGCCATTCTAACCGGTGTTAGATGGTATCTCATTGTGGTCTTAATTTGCATCTCTCTAATAGCTAGTGAAGCTGAACATTTTTTCATGTGTTTCTTGGCCATTTGTATTTCCTCTTCAGAGAACTGTCTTTTCATATCTTTTGCCCATTTTATAATTGGGCTGTCTGTACTATTGTCATTGAGTTGTAGGATTTCTTTGTATATGCAAGATATCAGTCTTTTGTCAGATACATGGTTTCCAAAAATTTTTCCCATTGAGTTGGCTGCCTCTTTACCTTTTTGAGAAATTCCTTTGAGGTGCAGAAACTTCTAAGCTTGAGGAGTTCCCATTTATCTATTTTCTCTTTTGTTGCTTGTGCTTTGGGTGTAAAGTCTAGGAAGTGGCCTCCTAATACAAGGTCTTGAAGATGTTTTCCTACATTATCTTCTAGGAGTTTTATGGTACTTTCTTTTATATTGAGATCTTTGGTCCATTTTGAGTTAATTTTTGTGTAGGGGGTGAGGTAGGGGTCCTCTTTCATTCTTTTGGATATGGATATCCAACTCTCCCAGCCCCATTTGTTGAAAAGACCATTATGGCTCATTTCGGTGACTTTGGGGGCCTTATCAAAGATCAGTCAGCCATAGATCTGAGGGTCTATCTCTGAATTCTCAATTCGATTCCATTGATCTATATGTCTATCTTTGTGCCAGTACCATGCTGTTTTGGCAACTGTGGCTTTATAATAAGCTTCAAAGTCAGGGAGTGTAAGTCCTCCCACTTCGTTTTTCTTTTTTAGAGTGTCTTTAGCAATTCGAGGCATCTTCCCTTTCCAAATAAATTTGATAACTAGCTTTTCCAAGTCTGCAAAGTAGGTTGTTGGAATTTTGATTGGGATTGCATTGAATCTGTAGATGAGTTTGGGTAGAATTGACATCTTAATGACATTTAGCCTTCCTATCCATGAACATGGAATATTTTTCCATCTTTTAAGGTCCCCTTCTATTTCTTTTAGTAGAGTTATGTAGTTTTCTTTGTATAGGTCTTTTACATCTTTGGTTAAGTTTATTCCTAGGTACTTGATTTTTTTAGTTGCTATTGAAAATGGTATCTTTTTCTTGAGTGTCTCTTCAGTTTGTTCATTTCTAGCATATAGAAACATTACTGACTTATGTGCATTAATCTTGTATCCTGATACTTTGCTAAATTTGTTTATTAGCTCTAGTAGGTGTATCGTCGATTTCTCAGGGTTTTCTAGATATAAGATCATATCATCTGCAAACAATGACAGTTTTACTTCTTCTTTTCCAATTTGGATGCCTTTCATTTCTTTGTCTTGCCGGATTGCCCTGGCTAGCACTTCCAGCACAATGTTGAATAACAGTGGTGACAGCGGGCATCCTTGTCTTGTTCCTGATCTTAGAGGGAAGGCTTTCAGTCTCTCACCATTGAGTACTATGCTGGCTGTGGGTTTTTCATATATGCTCTTTATCATGTTGAGGAAGTTTCCTTCAATTCCTACCTTTTGAAGTGTTTTTATCAAAAAGGGATGTTGGATTTTGTCAAATGCTTTTTCAGCATCTATTGAGATGATCAATTGATTTTTCCCTTTCGAGTTTTTAATGTGTTGTAATACATTGATTGTTTTTCTTATGTTGAACCATCCTTGCATGCCTGGAATGAACCCCACTTGGTCATGGTGTATGATTTTTTTAATGTGTCTTTGGATTTGATTTGCAAGTATTTTGTTGAGGATTTTTGCATCTATATTCATTAGGGAGATTGGCCGGTAGTTTTCCTTTTTTGTAGCATCTTTGCCTGGTTTTGGTATTAGATTGATGTTAGCTTCATAAAATGAGTTAGGTAGTGTTCCATTTTTTTCAATGTTTTGAAAGAGTTTGAGTAAGATTGGTGTCAGTTCTTTCTGGAAAGTTTGGTAGAATTCCCCTGTGAAGCCATCTGGCCCTGGGCATTTATTTGTGGGAAGATTTTTGATGACTGATTGGATCTCTTTGCTTGTGATGGGTTGGTTGAGGTCTTCTATTTCTTCTCTGGTCAGTCTAGGTTGTTCATATGTTTCCAGGAAATTGTCCATTTCTTCTACATTATCCAGTTTGTTGCCATACAGTTGTTCATAATATCCTCTTATAATTTTTTTAATTTCTTCAGGATCTGCAGTTATGTTACCTTTTTCATTCATTATTTTGTTTATATGGGTCTTCTCTCTTTTTGATTTTGTCAGTCTAGCTAGGGGCTTGTCAATCTTGTTGATCTTCTCAAAGAACCAACTTTTGGTGATATTTATCCTCTGTATTGTTTTTTTGTTCTCTATGTCATTTATTTCTGCTTTAATCCTTGTTATTTCTTTTCTTGTACTTGGTTTAGGATTGGTTTGCTGTTCATTTTCTAGCTTCTTCAGTTGATCCATTAGTTCTTTGATTTTGGCTCTTTCTTCCTTTTTAATATATGCGTTTAGTGCTATAAATTTCCCCCTTAGCACTGCTTTTGCTGCATCCCATAGGTTTTGGTATGTTGTGTTCTCATTTTCATTCGTCTCTATATATTTAGCAATTTCTCTTGCTATTTCTTCTTTAACCCACTGATTGTTTAGGAGTGTGTTGTTTAACCTCCAGGTATTTGTGAATTTTCTAAGTCTCTGATGGTTATTGACTTCTAATTGTATTCCATTGTGGTCAGAGAATGTGCTTTGAATAATTTCAATCTTTTTAAATTTATTGAGGCTTGTTTTATGTCCCAGCATATGATCTATTTTGGAGAAAGTTCCGTGAGCACTAGAAAAGTATGTGTATCCTGGTGATTTGGGATGTAATGTCCTGTAGATGTCTGTTAAATCTAATTCATTTATCAGATTGTTTAGGTTTTCAATTTCCTTATTGGTCTTCTGTCTGGTTGATCTATCTATAGGAGAGAGTGATGTGTTGAAGTCTCCCACAATTATTGTGGAAACATCAATTGCTTCCTTTAGTTTTGCCAATGTTTCTCTCATGTATTTTGTGGCACCTTGATTGGGTGCATAGACATTTACGATTGTTATTTCTTCTTGCTGAATTGCCCCTTTTATTAGTATGTAGTGGCCTTCTTTGTCTCTCAAAACATCCCTGCATTTGAAGTCTATTTTATCTGAGATTAATATTGCTACACCTGCTTTCTTTTGGCTGTAGCTTGCATGAAATATTTTTTTCCATCCTTTCACTTTCAGTTTCTTTGTGTCCCTGTGTCTAAGATGAGTCTCTTGTATGCAACATATTGATGGTTCATTTTTTTTGATCCATTCTGCGAATCTATATCTTTTAATTGGGGAGTTTAATCCATTTACATTCAACGTTAAAACCGTGAAGGCATTTCTTGAATCGGCCATCTTATCCTTTGGATTATGTTTGCCATATTTTTCCCTCTCTCTATTAATATCCTTTATTGTACCCATACCGAATCTCTTTAGTACTGAACCTTTCTCCAGGTCTCTCTGTCCTGTCTTTGTTTCTCTGTCTGTAGGGCTCCCTTTAGTATCTCCAGTAGGGCAGGTCTCTTGTTAGCAAATTCTCTCAGCATTTCTTTGTCTGTGAAAAATTTAAGCTCTCCCTCAAATTTGAAGGAGAGCTTTGCTGGATAAAGTATTCTTGGCTGGAAATTCCTCTCACTCAGAATTTTAAATATATCGTGCCACTGCCTTCTCGCCTCCATGGTGGCTGCTGAGTAGTCACTACTTAGTCTTATGCTGTTTCCTTTGTATGTGGTGAATTGCTTTTCTCTTGCTGCTTTCAGAACTTGCTCCTTCTCTTCTATGTTTGACAGTGTGATCAGTATATGTCTCGGAGTGGGTTTTTTTGGATTTATTCTATTTGGAGTTCGCTGAGCATTTATGATTTGTGTATTTATGTTGTTTAGAAGATTTGGGAAGTTTTCCCCAACAATTTCTTTGAATACTCTTCCTAGACCTTTACCCTTTTCTTCCCCTTCTGGGACACCAATGAGTCTTATATTCGGACGTTTCATATTATCTATCATATCCCTGAGGTCCATTTCGAGTTTTTCAATTTTTTTCCCCATTCTTTCTTTTATGCTTTCATTTTCCATTCTGTCATCTTCCAGGTCACTGATTCGTTGTTCAACTTCCTCTAGTCTTGTACTATGAGTGTCCAGAATCTTTTTAATTTGGTCAACAGTTTCTTTAATTTCCATAAGATCATCCATTTTTTTATTTAGTCTTGCAATGTCTTCTTTATGCTCTTCTAGGGTCTTCTTGATTTCCTTCATATCCCGTACTAGGGTCTCATTGTTCATCTTTAGTTCTTTGAGTAGCTGCTCTAGGTGGTGTGTCTCTTCTGGTCTTTTGATTTGGGTGCTTGGGCTTGGGTTATCCATATCGTCTGGTTTTTTCATATGTTTTATAATTTTCTGTTGTTTTTGGCCTCGTGGCATTTGCTGAACTTGATAGGGTTCTTTTAGGGTTTGTAGACCAGTTGGAGTCCTTATCTCTAATTTATCAGATCTACAGCTTCGTGGAGTACACTTTCTCTAACTAACCAGCAGGTGGCGTCCACGAGCCACCTGTTCTCCACAAGCCAGATCTCCCCTGCTTAGCCTTTTTGGTGAGTGGGGGAGTGAGTCTTGTGGGGCCCAATTGGTGTACCAAGCTTGCGTGTGTAGTTGGTGTTGCCTGCCCTGTATGTGGGGCGTGTTTCTGGGCAGTCGGGGAGGGAGGGTGGCCCTAACAATCAAATCTCCCTGATGATCCTAGAGTTTTAAAGCTGCTGCAATAGTCTAATCCTTCAGTTCAGTCCTGCCACAGTTTGTCTCTGCCACTGACCCACAAGTCTTTGGTATTGGCGTATGGCTCCTGAGACTTGCAAGTGGGCCCCTCTTCCAGGCTGTGCACCCCGGGTCCTCAGTTGAGGGATGACTGTGCTATGTCACAGGTGAGTGCCGTCCCCCCAGGGCAGTTCTGGGCTGCTGGGCTGTGTTGGGAGGCTCCCAGTCTGCTCAAGTGATGGCTGAATGGGGCTCTGTTAATTCACACTGCTCCCCCTTCCCAGCTCTGGGACATTCAGCTGAGGTTGCAGGGAAGGCTAATGTCCACGCCCAGTTTTGTGGTGTGTGCCTGTTATTTGAAGCACTTCCGTCACACTGGGTTGTCTGGGGCAGCTCTGGGCTATGGGGCTGGCGATGGGCAGGAGTGTTTCCTGTCCACCAGGATGGTGGCTGTGAGCGGACACCCCCCTTTTCTTGGGAAGTTGTGTTGTTTAGTGAATTTTCTCAGCCACTGGAATATTGCCTTTTGTCTCAGAGCTCTCTTAGTTCTGCTCTTGACTTGACGTGCCCAAATTTCAATTCTTTGAAGCTTTCTGTATTGAGCTTCTTAGAGTAATTGTTTTAGAAAAAGCAAAAAGGATTTAAAAAAAAAAAAAAAAAAAAAAAAAAACGGCCCTCCTCAGAGATCTAATGGGTTATTGAAATGCTAATAGACAAAGCAACCAGGGCCATTAAGGAAAGGTGCACAGGGCAGAGAGATCAGCTTTGCTTCGGGATTTGCATATGAGCCTCAAGGCCTGATCTCCGCCCTTCCCCTTTCTGTGTTCACCAGAACTCGAAAAATCCTCTGCTTTTATTTTGGAGTTTTTCGTGTTGTTTTTTTTCTATGTCTGTCTCCTCTCTGCTGGGCTGGCTGCTCTCAGAGTCTCTGGTGTCTGGTCTCAGTCTATCTATGGTTGGAGTTTGAATCAGTAGAATGAGTTTCCGATAAGAGCAGCCACTGCAATTCTCCCTTCTCCTTCCCGGAGCTGACAGCCCCTCCTCCCCCGGGACTGAGCCTGGCAGGGAGGGGCGCGGGTCCCCTGGCCGCAAAACCTTACAGATTTCGCTGATCTCAGCAGTTCCACGTTTTCATGAGTGTTGTATGAAGTATGCCCAAAGACAGATTGCTCTGTGGTGTCCAGTCCACGCAGTTCCTGGCTTTTTACCTACTTTCCTGGAGGAGTAACTAAAACATACAGCTCACCAGTCTGCCATCTTGCCCCGCCCTCCTGTAATATGCTTTAAAGTCAGAAAGTGTGAGACCTCCAACTTCATTTTTCTTTCTTAAGATGTTTTTAGCTATTCAAGGCACCCTGCCCTTTCAAATAAATTTGATTATTGTTTTTTCAATTTCTGCAAATTAGGTTGTTGGGATTTTGATTGTTGTTGCATTGAATCTATAAATCAGTTTGAGTGGACTTGACATCTTAACGATATTCTCCCTCATTTTTGAAAGAAATTCTCACTGGATATGAAATTTTTGGCTGGCAGTTGTTTTCTTTCAGCACCTTGTGTTTTTCAACCCACTCCCTTCTTGTCTTCAAGCTTTCTGATGAGAATTCTGCATGTAATCTAATTGGGACTCACTCATACTTAACACAGTGCTTTTCTTTTGCCACTTTCAGAACTCTCTCCTTGTCCTTTGCATTTGATAGTGTGATCAATATATGACTGTTTCTTCGTATTTATCCATTTGATGTTCTCTGAGCTTCTTTGCATAGTCACATCTTTTGCTAAGTTTGGAAAGTTCTCTGTCATTATTTCTTTGACTATTTCTTCTGCCCCTTTCTCTTTTTTCTGCTTCTGGGACTCCCATTATGTTTATATTGATAGGCTTGATGGATGGTGTCTCAGAGGTGTCTTATGGTATTTTTACATTTAATATTTCTTTTTGCTCCTCAGCCTGTCTCATTTCAAGTGTCTTGTCTTCAAGTTCATTGATTCTTCCTTCTGCCAGTTCCAATTGACTCTTGAAACCCTCCTGAGCATTTTTTATTTTGGTTTTTGTGATCTTCAATTCCAGTAGTTCTGTTTGGTCCCTTTTTAAAATTTATATCTCTTTACTTGACTCTCATATTGTTCATTCATTGTTTTCCTGATATCCTTTAGTTCTTTCTTTGTACTTTCCTTCATCTCCTTGAGCATTTTTTTTAAATAAGAAATTTTGTTTTGAGATAAATTCAAACTTACAGGAACAGTTACAAAAATAGTACAAACCCCATACATAGAACTCCAGCATACCCGACCCCCCTCCCCAATACCCCGATGCACCACCTTTAACATCCTCTCACACCACAATTTCTTTCTTTCTTTCCCTTCCTCCCTCCCTATCATCCATCATCTATTGCTCTGTCCTCTGAACATATGAGAGCAAGCTGCACACATCTTTGAAAAAACAATATAATTCACATGTACATTTCCCATGAACAAGAACATTCTTTTATGCAGTCTCATTAAACACAGCTAAGAAGTTCCTTGAGCATTTTTTAAAACATTTTTTTAAAGGTTTTGTCTTGTTTGTCCATAGTCTGGTCTTCTTCATTGGTGTTTTCTGAATTTTTATCCCCTTTCTTTGGATAGGACTTTATTTTCTGTTTATTTTTCTTGTAATCCTTTTTGTGCACTGTACATTTTAATATTTAAAAATGTTAAGTCTGAGATTTATTTCCTAAAATGTCTTTTTCTTGAGGTCATACCCAGCCAGTGACATGAGAGAGATTTTCTTGAGCATCAGCCCTCCTATTTAGGAATGCCTGTTGTTCCAGTTTGCTAATGCTGCCATTATGCAAAATAGCAGAAATGGATTGGCTTTTATGAAGGGGATTTACTAAGTTACAAGTTTACAATTCTAAGTTTCCAAACTAAGGCATCAACAAGAATGATACTTTCACAGAAGAACGGCCAATGGTGTCCAGAACACCTCTGTCAGCTGGGAAGGCATATGGCTGGCGTCTGCTGGTCCTGGGTTGTGTTTCAACTCCTCTCTCAGCTCCTGTGTATCCTTAGCTTAGCATCTCCAAATGTCCTTCTGTCCACGACTTCAAGCATCTTTGAGTGTCTCTGTCAGCTCCTAAGCGTATCTCCAAAAGTCTCTCTCATCTGGTGTTGGGGTATTTTGTCCTCTCTTTGCTTCTCTGGAGCAAACTCTGGGCTAGTATCTCAAAGCATCAGCAAGCATCTAGCTCTTAGCTTAGGATATTCTGGGGCATTTTCCTCCTTCTGCCCTCTGTGCGAGCTCTCTTTAAAGGACTCCAGTAAACTAATCAAGACCTATCCTGAATGGGCAGGGTCAAATCTCCATGGAAACATTCAATCAAGAGGTCACACCCTAATCAAAAAGACTAATAAATCTTCCCCCACAAGATTGCATTAAAGAAAATGGCTTCTCAGGAGACAATATATCCAAAGTGGCACACCGGCCCAAAACAAATACAAAGTTCAGGTTCCTCCCTGTCTTTTCTGGGCCTGTGTCTTATCCTGGGATTGTGCTTGCTAGTGCCTTAGGAATTCCTCTGTGTACAGGATTTGAACATCCTCTCTACTTTCCAGGAGACAGACCTTCTGAAGTTCATTCTTGAATAGAAGTTGGTGAAATTTTTGAGATGAACCATTTGCACAAGTAGTGATCGTTGTTTAGAGATGTTACCATTTGAAGTTACTAAAATCAGTATTATTGTAGCATTGTGACTTAGGATTGTTCAATGAAACTCTATTCAACTTGAACCACTGGTTTTGTTGATTTCTGATTTGCACTAGATATCTAGGTATGGAAGTCCAAAATAGTGCACCAAAGATGAAATTATTGTATTATAATGCTCTAGTAAATGTATAGAATATACCAAAGTCAAGAATGATAAAAACTAATTAGAAACCAAGAAAAAGAATTTGAGAAACATTTTAAGGATATAAAAGTTAGTTCAGGAGTTATTTTCAAATTAGTATTACATTTGTATATTAACCTCACTGTGCCAGTTTGGGTATATTATGTCCCCCAGAAAAGCCATATTCTTTAATGCAATCTTGTAGGGGCAGACTGATTAGTCTCTTGATTAGGGTGGGACCTCTGATTAAATTATTTCCATGGAGGTGTGGACCTTACCCATTCAGGGTGGAGCTTGATTAGTTCACTGGAGTATTTAAGAGAAGCTAAGAGCCAACACAGACCCAGATGCTTGCTGATGCTTGCTGATGCTGAGAGATGCTTGGAGTTGTGGACAGAAGGATGTTTGGAGATGCTAAGTTAACAGATGAAGCCCAGAGTTTGCCCCAGAGAAGCTAAGAGAGACCCAGAGACATTTTGGAAAACACCGTTTTGAAATGTAACTGGGAGCAAAGGAACAGCAGATGCCAGCCACATGCCTTCCCAGCCAGATGCCCTTGGCCTTCCTTCAGTGAAGGCATCCTCTTGTTGATTCCTTAGTTTGGACACTATTATAGACTAAAAACTGTAAATTTGTAACCTAATAAATCCCTTTTATAAAAGCCAATCCATTTCTGGTATTTTGCATAATGGCAGCATTAGCAAACCAGAACACTAGCCTGTTAAGCCTATAAAAGGACTTATGAAAAGAAATCTAGAGAAAGCACTATTTGTGTATTTCCAGTACTGAGGAAGAGTGGCCCTAGCCTGTTAATATTCAGGGGTCTAAGGTGTAAGTTTCAGGATACCCCAGGACTGTGAAAAAGATTGGTGTAGCAAGGGTAGGAAATGGAATGAAAGCAAATGGTGAAGATCCATGAATCCCCACCAAACTTCTAACAAAACCAGGAGAGATTGGGTTGTGAAAGAACTTGGCTAACATTTCCTAAGCCACTAGGGGGCCTCAGTTAAATGTGTGATGTTTCTCTAAAGGCCCTTCTTTTTCCTCTCCCCTCCCCACAATCTTCTAACCCAATAGGGAAGAAAAACAGCTGGTCAGTGTTTAAACATGTCATGGTCTGAGTTTTCAGTTGTAGCTATAGTGACCTTCAAAGAGAGGAGGCAGAAATGAGAGGACACAAGATCACTTTTGTAGTACCCCTACTTAAGAGGGACCATATTTCTGAATGACAAAATTCTACAGGCTACCTTTAACTATGAATAAATCCATGTTTACAATTTTGCCATTGAACTCATGGAAAATAAAGATTCCAATACATCTAAAATTCAGCAAAAAGAAGTCAATGCAATATTATGTTCTAGGTTCCAGAATATATGGCAACCATATCCATATCATAAGCATTAGTTTAAGTGTAGCATGACCATTACTCAGAGCTTTCCTCTGAGGAGACTGAGCCTCTGGTCACTGTGCCTGTCTCAGGCTAGGGTTGCAGCACCTGTCCATTCATAGTCACATTTGGGCACAAGAAGCACCCAACAGGCCACCTGTGCAAAAGCAGGCCTGTCTCCTCCTGATGATCAGGTTCAGTTTGCCCTGCCAAGATGGCGACTCTTCTATTTGCCTGCTGGTCCCTGGATACAAGGAGGCCAGAGTGCTCAGGAGACAGCTGTAGCTTATAGTTCAATGGGTCTTTTTTTACAATACCCACTTTGAAAGTATTGGCCCTTTGGGCACTAGGATCTTTCCATGTTGTGACTTTGCCTTGAGTTTCAGAAACAGAAAGCACAAATTAAGTGCCACAGTAAGTCACTGGGAGATAGGGTAAGTGGCTATGATTAGGGCTATTATTTGGTTGAGGTTTGGTAGTTGTTTTGGTTTGTTAAAGCTGCTGGAATGCAATATACCAGCAATGGGTTGGCTTTTATAAAGTGAATTTACTAGTTTACAAATTTACAGTTCTAAAGCCATGAAAATGTCCCAGTTAAGGCATCAATAGGACAATACCTTCTCTGAAGAAAGGCCGCTGGCAACTGGGGTTCCTCTGTCAGATAGCAAGGCACATGGCTGGCGTCTGCTGGTCCTTCACTCCCAGGTTTTGTTGCTTTCAGCACCTGGTTCCGGTGGTGTCCTCTCTGTGGGTCCGCTCTTAGCATCTCTGGAGGTTTTCTCTCTAAGCTCTCTTGGCTGTTTCTGCCTTTTATCCTTTCATAAAGGACTCCAGTAACAAGATTAAGACCCACCTTGAATGGGGTGTGGTACATCTCAATTAAAATAACCTTACCTAAAGGTCCCACCCACAACAGGTCTGCACCCACAGGAATGGATTAAAAGAACATGGCCTTTTATGGGGTATAGCAGCTTCAAACCAGCATAGCAGTCTACAGTCATCCTCAAAGATCTGTCTGGCTTTTGTAAAGATCAGATGGTGAATCAAACAAAGGTATAATGGGAATCATCATGCATGCATCAGTGAAACCTTTAAAGGTAGCACTAATCTTTGCCATCCCCTCCTCAAGACGCAATATTGTTTTTGATTTGCTGTTTGGCCATGGGTGGGGCAGTTTTAGAAGCTTCCATTTAGCCTGTGGAACAAAAACTTTCATAGTGGGGAAGGCCATGACTCCAATATGTGAGCTATACCATCTGCCATATATGCTAATTCTAATCAGATATTTTGCGAAAGGCGAAATGAGCACCATGTAAACTAGACTTTAGCTGGGACTTCATTTATTATCTGCCTTCCATATGCTTCACCTCTAACAGCGATCATTATGATGTTTTGGGTGTCCAGGTTTCATTATCAATTCAGACACTTCATCCAACAATCTTTAAAATGCCTAGGTATTCTCTTTTCCCCAGTGTATAGTTTCCCCCAAGTAAATGGCCAAAATGTCCTTTGTGGTCTTTTGTGTAAACATGTACACTGGCTGTGGCTTTGCAGGGGCCTTCATGCTTGGGACATGGCCACCTCTTCAAAAGTGGGTTCTGGGTCTGAAAACTAGTTCAGGTCCAGAAACTACACAGTGGTTCCTGACTTTTTACTGGATTGCACTCCCTCAGTATCCTTGTCATCCATCATTGATTTCCTTTGTTGGCACAAGTTGAGTGTATACTTGTTGCTGCCCACCTATTTTGCTCCTAGAGTTCCCATGTTCCATTAACCACCTCCATAACTTTCTGTTGGCTAGGACTCTTTGACTGCCACTCTAACCTTGACATTCCCTCCCATTCCCTCCAACCCTACTACTATCACTGAGCCAAGTTCCGTAACATCCTTTCCAGCCATCATCCCTGATATATAGAGGAAAGCTCCTAACTGAACATTTTAGTTAGGCTAGTGCCCCCCTCAATAGCCTTGATAATTGATGTCTGCTATGAGTTTTGCTGTGGAACATAATCATCTGGCAGATCTTCCTACTAAAAAGTATAACTATTCTAGCTTGCACTTCCCCAAGCTTTTTAATTCTTTCCTCACTATCTTCCACAGAAATTCTAGCCACTGCTTTTTTCATGCTTCTAGGAGTCATCATAAGTAGCGAGTTTACACTATTGCCTCAGATTCTTGCTAGGATGATAAATTGTGAATTTCAGGGGATTGCTCCTGGATCAATAACTTTCCTATCCAATTTTAACATCCTGAAGATGGGGTGAAAAGTTTATTGACTTGGGAGTACTCGGACCCCCTTGATCAAGCACCCTCTTAATTCAGTTCATGTACTCCCCTGATTCATGCCCATACTAGGCTAGGTCTGGCAGCCCCTTTGTGGTACAGTCTCTTTCTTCCTTCTTCAGTTCAGCATAGCCTCAGATGGGCTATGCTGTAAGATTTAAAAACTGGACTGCTGCCTTTTGCCAAGGGCTGTGTGTGTTCCACCTAGCTTCCATGATGGGATCCTCATGACCAGCTAAGTAGCCAGGAGTGATCCAGGTCTGAAACACCATCTTATCACCCATTTTCTCAGACAATTCCAACTACCAACTCTCTTAAGTTTGGTTCTCTGGAAGCAAACCTGAGTTGAAGTTTAGGTACATTATGTTTATTAGGAATCAGTATCTGTGAAAGGAAAGGGGAAGAAGCAAGCTGGGTAGAGGAAGAAATAAAAATGCAATGTAGACCCAAAAGAGCTTTGTTTAACCTGACAGGGAGCTCTCAAGAAAGTATTGCCTCTCTGAGTTGTCACAACTCACAATGGAATTGCCGCCCTTTATACTTCTTCCACTTAGTCCCCAGGGGTGGGTTCTCTGAGGAAGGGAATGATCTCGGACAAGGCAGCTTTCTGCAGTTGAGGCAGACTTTGAAGAAGCTGACAGCTGGAGGCTGATGCATCATCTACTGTGGTGGCCATGGAGAAGTGCCATCTACAGTCCCTGTCTCTGGAAGGACTTACAACTGCTTTCTGTGCCAGCATTTTATTTTGAAACACCAGTGGTAGTTTGGTGGGGTTGTAAGATCAGTAGGTTTAGTGAAAGTAGCTTAGGTCCAGTTTTGGTTTACTCCATCCTAGTTCTACAACTTTTTCCAAGACAAAATCTCTTTACATTGATGTTTGAAGGGGTGAGGGCAAAACTACTAGTTTGTTCCAGTCTATTTCTAAAAACCAAGCTCAAGAATGCAGTCAAGTTACCGCACTTGCAGTGCTCCATAAGCACTATAAAAATCGTCAGTCTGTGCATGGGAATAGGGAGGAAGTGTTCTTTCAGAATTCGGGCTTTTTCACCTCTGAAGTCTTCTAGGGAGGAAGACATCCTTTCCTTTTACTTTATCAAAACCCCACTTTCAGGGCCCTGTACACAGTGGTTGCTTTACATATTTGTGACAATCTGGCAGGGCTGGAAGCCAAGCAACTTTATTCAGTGACAATCAGTTCTGGGGTTATAACATTTCATGGGGATATAATAGGAAGTTTTAGCTTGGTGTGGGAAGCCTTGATAGTTCTACATGGAAATTTATGTATTTAGTGAAAGAAAACCATTACTTAAATTTGTGTCCAGGTGGATTTATTGGACACAGTAGTTTTCTCTGCAAAGAAGCAGCCTACATGTATGGTCTATACAGCAAATCTATAAAAATATGGACTAAACATTATACTTGCTTTTTAAAAAAAGGTTTACATAAATGTTATCATATTGTGTATCTTTTGAATCTTGCTTCCTCCTGCCTCCATTTCCCCTCTTAATATCCATGTTTATAGGTATAGTATATAGAAATTTGTGTGTCTGTGACACACACACACATATACACACACATATCTGCTGAGGAATATACTACTATTGATTATAGCCAAGTTTATCCATTTCTTTTTGATATTCAGGTTGGTTCCCATTTTTCACTATTATAAATTTTGCTGCATTAAACATCTTTGTATGTGTCTGTTTTCTCTAGAGAATATTTCCAGAAGAATAAATACATATATTCTATTATCCAGAAGTAGATTGTGAGTGAGCAATTTGGCAATATCTCCTAAGAGAGTACCAATTTACAGTCCTGGGAGCAGTTCAGTAACAATGTCTGAAAAATCCCAACTTTCAGTTTTGTCAATCTGGTAAGTATCTTTCATATCTCAAGGGAAGTTTATTTTGTATTTCTTTGATCACTAGTGGTGTTGAAGATGTTTTATGATCCTTGGCCATTTTGATTTACTCTTGTGACTCTTTCTCACCTTCTCATTTGTCTACTACCTGTCTTTTCTTATCAATTTGTAGGAATTCTATATGCTGAATACAATCCTTTGCAATTCTTGTTGCAATTATGGTTCCTTGATCTGTGGCTCATAAGTTGTACATTTTAATGTGATAACATTTATTACATAAACGGTAAATAGTTTAAGGACATTTTCTTTATTAAATTTGTTTTTTGTGTGTGTAAGAAATACTTTCCTACTGAGTTAATCAAGACATTCTTCATTTTCTTCCGTTTTTTTGTTTGTTTGTTTGCTTTTGCGTTTGGGTCTCATGGAAACCATTTTTTTTTTTAAAGAAAAATTTTAGTCTACCTCAAAAATTATTTTAATGATGGATGGGAGGTAGGGATCTAACATCATTTATTGAAGATTTCTTCTCCACCAATTTGTTATGCCACTTCTGTCAGATACCATGCATAAAAGCCTTTTTCTATGCCTTATGTTCTGTGTCATTAGTGTGTTTATCACACACCCCCAAACACAAACACACACTCTACATTCCAACCCACACCAGTTTAATATGGCTTTATAATAAATTTTCTATATGATGGCAAGTCTCCCCACCATTATTTTATAAAAATAAATTTATAATTTTAATTCATCCTTACGAATTTTACCATTAGCAAGTCTAGTTCTGTGAAAATTTTCTCAGAATTAATTAAATTACATTTAATTTAAATATTTATTTGGGGTGAATATTGACCATTAGATTACATTTTCATGGATGGGTAGACTCAAATGCCTATTTTCCATTAAAACTTTAATAAGATTATAAAGAGCAATATACTTTTCCCCTTAAAGGTCTTAGAAGTATATCTATGTAATAAAATGTTTACATCCCTATAGATGGTTGCTATGGGAGGTGTTTTTTTTTTTTTAAATTCAATTTTATTGAAATATATTCACATACCATACAGTCATCCAAAGTGTACAATCAGTTGTTCATAGTACCATCATATAGTTGTGCATTCATCACCCCAATCTTTTTTGAACATTTTCCTTGTACCAGAAAAAAGTGAAAATAAGAATCAAATAATTTATTTGATTCTGAATATTTCCCAGTAGTGTCCTCTTAGTGCATAAGAATGCCCACTAGAGTGACTTCTCAACTCCGTTTGGAATCTCTCAGCCACTCAAACTTTATTTTGTTTCATTTCGCATCCCCCTTTTAGTCAAGAAAATGTTCTCAATCCCACGATGTTGGGTCCAGATTCATTATGGGAGGTGTTTTTAAATTTTATTTTCTAATTTGTTGTTGACAGAATATAGAAACACTTGATTACTTTGAACTTTACAGACAAGCTGGTAGAATTTATGAGTGCAGTCGGGGCTCTTGGTTCTTTTTGGTGATAATGTCTGCAATCACTCACTTTGTTTCTTCCTTTTCATTCTTTGCACTTAATTTCTTTTGTCTTATTGAATTAACTAGAAGCCTAGTATAATGTTGACTACTAGGAGTGACTTGGGCACCTTTGCCTTGTTCCTAACTTTAATAGGATTGCTTCTAAACCAGTGTCAGCATTAATTATGAGGTGTTCTGTGGCCCTTTGGTAGATACACTTTACCAGGTTAAGTTCCCTTCTATTCACAGTTGGTTAGAATAGTCATCAACGTGTGTTAAAATTTTCCTAGATACTTTTAAGAAATCTGTTGAAATAAGACTATGATTCTTTAAATCTATTAGTCTAATATATTTCTGCATATTGCCTCATATTTAACTATTCTTGCAGTTGTCTATGCATAGATAAATAAAATACTAGCAAACTGAATCTAAGGTTTTTGTATCCAGTGTATAAGGATATTTTATATATATTTATGTTGCAAAACTAAAACAAGAGAGAATGTTATCCAACTTTAAGGAAAACATCCATGTCTCATATAGACTGAAGTGAGTATAAACTCGATATCAAAACAAAATACAAAGGTTTGGTAAAACTTGCCTGCAAAACCATCTGGACTTGGTGGGATTTAGTTGGCCTTGCAAAATCCTATTCCCATGCCCCACCCCTGACACACACACACACCTTCTATAATGTAAAACAGTTTTGATTACTTATTGGTTTTTTCCCATGCTTAAAAGTGTGTCTGACAATAAGATATTTATACGTATATTTTTAAAAATACCATTATTGATCTAGTCAGGTTTTCTATTTACCAGAGCATTACCAAAACACAGGAATAAATTATTCCAATAGGTGTGAAAACACAGATCACAGGACAAGTTTGTTCATTATATTCTTATGAAATGAGTATAATTTCAATTGTGTTATCCTTTTTCATTTCCTCTTGGCTTGGAGTTTGTCTATTTTAAGAAAAAGGGAAGGCACAAGTAATATAATAATTTATTTGATTCTGAATATTTCCCAGTAGTGTCCTCTTTACAGTGCAGATGTATTACATTTAAGTTTTAATGTTTGAAAATAAACAAGTTACTTTTTAAATATTTAGAAATATTTATCTAAAACAAATTCAGACTGCCATAAACATCTAACTGATTAAATTAGAAGGAAGGGAAAAATAGAAAAAAGGCAGAAATCAATAAAATGGGATTTTGATTTCTTGGCCATCCTTATTTCTTTTTTTTTTAATACTTCATAAAGAACAAAATAACTACAAAAGCAAACTTGTAGGATACAGAAACTTTAAACACCCTATAGGTTAGAGTGCCTATTTTATTCATAAATATTCTTCCAAGGTCTGATTTATAAGACTTGCTTCAAAATAATATGGGAAAAGGGAAGTAGGTAGGATAAAGATGAAACAAAATTGGCTCTGAGTTAATAAATGAGGCTGCATGATGAATACATGGACGTTTATTAAACACAAATGTAGGCAAAATAATATAAGCTCTTTTAAATGTAATGTCAAAAATTTCACTGACTTCTTATTTAATTGCATTGCAGTCAGGGACCATGGTCTGTATATTGATTATTTTGAAAATAAAAATGTCTTTTTTCATATATGTGTATATGTATAATTTTATAAATGTTCTATTTTTTGTTAGCTGCTGGGTTCTTCTAGATATGTTTATTGGAATAAGCTTGTTAATTGCCTAGTTCAAATCTTTATATTTACCAATTTATTTACTTAACTTATCATTTTGGGAGAACTACAGTAGAAATATAAGGCAAAATTGAAAAATATACAGTCATAATAAAATCTTCTGCCAGTTCTTACTTTATATTAAGGTTATGTTATATATATATATGCAATTTCATGGCACATTGTCCCTTAGGAAAAATTCATCATTAGGGATAAGCACCATATATTGATGTATGTCTATTTAATCTTACATAAGTATTTTGATATTAGCATTCTTTTTTTTTTTTTAACAATTTCCTAGGTGTATCTCTTCCATCAATTTATTTCCAAATTGTGAAACTATTCAGTCTATAGCCAGTTTTTTAAAGAGCCAGTCAGATTATCTGTCTTTAAAGGAATGTTTAATCCATTACACTTTGTGATTCTACTGTCTTATGGGGTTTATTACCCTTTTCTCTCCCCCAACTCTTTACTTGACATCTTGAATTGATTGAATCATATATTCCCTTTTCCCCTCTACTGGTTTGGAATTTATAGATGCTCACCTTTATGTGTTAACATGAAAATGGACTTAGATGTAAATTGGGCTTAGATTTGTATTAGTCAAGAGGAGGATAAAGTTGGAAAGAATTCTAATGCATCTCCCCCTTCACCTTATATATCATTGCCAATATTTTAGTTTTTTATCATTTAGCCTCCTGGCCAGACACCTCTCATGCTCTACTTCACATCTGCTCAGCTTCATCTGTCTTTTATCAGTTGCTGCTGCAGTAACTAGTCCTGCATGGGCTGTGAACGGCTTCACACATAGGTGCAGTCTGACAGCAACTTGAACTCATGCTAAGCATCTCTTGCTTTCCACCCTGGGACCTTACATCTGCACATGCACATCCTGGATGTGCAGATAGTTAAGGCCCTAATCTGCAAACTTTGCCCATTCCTGACAGTCAAATATTTACCCACTGACTTTCCTTTCTCCCTCCCTCCATAGACGGTCCCTAGCCACATTTTATATGGCTTTTTGGGGAATCTCATGAGTTCAAGCAATCAGTCATATACTTATCTTGAGTCTTCTTCCTTTCCTGCTTCATTCCCCTTGTCACTCACTCCTGCTCTCTGGGATTGTTCTTGTTAAAATAGTAGCATATAAGTCCTCTGTCTTGGGCTCTGATGATTAAACATGAGGTTTCTGGGACCTGAAACGGGGACATTGAGATGGATAAGCCTGAGAATCTTAAAGCCTTGGCATGACAGATGCTGTTAAAGTCTTCTGTTATAGGCCATCTCTAAATTTACCTGGAGCTGCGGTGGACAGTTCCTCTGCCCACAGACAGCTTCCCATTTTCGTACCTGCCATTCTCTGCATCTCTGCCTGAGGATTTTCTCTAGTGCCTTGGGTGCTTATGAAACCCATGTACAGAGCAGCCCAGAAATGCTGGGGTGAAATGCTCCTGGGATAACCTTTAGCTAACAAGGAATGGGGGTTGGTAAACAAACACTCCAGCTTTCCTGCTCCCTTTGTGGGCAATTGAGACATGTTCTACAGTGATCACTAAAGCAGGAAGGAGCCCTGGCCACTCACAGTGGTGTAACCTGCTCCGTAGTGCACCTTCCTTGTGTTTTATCCCTTTTCTCTTTCATTTTCCCCACTTCTACACCCAATGCAGGTAGTTTATTTGGGAAGTGATCCCAAGAAACACAAGACTTTCCTCAAGTCCACTTTTAGGGGAACCCAAACTAAAGGATCCAGATTCCCTTGCACCCACCAGAATGCAAAGTATCCCCCTCCTCTTTGTCATAGGGGTGCAGCCTCTTTTTGCCTGAAGACCATGCAGTGACTCCCTGAGGCAAGTGCCTCACAGGATGATGCGTATTCTCAAAAGCTGCCTCAGGTCTCCAGGCTGATAACCAGGGCGAGGTCTCAGCAGCCTGGGCAGGGAGATACTGTCTTTGAGTCAGAGAAAAACAGGCCACATGCCAAAGAATTACAGGACTTGGCTAATGTCTATCACAGGAACCAGGAGAGCACACGTAGGAGAGTATTTGAGGGAGTTAGATAAAGGGAGGGAAGGATAAAGGCTGAATAAGGAAGAATGTATGGACACAGGGTCTTTCGTCTGTGACTTGGGATTCAGTGTCCTGGCAAGAACACCGGCAGCCAGTCCTAAGAGGCTGTTAGGATAGCAACTTTAAACTCCCTCCCGTGTGAGTTTTCAGTGGGTTCCTTGAGTGAGTGCCCCATGCTGTGTTGTGAGAGAAGCTCTAGGGCAAGAAGGGAGCGTGGCATCAAGCGATGTAGGAAGCTTGCATCTGTGCGAAAGGGAGAGGTGCCTATTACAGAACTTGTACAGGGGCTGGAAGGAGAGGTGAGGCTGAGAGGATTGAAAGCATCTGAAGTGATGCATAAGAGGTGCTCCATGTATTAGGGATTTTCTTCCTAGGATATTTAGTGACTTCTAAACAAAGAGTTTTTGCTTTCATGTGAGGAACTCCTTTTCATTTTAAAAAAATACACTTTATTATTTTTGGAACAGTTTTAGATTTACAGAAAAACCACAAAGATAATATAGTGTTCCCATGTATTTTGTACCCAGTTTCCCCTATTGTTAGCATCTTACACTACTATGGTACATTTGTTACAATTAGTGGAATACTATTAATAATATTATTAATAACAATACATTATTACTAACTAAAGCCCATGCTTATTCAAATGTCCTTAGTTTTTACCTAATGTCCTTTTTCTGTTTCAGAATCCCATCCTGGATACCATATTAAGCTTCTCTTGGTTATGACATTTTCTCAGATTTTCCATGTTTTTGATGAACTTGACAGTTTTGAATAGTACTGGCCAGGTATTTTGTAGAATGTTCCTCAGTTTGGATTTGTCTGATGTTTAACTCATGGTTAGCCTGGAGTTATGGGTTTGGGGAGGAAGACCACAGAGGTAAAGTGCCATTTTCATTATATTATATAAATGTTATGTACAGACATTTGTGGTTTTATTGCACTTCACAGATTTTGCACTTCTTATAAATTGAAGGTTTGTGGCAACCTCGCATCAAGCAAGTCTATTGGTGCCACTTTTCCAACAGCATGTGCTCGCTTCATGTGTCTGCATCACATTTTGGTAGCCCTTGCAATATTTCAGACTTTTCATTATTGTTATATTTGTTACAGTTATCTGTGATCAGTGATCTCTGATGTTACTATTGTAATTGTTTTGGAGTGGCACAATCTGCACCCATCTAAGTTGGCAAACTTAGTAAATGTGCATGTTCTGATTGCTCCACCGACCACCGACCAGCAGTTCCCCCATCTCTCTCCCTCTCCTCGGGCCTCTCTGTATCGTGAGACACAACAATATTGAAATTAGGTCAATTAATAACCCTACAATGGTGTCTAAGTGTTCAAGTGAAAGGAAGAGTCACAAGTCTCTCACTTGAAATCAAAAGCTGGAAATATTAAGCTTAGTGAGGAAGGCATGTCAAAAGCCAAGACAGGCCAAAAGCTAGGTCTCTTCTGCCAAACAGTTAGCCAAGTTATGGATGCAAAGGAAAAGTTTGGGAAGGAAATTAAAAGCACTACTCCAGTGAACACAGGTTGATAAGAAAGCAAAACAGCCTTAACTGCTGATATGGAGAAAAATTTAGTGGTCTGGATAGAAGATTAAACCAGCCACAACATTCTTTTAAGCCAAAGCCTAATCCAGAGCAAGATTCTAACTCTCTTCAATTCCATGAAGGTTGAGAAAGGTGAGGAAGCTGCAGAAAAAAGTTTGAAGCTAGCAGAGGGTGGTTCATGAGGTTTAAGGAAAGAAGTCATCTCTATAACATAAAGGTTCAAGGTGAAGCAGTAAGTGCTGATATAGAAGCAGCTGCAAATTATCCAGAAATTCTAGCTAAGATCATGGATGAAGTTGGCTACACTAAAAAACAGATTTTCAATGTAGGCAAAACAGCTTTATGCCATCTAAGATATTCAAAGCTAGAGTGGAAAAGTCAATGCCTGGCTTCAAAGTTTCAAAGGATTGGTTGAGTCTCTTGTTAGGGGCTAATGCAGCTGGTGACTTTAACTTAAAGCCAATGCTCATTTACCATTTGGAAAATCTGAGGGCCCTTAAGAGTTAACCTAAATCTACTGTACTTGGGCTCTATAAATGTAACAAAAAAGTCTGAGTGACAACACATCTGTTTACATCATGGTTTACTGAATATTTTAAGCCCACTTCTGAGACCTACTGCTCAGAAAAAAAGATTCTTTTCAAAATATTACTGCTCATTGACAATGCACCTGGTCACCCAAGAGCTCTGGCGGAGTTGTACAAGATGAATGTTGTTTTCATGCCTGCTAACATAACATTCATTCTGCAGCCCATGGAACAAGGAGTCGTTCTGACTTTCAAATCTTATTATTGGAGAAATACATTTTGTAAGGTTGTAGCTGCCCTAGATGATAGGACTGCTCTGATAGATCTGGGCAAAGTAATTGGACACCTTCTGGTTACCTCCCAAATAATCTACCTAAACCCAAATTCTTGTCTTTGTTTTGGCTTTTGGGGAAATTGAACATAAGAAGCATGACTATTTAGTGATCTTATCGTAAGATCTGCTACCTCAAATTATACCTGGTCTAATGAAAAATAGTTCTTCAACTTGTCTTGTTCAAATTGCTGGAGATATTACCTTCATTCTTACAGATGTGATAGTTAAGGCCCCATAAGTTCAGCCGGCTTGTTTAAGGACATAACTGGTAAAGACAGAGTTGGAGGGTGGGAAAGTTGAGTGCGTGCTTTTTCTATTACACTACATGAGTAGAGCTAAGCCAGGAACTGATTATACAAGGAATTTGATCCTATTAGTCAGTGAAAATTAGCAAGTCCCTCTTAAAATGTTGGCTTTGCTTCCAAAGTGACACCCTAGCTGACTGGGCTTCAAGGGAGCCAATATTCTATCACATTCAATATTGGAATTATCAAAGATCATTCTGAGATGATTATGACTCTTCAGGACTCCTTGTCATCACTTTGGGTATGCATGGACTGAACTATCCTATGATAAAGCCAATCCATGTATCAATAATATTTATTAAATCTGTGTTAGGTTCTAACACAGCTGGACCTTTTACTTTAGGAAACTATTTTCTACACCATTAAGAATTCTAGAAATGTAAGAGGTAGATGCCCAGGTCTTCTTTTCTGCTAGTCCTGTAGCAAGAGCTCCTGGGGGAACTGATGAAAAATCCTACCTAATACCATATGGCTTTCTACCATAGACTATTGAGTTGCAGCTCTGGAGAAACCTGTCAAGAGCCTCAAATGAGCTAAAAACACCTGAAAAGATTCATCATATCAACTGGGCTAACATCATAAGGATGTCATACTAATGAATCTGATTCATAGATTCATTTAGCTCAATGCTAAAGAAGACTGCCGTTTCTGGACAGGCCATCTTATATTTTCTTCTATTCCCTCTGCTGTCAATGTGGTCATCACCTCATACCTGCATGTTACATATCTCCTATTAAGCTGTCTTGCTCTTACACCTGACCTATCCCACACCAGTCAAGTTATCCTCCTTAGACACTGTTTTTATCAACTCATTCTCCTGCTTAAACCTTTGGTATTACCTTGTTTTGGGGATAGAGGAGATGACCACCTCGTCCCAGCCTCTTCATGTTTCTTCTCCAGAAGTTGTAGCAATCAGGTACTATATTTATTTCCATGAACACTCGACATTTTAAGCTTTTGCCTTTGCTTTAAATATTACCTCACCCGTCTACCAGGGGACTCCATACATCTCCCACAGCCTTGTCAAGAGTTGCGCCTCTGACATCTTTCCTGAAATGATTTCTCTTTATTCTAAACTTCAATAAATGTTGCCTCTACTGCTCATTTTACACTTAAATATCACTGACTAGTCAAGCATATCCATATCAGTCTCTCATTCTCACTACTCCAGACTGGTTGGAAAGGGGACATCCAAGTGCATTGTCATGGCATTTAATAGCACTGTCCCTGTCCATCAGCTCCCCTTCAATTATGTGTAGACTTAAGGAGGTCATACCTAAAGGCCAATGAGTTCCTCAGAAGATGGCAGTTTTAAAGAAAAACAAACCAGGATAAAAATATGTAGTGCCCCCTTGAGGAGCCTGTGGAGAGTGCAGGGGTATTGGCCTACCCCACCTCAGTGGTTGCTAACATGACCACAGACATAGGGGACTGGTGGTTTGATGGGTTGAGCCCTCTACCATAGGTTTTACCCTTGGGAAGACGGTTGCTGCAAAGGAGAGGCTAGGCCTCCCTATATTTGTGCCTAAGAGCCTCCTCCCGAATGCCTCTTTGTTGCTCAGATGTGGCCCTCTCTCTCCGGCTAAGCCAACTTGAAAGGTGAAATCACTGCCCTCCCCCCTACATGGATCAGACACCCAGGGGAGTGAATCTCCCTGGCAACGTGGAATATGACTCCCAGGTAGGAATGTAGACCTGGCATCGTGGGACAGAGAACATCTTCTTGAGCAAAAGGGGGATGTGAAAGGAAATGAAATAAGCTTCAGTGGCAGAGAGATTCCAAAAGGAGCCGAGAGGTCACTCTGGTGGGCACTCTTACGCACAATTTAGACAACCCTTTTTAGGTTCTAAAGAATTGGGGTAGCTGGTGGTGGATACCTGAAACTATCAAACTACAACCCAGAACCCATGAATCTCGAAGACAGTTGTATAAAAATGTAGCTTATGAGGGGTGACAATGGGATTGGGAAAGCCATAAGGACCACACTCCACTTTGTCTAGTTTATGGATGGATGAGTAGAAAAATAGGGAAAGGAAACAAACAAACAGACAAAGGTACCCAGTGTTCTTTTTTACTTTAATTGTTCTTTTTCATTTTAATTATTATTCTTGTTATTTTTGTGTGTGTGCTAATGAAGGTGTCAGGGATTGATTTAGATGATGAGTATACAACTATGTAATGGTACTGTGAACAATCGAATGTACGATTTGTTTTGTATGACTGCATGGTATGTGAATATATCTCAATAAAATGAAGATTAAAAAAAAATGAAGAATCACTTAATTATTTTCCCATTTTGAATAGATAGGCATGTGTGATAATGATTATTCTTTGCCTATTTAGAGTACATATGCATGAAAAAGGATTATGGCCCCAATAAGGATTAAAAGATTTTTCTTTTTGGTTGATAAGATTTACAAATATTTCATCTTGCACATGGACATGATGAACTATGTCTCAGACTACAAGTTCAAATTTTAAGAACCTTGAAAATCTATTTCCCTACATATAGATATGTGGCAGTGTGGTGGATTCTGTGATGTGTTTTCCAGTTCCCTGTTTGGGAATGAAGAACTGAGTCCCCAAGCTCCTGAGAATGCTGCAGGCAGACTGTCCTCAGCTGTCAGCTTTCTTCGGGTGTTCCTCAGTGACACACAACAACCTTGTCCAAGGCTTTGACTGTCTGGCTTTCACTATTTGAAGTTGCTGTGCTAGGGGTGACCAAATTTACTATTACATTTTTTTGGATCCCAAGGCAGCATCCAGTTTTCCTCCTCCCCAGTACCCATCCACATCAGGAAGTAGTATCACTAGTTTAGACCTTGAAGACTGAGTTCTCTTTGCCCTGGGTAGCCATTGCTATTGGCCCACAATAGCAAGGCAGTGGCCACTTTTGACTTACATCTGATCCCATCATGCCACCAAGATGCTGTCAACAACTTCAGGAAATGCACTTGATGCCGTGGCATTCTTTAGTATCTAGCAGGAATACTAAAATGGAATATTTTCATCTCTCTTCACTTAGGTGAAGTTTTTGTAGGGGTGGAGAGCAAGTTACACCTCTGAGCTCAAGTCGTCTTACCCAACGGCCTCTGAGGGTTAGTCTAGGATGAAAATAAGTCTCATTAAGTTTGCCATGTTCCTGTTTTTTTTGCTGTTTGGAGCATGCCTAACGGGATCTTTGAGCAGAATCAACTGTTCATCCATTTTATACACACAGAAGTACAAAAGATAAGTTCTCCTTTCTACCGTCCACAGTGGTGCATTTAGGGAAGTAGAGAATGCACTTCACCCCATCTAGACTTTTGGCCTCCAGCTCTGTGGGCATGCTTTCAAGAATTTCTATATTGTCCTTACTCTCCAAGCACCCAGCCTGCCAGTGCAATCAATTTCTGGGAGCATGACTGACCTACTTTTCTCTGCCATTTAGACTTCCTCTAAGCAGGCATGCTTTTAACCTGTGGAATATAAATTCTCCAGAAACAAATTTAGATACTTTACAAATGACAAGGTTAAATGTAAGATGGGGCTGATTCTTCTTGAAGGAGTGTCAAATAGGAAAAAAACACATGGGTGTTACCATTACAATACCAGACACGTAGTGAGCACCAATGTCCTGTTTGGATCCTGCAGGCTAGTTTAGTATCCTCCAGGTCACAAAGGTTTATATTCAAATTATGTTTTCCTGTTTTTTTCCCTGTATCCTACTCCATGGAATTAGAGGGTTTAGTTTTGTTAGGTCATTACCTAAAGCAAAAGAGAGACAGCAGGGTGTTTGTTGTGTCACTTTCTTTCCCCGCTTCCCGAAAATCCAACCTGCAACAGGCAGACCTGGGGATGGAGATTAGCAGACTGGAGGTTTATTAGAGAGTGCTCTTGGGATTGACAACTGTGGAAGGGAAGGGAAGCAAGCAGGGCTGGGTGGAGGGTGAAGCCTTTTGTCCTTCCTCTTGGGGAAAAGGCTCAGTTGATCCCTACAAAGAAATCATCTTTCTCTAAATTTCTCCCTTCTTTCTCCTTTAGTCAGTCATTTACAGCAGTCTCTTTGGTAGGTTGGGGAAAGAAAAAGGAGGAAGTCTTACTCCCAGATGGTTAATTTTTATATTGACACAAATTGAGGTACTGCTGTGTGCTAATTACTTTTGTTACCTTGTTGTGGTATCTTGCAGAACCTCTCTTCTATCCCCTAAGTCTGTATTTCATCCAGATAATACTTCCTGATCATTTTTCTGCCATGTATGCAAGAAAAGGATAGTTAAGAATCAGGCAAGTATGTTCTGTCAATCTACAAATCCTTTCAATGTTCTTGCTCCCATGGTTCTCTCCCCTGGATTTCTGTAGTACTGGCACTTGGCTTGCAGTTTAACATGGAATGCAGCAGCTTTTATATCCAGTTCCAGCCGGGCTTGGTGGGGCCCTTGAGATGATCTGGAATAGATGCCTAAACAGACAATTTGGCTGAGTTGAAAAGAACATCCACCTGTCTACACTTTCATCCCCAGAAAAGAATCAATGCATCTGAGCTGAGGCTGGGTCTCATTGCCCTGTAGCACTGGGAAAGGGGTGTAGTTTATCCTTCTTCAGAACCTGCCATCAGAAACAGCTGTGGCCTCTGCGGATCCAGGCCATGATAGAAGCTAGAAATCTAAATTCCTAGGCCTTGTGTTTTGCAAATACACTCTAGGCAGCACTGATGGATTCAGATATATATAGGTGGTAGCTCTCTCCAGGTGGCCACAGGGCTTATTGCTTCACTCTGTGTTGGGTTTAGAATAGTGATTTCTGTCCATACTCTCCCTCATCTGGCATGCAGGGCTAGTTTGAGAGGTCTGTGCTTTTAAAGCAGTTGCATTTTCAGTGAGCCCACTACCTCATTTGGACTTCTGAATATAAAGACATACCCTTTGAAATTTTATTTCAATGTCATCTTGGAAACTGATTTCTACTACTGAATGGCACGCCAAGTGTTAAATATACTTTTCCATTTCATAACACCCCTAGTTGAAAGGGCTAGCTGTATTATTGGTATATTGGAAAATGATCAAATTCTAGGACATTTATTTCAAGACACCTGAAACTATCCTCTCCCTAGAGGAAATGGTATTTACTGCCTGTATATGTCCCTTGCCATTCTTTTAGAATGCTTTCTACCCTGGCAAAGGGAAAACAATATGGCAAGACTGAGACCTGGACCCTCTGTCCTTGACAAAGTGGACCCACTTGTGTGCTAGGAGCTCTGTAGGCAACACTACTTGATTAGTTCTCTGGGAGCCTGGCAGGAGAAGGAACCCTAATGGTTTATGGTAGGGTCAGCCAGGCCATAGCTTGTTCCGCTTATATCTTAGATACCAAGTATATTCTCTCCAGGAGACAGAGGAGTGATTCAAGAAGAACTGCGGGAGGTCTTAGCAGGCTGAGGAGAGATATTTTGCCATAGTCTGTCAGTGTGTGCCAGAGAGAATGGATCATGTCATTTCCCTGATTTGATTATTAGTTATTCAACCTGTTCTTTATAGGTCTCAGAAGAACAAGCACCTGAGCAAGTCCATCACTGTCAAACTTAGTCAATGTGGTAGTCTTAGAGCCCAGAAAAAGCTTTTCCTGGGATGTTATTGACTACCACTTCCTGGATTTCTACTATAATAAAATTTTTAAAGCAGCTTTATTGAAGTATAGTTGGCATCCAATAAGCAAACTCTCCATATTCAACGCATGTAATTTAATACATTTTGACACACGTATATGCCCAAGAAACCATCACCACAATCAAGATAATGGACAAATCCATCACTGCCAAAAGTTTCCTTATGCTGCTTTGTCATCCCTTCCTCCCACTGATTTGATTTCTGTTACTATAGTTTGAATTTTCTTCAATGGAATCATCCAGTATGTACTCTTTTTAAAAAAATCTGACTTCTATCATTCAGCATAATTATATTGAGATTCATCAATCTTGTTGTATCAATAGTTTACTTGTTTATATTGCTGAATAGTATTCACTGTATAGATACATCATAATATATCCACTCATCACTCACCTATGGATGGACATTTAGGTTGTTTTCAGTTTTTGGCTATTACAAATAAAGCTGCTATGAAAGTTCATGTACACGTTTTCATGTGGACATATGCTTTCATTTATCTCAGTGAATACCTAGGAGTAGAATGGCTGGATTATGTAGTAAGTATATGTTTACCATTTTAGGAAACCGACAAGTTGTTTACCAAAGTGGTTGTATAATCTTACCTTTCCATGGGCGTTTGAGAATTAAAGTTTTTCAGTATGCTCACCAACACTTGGTATAGATCACAATTAGAGGGCAAAAGTAAGCTGTACTATCACCCCTCCCGCTTAGACTCAATCTTGAAGGTACCATTGTTATCTTGTAAGGTTAGGCAAGCCAAGCAACAATCCATTGTGACTTAATGGGTCTGACAGAATCCATCTCCTGACAGATGAGGCAAATGGTCACTTGGTGTTCCATGGTCAAGCATTCCATCTCTACCAGGCCCCGGTAAACACATCAGGAACTTTCTCAAAGGCTTATAATTCTCTGCTGCAGATGACATCATTTTGCTTCAGAACCCCAGAGGCTTCCCATAAACTCCCCAATGAAACATTTCCCATCACTGACACATCCAACACCATCGGTCTACTGAATCATCTGACAGAAGTGGTAAACTGCTTGCTCTAGGCCCCACTTAAAACTGGCAGCCTTTTGTGTCACCTGGTTTATGAGACAGACCATTATCTCAGATATTTGCCCCTAAAAACCAAAGAGGCCAACCAGGCATTGTGCTTTCTTCTTTGTGACAAGGTATGCAGGATGCATCAATTTGTATTATACTTACAGATGTCTAGGCACATAACTGACCACTGGATTGCTAGAAACTTTATTAAAATAATAGATTCCTGAATCCTGGAAGGGTTTTGCTTTTGCCTTCCAGAGAACATGGTTCTTACCAAGGCTTCCAGTATATACTAGCCACCTCTTGCACATACTGCCTGATGAGTAGGCTACCATCAGTGTAATGGATCAATGTGATGTTCTTCAGGCGCAGATGGTCCAGATCTTTTGTGACTATATTATGGCAGAAAAGAAGATTATCATATTATATAAATGTATTTTTTGCACTCATTCCATGTGAATGCAGTTTTGGCCAGGGCTGTTTTTTTATATTGTTTTCTGAATTGGATAGAGAAATACATTAACCTAATCAACAGCAGTATACCATTTACACCTTAATTTGCTCCGGCAAAGATAATACGTCCATCACAGCAACCACAATTATACTTTCTACATGGCTAAGATAGCCGTATTAAACAGTCATTTTCAGGATTCATCTACTTTTTTTGCAGGGACCAGAATGGTGAATTAAATCGAGTGTAATATTGCCATGCTTAAGAACTTGAGGGTGCAGGGGCAGTGGTCCCTAATATTTTTTAAAGCACAGAGTAGAAGTATAAGGAAACAAATATCAAGAGAGAAAATTAGACATTTGAAAGATAGATCTAGGAAACTAACATAAATAATAGATGTTACACAAAAGGTAGGTGGATATGTACCATTGATATGGAAGAAAGACAATTAAATAGAAGAAAAGTTCCATGAAATGAAGAATGAACTGTGTTTGAAGATTTGAAAGGATTCACTAAAGTGAGAAAAGGTCTACTCATGCACATCTTAATAAAGCATTTCTGAACACCAGGGATGAAAGAAAGCCTCAAAAGGTCCCAAGTAGAAAAACCAAGTTACTCAAAAAGAAAAAAAAAAAAGGTGGTAATATTTTATATGCAATGTCACTTTCTCCTAGCTTCCAGAATGACAACAAAATATCTTGGCTCTAAACAGGACTGTTGGTGCATAGTCCTTTTATCTCAGAGGGAAAAAAGGAAGATATAATCTCAGAATTCAGGCATATTCACCAATATCATGCATTTACTACATCCAAAGAAAATATTTGAGAAGAATCACCAAACCACTGAACAAGAGGGGAGACCAAGCTGGGGAAGTCATAGAAAGGAAAGAGTAGAGAATGATAAATCTTGCAATATAATTAAATCAGAATGGATGGCAGGCTATCTTGAAATGTATCTCATATATTCTAAACAAGGACAAACTGTAAGGATAATTCTTATAGATGCTAATTGAAATTACAAAACTATCTCAGCAAAATCTAGAAGTTTTCTGTGGAGATTGGAGGGAGATGTCTACAATGAGAAGGTAAAGGAAAATCATCCAAAATTCTTGTGGAGAGAGTGGTGGAAAAAAAAGGTAAAAGAGGAAAATGAAAGTATTCTGTGTGTCTCTTCTTATTAGGGATGAGGTAGCAAATGTTTGCTTTGTAAGGTTATTCTTATTTTCTTATAAACAATTGTTTTATTATGAGAATAGAGAAAGGAATGGTAAGCATTAATAAATTGGGAAAGTATGTAATGAATAGCAAATTGATCAAACCAGAAAAAATATTGGAAAAAGAATATAAGTAAAGATGAAAGGAATTGAATTGAAAGCATTATTCATTATGTCTAAATGTACTAGACTTAATTAATTAAGTCTAACTGTACTAGACTTAATTCTTCCTTTAAAAGATAGACTGTCAGGCTGGCTTAAGAAAATGAAAGCCAGCTAAATACTTTCTATGAGAAATACTTGAATCAATGATAAAAGTTAAAAATAAACAGATGGGCAAAGAAAATCCTGGCATGCAAATGAAAGAAGAGAGCAGTGGTGGAAATATTCATAACAGCAATGCTTAGGATAAAAGACATTTTATGCATTTGCATGAATTTATGATGCATATGATGTAGTGTCATTCATGAAGTCATAAACACATGTATAAAAACATATACATATAAAGCAAAGAGAATTAGACTTCAGTATATCTCTCATTATAGTCTAGACTACAATAAGGGCATAGCAACTACATTGATTTTTGTAACTATTCCAGGATATGACAACAATGACGATATCTTCAGATATCATCTGAAGACTGCTTTTCATAATTAAATCTGTCATGGTCTTGGCCACACATAAAGCTAGGAGATAGCCCAATAAGATATTTTCTTCTTCATACTTTTACTGCTGTTAGAAGAGACATAATCTTCCTATTCATTCTTGGGAGGGAGTTATCCAACCTTGTTTGAGTCTTTTGCCTTAAATTTATATTTGGAATAATCTGGGAACAGTGACAGGGAGAGAGAAACAGAGAACTGTTTCTATTATCTCACCTTTGATCTACCATATCATTTTCAGGAGATTCAGATGTTGATGAAATAGTTTCTAGGGAGCTTGCAATGACATTTGGAAACAGGAAGTTAAGAGGGTCTTTTAGATCTGGCAGGGAAATTTTGAATTTCAAGTCACTCATTATGACATTTACAGGGCTATCACCAAGTCCCAATATCTAATTAATAACTTCTAACATGACTTCAGATTGGGATATGGTTGTAGTTTTAGATAATTTACTATGGAATAACAGGAAGAAACTAAGAGGCCCAGAGATAGATAGGTCACCCAGATGATAAGTGGGAGAGAGAAATACAGTGATCTTTACAAATAAGGAGTCATTAGGTGTTTATACAAAAACCAGAGATGACACTTAACTTTTAAGCTGTTAGAATAAAAGGAGATAACATTCATAAGACAGCTGCATCATGCATAGTTTAATTCAGTACAAATTAGACACCTATAAGTCAGTAGAAAGAAATTTGGTGTATTCAAAAATTAAGAGGCAGAAAAATTTCCCTGTTTCCATTCTGCTTGAGTAGGACGGTGTAGCTGGATTGTAGCAGAAATGTAGACTCTGCTTGGGTCAGTCAGGTGTCAGTTAGATGAGAGCACATGACGAAAGTGCTTCAGAAGAGAAGAGGTTTTAAGAACTTCATTTGCCCATATCTAGTTAGGAAAATATCTTGGGTTCAAAATGCTGCTATTCTTCTTGGGATCTGGAGGTCTCTACTTATGGAATGACTTGTAGGTTCTTCAAAGAAATGTGAATCATACTTTCTTATTTGTGCTAATGCAGTCCTCTGTCATAGCACCATATTCTACCATATACAATTCTAGAGATGTTTCTGAAATGCTATCGTAATAATTGCTTGGACGTTGACCTACCTTCCTGAGTAGAAGGGAATTTCATAAACATAATTCACAAGTTCTTTGTTGTAGAAAAGTAAAGGAGGGTCAAGCTCACAACTACTGAGGTCTCTATGGCTGCAACCAGTGAATAGAGGAGTTAAGGGAATAATCTTGGAGATGCTGCGTGGCTGTGGCCTTGTGCTTCTCTTTAATGACATACACATCCAGATGGGCTAGATGGAGCAGCTGTGGTGTTGAGATCTATCCTTGGTCCTCTGTACAAGGCCAAGCTTACCCATTCACAGTTGTATTTACAGACCATGATTTACCAAACTAGTTGTCTGGCAGGCCTTAACTCTGTGATAAGTCCAGTTAAGAAAGGATATTCTGCTTGCAGAGTGTTAGTTACAGACATTCATATAATGGAATGGGCCCAAAGTAAACCCCTGGGAATTCACAGTCCACTTCAAATAAAGACACAGACAAGGCTTGGACTTTGTACGAGGAGAATGTAGGTGACCAGGCCATGTTCCAGCAGGCAGTAAAGAATGCAAGAAGGGTACTCATTTCAAGTATAGCTCCATTTTCAGTCCCCAATTTATGCTTGATACAATTGCCAGCAGGTCATAGTAAGATCCTTCAGCTTCTGTCCTACCAAGAGGGCTGTGTTCCCATCAAGAACTATAAAGGCATACTCTTAGGATACGTATCAGTTCAAACCATGTAAGTGCACATCATCCTGGCCAAGAAGGAACAGTGACTTATTAGTGGTCATCACCTTGATAGAAATGCAGAAGCAGATTTGCAATTTCCACAGCATCTAAGTCTACTGACATTTTTCATAGGTCTACATGGGGCTACCCCTTTACAAGTGAGACTCATTGGCCTGACTGAGGGCCTTCCTTACTGTAGAATCCCCATATGAGTCAGCAGCTATGTTTAGGCCCTTCTCCATATTACAAATGTTCTAGGGTTGCTTTGATCCATAATAATACAGTATCTTCTTCTGTGTGCTTCCTTGAATCTTAATATACTAGGTCATTTGATTGCCCATCTGATTTTCCTCAAGCTTCATAGGTAACCCTGATGGTTGCCAACACCTTGGACTCCTCCCTTCTGTCAGTCCTGCCCAAGTGAAGGGAGGAGGATCAGTGGGGGATGGGAATACTCAAACAGAAGCTCTTTTACCCTATAGGGGAGGCATTACCTTGAAGGATCTAAAATGACTAACCTCTGCATACTCCTATGTAAGTATACATTGGAATGAGATCTTCCCCTACTGAGGCTGAGAGAAAGTCCTTGTTCTGGCTTGTTGGGACAGGAACAGCTACAGACTCAAGTATGCATGAGAAACCACAAGAATGGTTTTTTGGTATCTGGAGGGTAGTTAGGGATGTTGGTATTTTGAAAGAAGAACATGGCCAATGGCCTTTAGTCGGAGCTAATGGAACCTATATGGAGGTAGTAGGGCGCAGACAGTAATAAGGAAGGAGAGAACAGAGCCAGCCTGGTAAGATATTTAAGGCACTAGGAGGGCCCTGATAAGAAGAAAACAGAGCTGGTAATACAATTTCAAATTCCATGACACCTTTGCATGTATAGATTGACTATGTCTTGACTATAGTCAAATATAGTAAAATATAGCCAAAGTGGCAGTGTTAATGGAAAAAAACAAACTGGCTCAATAATACCAACTAGATTTGCTTTCCTCTAATTCAGTGTTAATGGCCTTACTTCCTGCCCATGACTAAGGCTTGGCCATCACTACAGACATTTTTACAGTAGTTTCCGATTTGGGGATTAAGTAAGGTGTAATCTATACCCTATCTCTTGAACCAAAATAAAAAGACCCCTTTCTTCTTTAACTATTTCTCCTTCACAGACACAAGTGAGATTAAATCCTCATTCTAGACCAGGCTTGGATAATATTATCACCAGGCCATGCTCTCCGTTCTCTGCCCACGGTATCACCATATGTCCACATTATATAAGAAATTTGGGAGATATTGACATTATGACATAGTAGGAAGCATTTGGAATCATACTTACATCTAGTTTGAATTCACAATTCATTCCTGGTCACTTGAGGAATGTACCTCATCTCCAAGTGACTTTATCAAACTAAATGGAGTTTCTGCCTGTCTGTGGGATCATTTGGAGGAATGGTAGATATAATGAAGTGAGTTCTTATCAATATGGTTGAATGTAAATGAGATTACACCACTTCTCTTAACCAAGGAATCTGCAGATCCCTATAAATATGAAGTGGGTATTAGAACATGCAGAGACAAAGCCGGAATGCAAACATTCCAGATGCTGAGATTAAATTCAGAAGAGTTCCTGGTGTTTTAAATTCCCTTCCTCCCCAAATCACATAGGAGCAGATTTATCCCAACAAATAGGACCACCTTATCTCCAAGCAAAGCCTGAATTCAGCTCTCTCTGGAGTACCTTCCACAAGGTGCTTCTGGTATTAGCCCCACTTGTACCACTGATTTTAAGATACACCAAGTCAACTGTGTACATGATGAGGACATCAGAGGCTTTGTTATCTCCTGTTAGATTCTCATTCTCTTGTCCAAAAGAGGATTTTCAAAGATTTCTGCCTCATCTCCATCTGGAGCACTCCAAAATTCAGCCAGAGGTTTCATGGCGTCCTTCCTTCCTTCTTCAAGGTTGATGACAACTATGCAGAAGAGTGATCTGCAAAGTACTGTAGGCTTCTTTTAGAAGATCAAAAAGAACAAGGTCACAGCCATTAAACAGCAGTGAGAAGGCCATTGATGAGGCAGATGTGATGACAGAACCAGGACTGCTCCATTCTAGGAGTCAAAATAGAGACTCTAGACCTTAAGCCAATCAAACCAGTGAACTTCTGTCTACACTTTTTCTCCCATGCTTCACACCCTGTTCCAGTATAGTCTCCTTCATCAGTTCCTCACCGATCTGGGAGAAGTGGCATAAGCCTTTATTGGAAGCCATGTCCAAGAGACAATTTAGAGAACTATTTTACAGTAGTTTACAGTTACCTGTAAAATGAGAGGTATACCAGCTGCAGAGCGCACTGCTGGAGATTCATGACCCAATTCCATTTAGCTTTTAGTCTAATAGTATTCTTCTCTTGTCAGAAATACTATTAGGCCTCTAGAAAAAATTTGTGGGGGAGGAAAGATATTTTGGCTTGTCTCTACTTTAAATCTAGATCATGCATTATCAATAGGAGTGACATCACCTCCAAGGGGGTGAAAATTGGTTCTTGAGGAGAAAAAAACTAACTCATTTTATGTATGAATCGCAGGTGTACATACAGTACATAAAAATCTTGAGTATATATGTAGTATTAAAATTAGGAAAAATGTCTAAAGATATTCCTTAGGGGATGATAATGATGATAAAAAATTGAGAAACACTGGTCTAGATTATGATGACTACTTTTTTTTAAATTTCTGTACATTTACAGGAAAATTATGAATAAATACAGAGTTCCCAAATACCACCCTATTATTAACTTCTTATATTAGTGTGGAACATTTGTTAGTTATTGAAAGAACATTTTCATAATTGTATTATTAACTATAGTCCATGATTTGCATTAGGGTTCACTTTGTGGTAGAGTCCTATGTTGTTGTTTTTTTTAAATTTGTATTCTAGCAGCATATATAATGACTTTTTAAAATAAGTTTTATTAAGTTGTAATTCACACACCACATAATTCACCCTTTAAAAATTTACACAAGTTTAGTGGTTTTTTCTACTATATTCACAGTTGAACAAGCATCACTACTATCCAATTTTAGAACATTTCCCTCACCCCCAAAAGAAACTCTGTAGCCATTAGAAGTCTTTCCTGTCCCCTCCAGCCTCAGTCAACCACCAAGCTACATTCTGTCTCTATAATAATTTTCCTGTCCTGGACATTTAATATCAATGTAATCATTCAGTATGTGTCTTTTTTGACTGGGTTTCATTTAACAAAATGTTTTCGAGGTTCACCCATGCTGTGGCATGTATCAATACTTCATCCCTTTTATTGAAAAATAATGTTCCATTGTATGGCTCTGCCACATGTGTTTAGCCATTATTAAGTAGATGGGCATTTGAAATGTTTCAGCTTTTTTCCTTTTATGAATAAAGCTGATATGAACATTTGTGGACAAGTTTTTTGTGTGAATATATGTTTTCTCTTGGAATGGAATTGCTGGTTCATATTGATATTGCATCATGCAATCATGCTGAACTTGTTTATTAATTCTAATAGTTTTATAGTGGATTTCTTAGGATTTTCTATATACAAAGTCATATTATTTACCAATAGAGATATTTATTCCTTTCTTTCCAATCTGGATGTCTTTTCTTTTTTTCTTGCCTAATTGCCCTGGCTAGAACTTCAAGTACAATGTTGAATAGAAGTGATGAAAGCAAACATCTTTGTCTTGTTCCTGAGATTATGGAGAAAGCTTTTAGTTTTTATCCATTAAGTATGAAGTGAAGCTAGCTTTGAGTTTTCTTAGATGCCCTTTACCATGTTGAGGAAGTTTCCTTCTATTCCTTGTTTGGGTGTTTTTTCATGAATGGGCATTAGATTTTGTCAAATGCTTTTTCTATTAGATGATCATATATGTTTTGTCCTTTATTTTATTAATATGGAATATTAAATTCATTTTTCAGATGTTAAACCAACTTTGCATTTCTGAGATAAATCACACTCGGTCATAATGTGTAATCCTTTTCATGCACTTAAAGATTAGGTTTGCTAGTATTTTGTTGAGGATTTTTGTGTTTATGTTCATAAGGGATATTGATCTGTAATTTTCTTTTCTTACAATCTTTTTGTCAGGTTTCGGTATCAGGGTAACACTGGCCTCAGAGAATGACTTGGGAGTATTCCGTCTATTTAACAACCCTGCATCAGAACCCCTTCCCCACAGGGTTTCTTTTTTCTTGTTGCTGCTTATTTGTTTAGCAGCTTCCCTGGACTAATTCCATAGACTGCATTTCCTGCAGTGTGTGGATGCTGAGTTCTCTACTAGAGATTTTTAAAGCTCTTGTTCATATTTTTAAGCCTGGCTTTCTAATGGTCACCCCTGGGTCAGTATAATTAGTCATTAGCCAATAACCAGACAGCAGATTTCTTTAAATGCCTTGCCTATGTGTCTTCCACCCTTTGACAAGGGCATATACGTGAGAAGGTGTATCTTTAAACTTCAGTCATTCATTTCGTGCTTGCATAGAACTGCAAGATCAGCCAGGAGTAACTGGAGCCTTCTCCTTTCACAGGCACCATGCACCATTTCAATCCTCAGGATTATACCTGAGATTTTCAGAGTTTTCTGTGGTCATCTTGGTTGCCAGGATTTCCTTTTAAATTCCTGGCTAGGCTCTAGTTTGTCCCAACTGAAATCATAGTCTCAGGCAGCTGTGATGCTACTAGCAGATTGCCGTTGTTTTGGGTAATGCACTGGAATTAGGGTTTTCTTTTTCCCCCTGTGCTGAGCTCTTAGTCAAGCCAAATAGCCATATACCCTCAGAATAGAGATTTCCAAGGGAGCTGAAGCTGGGACAAAATTTTGACTACGCCCTGTGGGGTGGGGTGGGGTGGGGTGGGGTGGTGTGGTCTTTTAAAAGATACTGCAAAAGAGGTCTATCCTCTCTACTACCTGTAAGGCCGCTGGCTTTTCACAGTTATGCGCCACTGAGGTGGGTTGGGAGGGTGATAGAATAGCCCGAAATTAAAATGTCACAGAACCTGTTATTTTAACAGGGTTCAGTAGTTCCCTGGGATTGATAATTTTCAGTTCAATCTTTGGTTTGGGCTAATTTGTAGAATTCTGATTTTTTAGTTGTTTTGCCAGTTGTTTACATTGTTTTCATGGGCCAATAAGTCACCATCATCCTCACTGGGCATTCCAGAAATCAATCTCCACGTAGCTCTCTGTACCCTGTTCTATCACAGCTTGTGGTTACATGTTAGTTACTAACATGAGCACTTGAGACAGGTGGCTTGGATAAGAGGAAAGAACGACCATGTGTTCACAAGGAAGAGAAGCATGGAGGAGCTAATACAGATGGCTGAGGCCTCTTTCTACGTTTCCTCCATGAGAGCCACATGACCAAAGGAATCGTCAACATTATTCTAGGCTGGGTAGTAAAAGAGGACACATAAGTAGCTCAGTTATTTGTTCATTTTTTGGTAGTAGATTTTATTGGAACTATGGGCCATATCCCCTTCGCACATAAATAATGGATGCTGCAATTGTGGTGAACAGTTCTTATGAATGACTACATCTTCCTGCCTCAAGGGTCTGCCACATCTCTAAGATTTTCTGTTTCAAGGCTTTCTTTCCTCCCAGCTCTGGAATGCCACTCAGCCCCACATAGGAAGAGCCCAGGAGAAAGGGGCATTGAATACCCAAAGGACAACCTTCACAGTGGAGGATGGGAGTTGGTACGTAAGTGTTCCTGTCTCCCATTCTCCAGAGAGGCAATCATGATGGCACCTTTGGAACCAGAGGCTGTAAGGAGCCTTCCAGACTAGCTGAGGCCAGGTGGCCGTGCACTTCCGTGTACTACCCCAAGAGAGGATGGGAGATGGAATAGGAAGTGAGAGCTGTGTTTAGGGATGGACAAGGGGGGAGGGACCAGAGGTGGGCAAAAATAGTCAGGTGGTGGCTGTTCTGGTTTGCTAATGCTGCCATCATGCAAAACATCAGAAATGGATTGGCTTTTATAAAGGGGGTTTATTTGGTTACATATTTACAGTCTGAAGGCCATGAAAATGTCCAAATTAATGCACCAACACGAATACATCTTCATCGAAGGAAGGCCAATAGCATCCAGAAATCCTCTGTTAGCTTGGAAGGCACGTGGCTGGCATCTGCTTGCTCCCAGGTTGCGTTTCAAAATGGCGTTCTCCAAAATGTCATTGTCAGCTTTCAACGGCCATCTTCAAATGTCTCTCTAAGCTGCAGCACTGTCTGGGCCCATGTGGCTCTTTTTAAAGTATTCCAGTAGCTAATCAAGACTCACACTGAATGGGTGGGGCCCATATCTCCATGGAAATAATTTAATCAAACAGTTCACTTACAGTTGACTGAGTCACATCTCCATGGAAATACTCAATCAAAGGATTCCAACCTAATCAATACTAATATGTCTGCCCCTACAAGATTGCATCAAAGATTATGGCATTTTGGGGGGACATAATACATCCAAACCGGCATAGTGGCTGATGACACCAGTTTATGTGGTACTTCATTTCCAAAAAGTTTCCACCCAATGTTTCCACCCCAAAAGTTTCCACTTTCTTTTCTTTCTAGAAGAAAGACTTCAGCTGGATAGTGGACTTTGGCATAGGATATAGTGAACTTGGGAAAGAAGAACTATGAGGATTCATTGGGAGAATTATGTTAATTTTAGGGAGGTGGCTTAGCTGCATTTAGATTCTGAGAAATAGCTGTTTAAAGACACTGCCTGACATGCCAGATTTTTCTGTGAAAACAACTGAACACAATTGAAAATGTGCTTTCTAATCTAAACGGGTTATAGACCTGCCATTTTGCAGAACACCGTCTCATTTTGTTTGTAAAGATTAAGCCAAAATAGGCATTTGTTATTTTTCCAAGGATGTTACATACACGATGAAGCTTGACATTCCTGTACACAAATGGCATTTTAAGGTAGCAATAAGAAAACAGAAGCAGATTTATAAATAGAGATGTACTCAATCTCTTTTCAGGAAAGAAACAAGCTGCAATTTGCCTTTGAAAGTCAGTTAAAGGAGGCACTGAGCAACTTTAGGATATTCAACAAAAGTGAATTACATTAGGATTGTCAGGCTACTCATTACCCTGTGGTTGACTGGATTGAGCTTGCCTGCCACACCAACTTTTTTGTACATCAAAACAAGACTGGTCAATGACTCCCAATGTTGATACCAGTGAAGGTTCCCAGGGGATTGAGCTCTGGTTGCCCACAGAAGCTCCCTTCACTGTCTGTCTCTCCTTCTCTGTCTCACACTCTCTGCTCCTCCCCTTCAAATCCTGGGATCACCTCCTAAAGCAATGACTTGCATCCAAGTGCCTGTTTCAGGTTCACTTTTCAATGCCACCCACAGTAGACAGACTCCATTCCCCTTACAATGCTTGCGAGTATCCCTGAGACATTATCTGATGAAGAGTGAGTAAAATTAAACCAGGCCTTGCTTGCTCTGTGACTGTTCTGTGTGGACTCTATTTGCTTCTGACTCCCTGATTGCTCAGCCCATCTTCAGGTGTGGCAACTCAGTTTCGTTTTACAAGCTCAAGTCAAAATCTAATACTAGGCCAAATATAAGGTTCTGAATGGAAGCAGTATAAGGAATAAAAGTAAATATCAACTGGAAGATGATCTTGTTTTAGGTGATTCCTGTCTTTATAAACTAGCAGTATGCTAACACGCCATTAGAGAGGCCCAGCTCCTGATGAACTAGCAATTCTATCACTGCTTGGTCCACACCCCTCATTTCTTCTCCAGTTTTTAAAAAAATGTACTCTACTCCTTTCATTCTGGTTTCTAGGTTTACTAAACTTCAACATAGGCCCATGCTTTTGCCACTTAAAACTTGAACTCAATACCCAGAGCAGTTGATGGTGTAGTTGGTGATGAATAAGACCTTGGTCATATTCCCAGGAAATAATTTGAGTTCATCAGAGTACTCTGAGACAAGGATCAGTATGCTGGAGATCTAAGAAATTCTCCCGGTGAAGTTTATTGCCACCTGTATTTGTTAGGGTTTTCCAGGACATGGAACCCACAGGACATATATAAAATAGGAGATTTATTATAAGGAATTGCTCATGTGACTGTGGGGCTTGCAAGTCCATACTCCATAGGGCAGGCTGCAAGCTGGAAACTCCAATAAAGGTGAAGCTGAAGTCCTTAGTCTGAATTCCCCAGGAGAGCCTGGCTGGCTGATAAATCTGGCAAGAGCCAATGCCAAAGTTGAATATTAATTTCTTCTTTCTGACTTCTGAAATTCCCAGTTCTGGTTTTTAAGACCCCCATCTGATTGAATGGAGAGACTCCCCACATTGCTGAGGGCAATCTCCTTAGTTGATCATAGATGCAATCAACTGATTACAGATGCAAATCCCATCTATGAATGCCAGAGTAACACACAGATTAGTATTGACCAAACAACTGGACACCACAACCTAGCCAAGCTGACATGTCAAATTAACATGTCATTACATTAACCATTACACCACCCAAGAGAATACAGTTCTTAACTAAACTGGGTTGCCATTTCTTCTTTATTCTGTGGATTACCCTTGAGGCGTGGCAGGTTTTAGTTCATATTTCTACTTCATACATGGACTTTTCCCAATTTAGATGTTATTTCTAAATGTTTTACATCATTATAGATACACAGACAGGTAGAGAGACAGACAAAGTTCATTAAAGCAACTTTGGAACATTTTTCTAATTATGGAACCCATGCCTTTAAAAACAAAAACTTTTACATGTATTCTATAAGCTGTAAAATTAAGTTGAATTGCATGTGTATTAATTTCTTGACTGTAAGTTTTTAATATTTGAAGGAAATTTCAGAGTTTGGAGTCCAAATTTGGAATCTTTCAAGACTTTAGAAGGCATTGTTTTTTTCATATTATATGCCTGGATTTTGATGAGCAGCCTCAGAAATACTCATAACCAGAACTGGAATGAGACGACAGAAGTGCACTGTGATTCTTTGTGAGGATAAAACCACCCTTTTATGAGGAAGTCTAGGTTAGGGACAGAGATGTAGAGGCTGAGTGATCTGCCATGAGCCTCAGAAAAGTCACCCTTATTCACAGTCAGTTTCACAGTCTGGCCAGTTACCTCACTGAAATATCAAGGTTGTACCATCTTGCCATGACAGGGCCACTGAGTCAAAGGCATAGTTACCTGATTTAGGGCCATAAATCTTAAAGCAGGAATCCTTATTTTTGGCAGGTGGGGGAAGAAGCAAAAATTGAGTATGCAGAATTAAGAGTGGCATGGTTTATTCTTTCAGAAGAGTAGGCCAGTTCTCAGGATCAAGAACAATCCAAATATCAGAGCAGGGGAATGCTGACATCCTCTAACATCTAATATCTAATATCCTCTGCTCTTCAGTATTTGCCCTACTCTGAAGGCCCTCTAATACCTACAGATCCCTAGAGTCTACTTCTTTTTCTAAGCAAATTGGACCAAGTCCCTTGGTGTAGTTGGCATCTATATTTTATTGTGGCGAAAGCTATAGTTCTGCCCCTGAAGTTATTGTCAAGATCAAAGGATAGGGGTGTGGGAAGGAGGCACGGAGGGTACCAGTTCTTAATACCAGCACCACATCCTCTGACACTGTTTAGAGACAGCACGAAACTCTGAGGGTTGTATCGAGAAAAATCTATCAATTAATCCCATGGCCTTCTCCCTGGGAGCCTGGCTTTGCTAAGAGGGATCTGGCTAATTCATCTCATCTCTAATACATGTCTGTAGAACTAATAGAGTAAGAGTGCATGGTAAGATCAATTTTGACCTCTGGTACCATCAAGAGTAGAGAACCACAGGAGATTGAAAGTATACACCTCCTAAGTGAGTTTCAAACATCTTAAAGTGAAACTTAAATCTCGAAGCATGAGGAAAGTACTTGTGAGAAATAAAAATTCCATCAAGTCCCTTCAATAATATTTGAGTATATTTGTTGTATGTAAACGCACGTGTAATGGAGGACAAGGGTTAGAGCCATATTGATTAAGAGCCCCTGCTTTGTATTTGAACACTAGAAGGAACACTTATGTAAATTATTCAGAACTCTCTAATTGTTTAGATGGGAAAATGTATTGTCTGGATTTTGTTATGATATGCTTTTTTATAAATAAGAAATTAAAACCAAAGAATTTGACCTATATATCAAATATAAACATGAAGAATTTTGCTTATTCAGACCCGCCAATTAATCAACTCTGTCTTCTCACAGGCCCACCAGCAGATTTCACTTGTCAATGATTACCATTTCTTTAACTGCTGCTTCTCCTTGGACTACTGGATTACTATAGGCACTGTATGATTAATACTCCAAAGGCTTTACTCCCATTTAGAGCAGGGAGTGACGTGTAACTGTTGAGGGTTTGTAGTAGTCTCAAGGACTCCTGCCTGCCCTTACACGCTGGCGGTTCCGGTGAGACCAGCACTAGGATTATCTTCAGTTTGCTCACAAGTTACAATTTGTGTCTTATAAGTCTTTTTTATTATCTATGCCAGTTTGGATCTATTATGTCCCCCACAGAGCCATGATCTTTCAATCCAATTTTGTGGTATATTTGGATTAGGTTCTTTCCATGGAGATGTGACTCACCCAACTGTCCATGATACTTTTGAGTAGATTATTTCCATGGAGGTGTGGCCCCACCCATTCAGTGTGGGTCTTGATTAGTTTACTGGAGTCCTTTAAAAAGAGCCATCATAGGCCGAGACTGCTGCTTACACTTTGGAGATGTTAGCCCAGAGTTTGTTCTGGAAAAGCTAAGACAGACAAGCCCAGAGACATTTTGGAGAAAGCTGTTTTGAAACCAGAACCCCAGAGCAGATGCCAGCCATGTGCCTTCCCAGCTGACAGAGGTGTTCTGGATGCCATTGGCCATTCTTCAGTGAAGGTATCTTCTTGTTGATGCCTTAATTTGGACACTTTTATGGCCTTAGAACTGTCAATTTGTAACCCAAAAACCCCCTTTTTAAAAGCCAATCCATTTCTGGTATTTTGCATAATGGCAGCATTAGTAAACCGGAACAATATCCATCTCACATTTTGCACTTGCTAGGTCGTCTACCACTGCGTAAAATGACAAATACCTAAAACTGGCCAGTCTTCCTTGTGACTGCAATACTCTCAGGCAATGCTTATTCTACAGGGTCCTTTTGTTGCATCTGTTTTCATCACTCTTGTGCATTTGTCTTTGTTCACCTGCTTTTGTAGTTCTTAGCCAAGTAAATCAACCCTGGAGGATTCTCTCGTGCCCCTGATGGCATTTATCCATCTTCCCCTAAAGTCTTGCAGTATCTTGTCAAGTCACAAAAGAAAAACCCCTGAGTGTGGCACTCCGGTAAGTAAGAGGCCTGAAACTATTTTGATGTGACATTTCATCTTGGCTCTTCTCTAGTCAATTACAGCTTTATAACCATTGCTTCAGTTTTTTAATTTAGTTCATTGTATGCCCCTATGTATTCATTATTTCTTGTCTACTAAACAAATGCAGCCTGACTGTATTGAAGAAAATGGACATTTTCATGTTGGTTCTACAATTCATTCATTCCCTAGGGAATCCAGCGGTGAAGCTAGCACCTTCTTCACTAGGGACTGGCCCTGTTCAAGAGATCTACCCAGTATTATGTCACAGAGCCAGACAGACTGCTCTTTCCTGCTGTATTTTCTTTCTAGGAGAGATTGTGCAAAGTGTAACAGCACAACTGGAGAGGTGAGCCATGCCCTAAGATGTGTATTACAGGAGCCATCTGAAGAAATATTTTCATGTAGCACTAAATATCTTGTTCCCATACTTAGTCTAGTATCCTTTGCAAGCATCAATGTTCAGTTCTTACAGAAATTGCTGGAACCCCTCACTGACTGCCTCTAATACTTAGATCAGCCCTGACAGGGAGACCTTTTACCTGGGCCCACATGAGCTTCATGTTGCAGGGCTAATACAACTGGATAAAGTTTCATCCTCTGATCACAAACCAGTGCTCTAATAGCAGTAAGAAATTGCTATCTAGATACATTTATTTGCATTTTTCTGAAAATTACATTTTCTGTGTTTTCATGGCATTACATAGAGGAATAAGTTGGATATACACATTGTCTCTGGCTTCTGGGGCAGAGGGGTGGAATAATATTTCTCAGTGGAATATATCAAATACAATACCATCCAGAGTCCATGTCTATGGTAGATTTACATGAATCAACAGATCACAAATGCAACGGCAATTCTGCTGCTGGTCATTTCAGGGACAATACTAAGTTTTCCTGCCTGTTGCATGGTGTCCACACTCTAGTAGTGTTTTTGCATTGCAATCCTGGATTTCCATGTTTCAGATTCAGGACTATCTAGTATCTCACAGAGAGTACTGCTAGGCAAAGCCCAACACATCAGAAACTTAGAATGTTTTGGGGAGTATCATCAGGCCATTGCAATCTTCTGGTTGGTTGGTACAAGAGTTCCCTCTAGAGAATTGCTGTGCTCTGACAATTGCATTTCCAGACATAGCTACTGGAGAACTCAACCTTCCTCAGAAATATGGTGAAAAGAAGAGTCACAGCACAGTGCTCCTTATATCCCCATTCCTTGATAATACAGAGAAATTCATTTCTACCATGGCATACCTAGGAGTTGTCTTATTTTCTTCTTGGCAAGGGCAAATCTGAATTCTGACTGATCACATTCCTGCTGCTATAGTCTGATCTAGGTACCTCATGGCTGCAAGGACAGTTGTAGGGGTGAGTATCTCTTTTCATTGTCAGCTTCTGACCTCAGGCAACCTTGATAGAGCCTGTGACACTGACCTCCTATCAGGAGACAAAGGCCTGAACAAAGAGTCCTTCGAGCAGGAGATCTAGACTTATAAAGTTTAGGAAAGGCTTTGAGGTTGGTTCATTTGACATTCCCTACACTCCCTGCTTAATCTCCTCTCTCTACCTTGCTTACTGTACAACCTCCTGGAGAAGCTCTCCCAATATTTCTTTAGAGAAAGGAAGGGAAATATGCCTTAATGGAATTAACATCTGGGATCAGCAACATTTCTCTTTGACTTTCTAGGTCAGTGTCAGAGTGTCCAGATGGAGAGGGCCCAACATTTCTTGCTGAAGGTGAAGACAGAAAAGACTAGCATTCATCTCTGAAAAACTATTTATGAGGGCAAAGCCATTTGACCACTGCAATTTACTACTATGCCTCATCACCAAAGAACAGCCTCTAATATGTCCTAAACAGGTAGGTCATTATATATTTGGATATCATAGTATAGAAAAATTGCAAGGTTTTGTAACTGAGGAGTTAGGATTTAAGGGATGATTATGATTACTGAATTATTATATAGATACTCCTTTTTACTTTCTGGTACATTAGAGTAGATAGAAAGGAATACCTGAAATCTCTGAATCTTAATTCAGCTCCCTTGATCTCTGATTGTAAAAAAAGGTTACTGTGAGTAACCTTCACTCATACCAATTTTATACAATTTTCCAACTTTAGAGTTAATCACTAAAGATAGTCCCTAATTTTTATTAATGAAGGGTCTTGGGTCAGCCCAGAACTAACCCACCCTGAGTCCAAAGTTATCTTCATAACTGAAGCTGGATCTAACCAAAATGGGCCTACCTGACATGTGCAGTGAGGCTTACATTTTCTTACTTATATTCTGTAACTAAGCATGTAATCAATCAATCAATCTGTGCCTGCTCAATAATTAAATCACTTCTAATTACATCATGTAGAGCCATTGTGCTCATTATCCTAAAACCTGCCCATCTTTTGATACTATAAAACTATCAAAATCACTGCAGTTTGGGGAGACAGATTTTGAACCCACAGGCCATCTGCTCTCCTGCTTCATGCCTAGTGATAAAACTCTCTCTCTCTTTTCCTGGTGCCTCAGGAATTGGCCATTTGAGCACATCTGACAAATAATTGACGGCTTTGGCCTGGTAACAGTTTCTGAAGCTATTTTGACATGTTTACACTATTTATTAAAACATAAGACCAATTCAGATCACCTCAGCAAGGCACCTGTTAATAGGTTTCCTCTCATATTTTATAGAAAAAGAAATTGAGACTCTATTTCTTTGGAAAGTGAGGAGTACAAATAGAAGTTAGTGTCGAAACCTAAGTAGAGACCTGAGTTGAAGCAAAATGTTCTGTTAAGCAGGTATTCTGTTAAGAAGCACCATTTCTCTTGCCATATCACATTCTTTCTGATACCTGCCATAGGTGGAGCTGTGCATCTGGTGTTCCACTAGGGTCCTGGAAAGACCCCAGTTTCTGCTTGGGTGATGCAGTTTTTGAGAATGTGGCTGCCTTTCTCCTCTTCAGGAGACCCAGAATGCTCCTGGTATTGCATATTTAAAATCCTCTCCCACTGAAGTCCAGGTTATTGCAGATGACCGACACAATGCCAATTGATATTCCTCAATTCACATCTGTTCTCTCAGGCACTGAAGGGGCTGGTCCATCTTTCCGTCACACACCCACATCTGTATCCAATGGACTTAACTCAGGAAAGATGAGTGGCAGAGTTAGTACAATACTGCCTTGCTACTGAAGTTGCTTTTAGTATTCCACATATCTGAAACACACACTCCCATTTTTAGTAACAGACTTCATCCTCTATACCCATCACCTCTTCTGATGCACCAGAATCACAGACTATAAAAAAAATGAAACAGGAAAGTTGAGAGGAATAAAATGCTCATATTTGGTGGAACACGGAGAAGTAGGGCCATGTCCTAATAGATTACATTACAGTGGCCTTCCAGGGCCCCAGTAACTCTCACCAAGCAGTATCTTATGGTACTGCAAAAGCCATGTGTCGGAGAGGAAGCAGACCATGGAGGCTGAGTTCACAAAGCAGCTGCTCCCAGGACAGCACTTTCAGGTGAGGTCCAGCCTAGTGAGCTGTTTCGTGCATGTAGCAGTGGGGCAGGGAGAATCTGTTTTCTTAAGGGGACCTCTAAAGGACCAAGTCACAAGGACCAAGCCTACTGGAGAGGAAATAACTGGGTCCTTCTCCTGACTGAGTGTAGTGTCACTTCCGTCCTGGAGATGGGAAAGAAAATGCATGTTACGTTTTGCCAGCGTGGATTGAAGAGTTCATTTGGAAGGACTGTAGAATAGGCTTACTTGTAATAAGGATGGCAAAGTGATAAGGAACATCCTCAGTAAATCAAGGGGGTTCTGGAGCAAGGCTGAGCATATGATCTTAAGGGGAATCCTGACAGGGGACACGTCAGCTCTGAACTTCAGGACTAACTTTTTGCTTTAGGCAGATTATATGAATCAGAAGCAGAACAGATAGACCCCTGCTTAAAAAGCAAGCAAAAACCATAAATACAAACAAACAAAAGACTAGCTCAGGTAAATATGTCAATGAAAGATATTCATGCAGCTTGCTCTAGGAGAAAAAACACTAAATTAAAGGTTAGATTCTGTAATGTCTTTGTTATGTGCCAACTTAGCTAGGTTGAACTACATTTCCCAGAATTCACTTTCCTATATGTTTCTAGTTGGGGTGAGCCACAAGGGAGATTCTTAGGAGATTTGAAGGGCAGAAGGGAAGCAGCAGTCATTGTGTAGTTCACACACATTGTTGCTGACCTGCTGATTCTCCTTGACGTGGAGCAGCTGGACCTGCTGCTGCTCTTTCTATCTTTTCCTGGATTCTCCTTCAGCTTCGCCAACTCCTGAGCTAGGTATGTGTGTTTATTTCTGTGATGAAGGGCCTCAGCTTCTTCTGGACACTCTCAACACCAAAGTCAGGGGCAGTAAGAAATGATACTGATTTTAGTCTGTCCTTGCAGGGTTACAGTTTGTGCTTGATCTCCACCACTTTATATCCCACTTCCCTTCCTGAATTCCTGCCCTGTGGACTTTGAGCTCCTGCGGATCCCGAGACAACATCCTTAGAAGCTAAGCTCCCACAATTGAACAAGACCAATTCTCTGTTACAAATCTGTGGCTCTGCTTCTCTGGTTAGATCTGGACTGATACAAATACTCTATGTTGACATTATGACTTCTTAAAAATCAAAACAAGTAGGTCCAATGTCTGGGTTACTAATCAGCTCCTGCAGATGAGCATATTGAAAAGAATTGTGAATTATACTGTGAATTATACTACTAAATAGCATTGTTAAATATAAACAAAAAAAATGAAGGGATGAAGTAAAAAGGATTACAAAAAGAGGGCTAAGTTATATTATGTTTTAAAAAAATATTGTGGTGACATATTACAACACAAAAGTTCCCATTTTAACCACTTTCAAGTGTTTAATTCAGTGATATTAATTACATTCATAATATTGTGCTACCATCAGTGTCGTCTGTTACTAAAACTTTTTCATCACCCCAAACAGAAACTCTGTACCCATTAAGCAATAACTATCTATTGCCTCTCCCCACCATCCCAGCCCCTGATAACCTGTAACCTACTTTCTGTCTCTATGTATTTGCTTATTCTAGGTTTTTCTTATAAGTGAAAGCATACAATATTTGTCCTTTTGCATTTGTCTTATTTTACTCAACATTATGTCTTCAAGGTTCACCCATGCTATAGAATATATCAGAACTTCATATCATTTTATGGCTGAGTGATATTCCGTTTTATGAGTATTCCACATTCTGTTTATCCAGTCATGTGTTGATGGACTAGAGCTGCTTCTACCTTTTGGCTGTTGTCAATAATGCTACTATGAACATCGTTGTACAAATACTTGTTCAATCCATGTCTTCAGTTCTTTGGGGTATATACCTTGGAGTTGCCAGGTCATGTGGCAATTCTATGTTTGAAACTGCCAAACTGTTTTCCACAACAATTGCACCATTTTATATTACCACCATCAATGTATGAGTGTTCCTATTTCTCCACATCCTGGCTAACACTTGTTATTTTCCATTTAAAAAAAAATAATAGCCTTCCTACTGGGTGTGAATTTGCATCTCATGGTTTTGATTTGCAATTCCCTAAAGACTAATGATGTTGAGCATCTTTTCATTTACTTTATTGGCTATTTGTATATCTTTGGAGAAATGTAAATTTTAATCTTTTGCCCTTTTAAAAGTTGGGTTATTTGTCTTTTTGTTGTTGAGTTGCATGTTGTGTTTTTTATATAGTTGGAACTTTAAAACATTAAGAGGCCATGGCTTCTGTCAATGCCTCAGGGACCCTACTCCTATGCTAAAGCACACAGCATTAAGGAGTTTACCTATAGAATGAATGACAATCTCATGGGTAAGAAGGATGTAATGTTACAGAAGGGGCCTTGTTAAGATTCCTAACTAGAAATTGGTGGTAGATTGGAGTATTATTCTCAAAGTCAGTTTCTTCCTTACATTAATCATCCTTCCCACTTAGTTACCTCAATGGAATTCAATGCAGTGAAATTTTAATATCACAGAACCCTCAGGGAAGGTATCTGTTGCTTTAGGAACAGAAAAGTGGCTACAGCACTAAATGTACCAAGGTCCATCCCTTCCACTACTTAGAATGCTGCCTTGGAGCCAAGGCCAGCGTAAGTGAGAGTAGGAATACCTTGCTCATCTCAGGTAAGGTCAGAGTAAGATGCCAGATTTCTACCAGGAGAAGTGGAAACCATTCTGCAGACCTGAAAGAATGATGGAGAAGGACAATAATGTCTGCAAAAGTGAGCAAGAAGCCAGTTTTCTTTTGAGATAAGTGTTCTCAGATAGCTCTCAGTCCTATTGCTATTGACCAAAGAGTGACCTGAAAAGAGCTGTATAGAGAAAGAGGATTTCAAGGATACTAATCAAGTCATTGTGATTATCACTGACATCTTTGAGTTGATTTCAGCACAATTTGGGGGTCTTTCAATGTGATCACATAGCTTGTTCAGAATGGCTAACCGAAGGTCATGTATCTTGGATAACAAAGCTAATCTTGCAACAAGAGGCAGAGGTCTAGACCCTTTTACCTTTCTAAGAACGTTTTAATGCTTTGAGCTTTCATCCAGATTAGGTGGAACAGTAGCAGTCATGAATCAAGCCACTCTATTAAATGAGTGTCTGGTAAGTGGGGCTGTGCCATTCTGCCCACTCTTGCTTGTTAGCATGTACTTCTTCATGATTTGTTAGGATGTGGGGTACAAGCCTAAGATTGTTTTAGGACTCCTCAGCTGCTAAGGTTAGAGAGCCATGTAGAATTAAAGGAATTAAAGGTTCAGGCCTCTGAAATGGGATCCAGGCATTTCTACTCTGAGTCCCCAAACTAAGGGTAGCATGTGGAGAAAAAGTTATCATGGCCAGTTAGGGCAATGTGTGTGTTGATTGGATTGTAAGGACAAAATCCATCTATCCTGATGGACTGAATATAGCAAGTTTTCCCTACTTGTAGGAATAGGAGTGGTCTGCCTGGAGAATTTATTAAATGCTAGATGAATCAACAGCTGGGAATATAATACAACATTGGAAATAGTCAAACTAGAGCTTTATACCACATGTAAGTATCATAATTGAGTGAAGAAAGCAAGTCCCTAGAGAAGAGCTTTCAGAATTGTGTATAAATATTTATGAATAGTCCCTCTTAGCAGTGAATGTATACACCAGTGATTTTATAGTTTTAAAGTGGGGAGGGTGGGTGAATTATGGTAAGAACACACAGTATAGGTTATTTGAAGTGTTCTAGTTGTTGGATTAGATTGTTTATCACTATTGCCTCTGCTGAATATCCAAGGTCAGCAGCAGACAATCATGTTAAGACAACCCTCATTATGGTACCAACAAGTAGCCTAGGTGTCAAAAAGATCAGCTAGCTACTTGTTGCAGGTTGATAGTATACCCTTTCCACCCAGGAGGGGGCGGAGATACATTCGATACTTTCTTACTTGAATTGACCTGTGGGTTTTCCTATATTGCTAGGCGTGACATTACCTGTCATTTTAGTGCCATGACATTCTGTGTAACATGTTTCAGATCATAGGACCCATTTTAGGGAGAATGAGTGTGACAATGGGTACATGAGCTTATGATCCACTGGCCCCAACATATTCTCAGAAATTGTGCTACTAGTAAGTAGAGTTTTTCCCATGCCAATCAAGGTGCCAGCTTGGGAAGGACATCCTAGGGTGTGAGAAACTGTCCTTTAAGATGTGGAATATGAATGTAAGCAAAAACTGATATAGTTCAGTATCCCCATAGCTAGGATGCATGGGTTCAGGAATCAAATGGTACGAGTAGGATTACCCTCTCTCACCAATACTTCCTGTGCCCACTTTCAGGAATTTTCCTCATACCTTCAGAATCACAACTTTAGATTGAATAGAACACTTGATACAGCACACAGGATGCTGGAAATTTAATTCTGCAGAAATGAAAGCTACACTTGTCCCTAGGCCATTTTTGGCTCCTAATCATGGTAAATCAGGGGGGGAAAGAAAGGTGTTACCATACTGATGAGGTAATAGATCCTGAGGAGCATCTCACTGGGTTACTACTTATTGCTTGCAATCCAGTTGATGGCAGTGGGTGGGCAATTACAGCAACTGTGGTGGCCATGAGAATGTGCCTCACAGACTACCAACTAGAGTCCAGGGGCCCTAGCTGCTATGCTGTGAAATCCAAGGCTATGCCTCTCACACACTGCTAAGGCATACTTGTTCCTGGAGGCACTGATTTTCTCTATGGCCAGCTTTGGCTTGAGAACTCCAAAAGCTTTGTCCAACCTTTCTTAGACTGCAGAGTGAAAGTCTATAATTCTTGCACTTGATTTTTTTTTTTTTTTTTTTTGCAGAGTGGAAAAGTTTTACTGCTAAGTAATGAATCCAATCCAGTAAAGAGTCTAGGCAATTTACAATGAAGTTCAGTGGCCTATTAACTCTATCTATTCTGGGAAAGCATAGTCTCTTATTCTCAGTTATTGGCTGGTGATATCTTTTTGTTTTCCCTGAAATTTTATTGAGATCCATTCACATACCATACAAGCCCTTGAACACATTAATTACTCCAAAAAAATAAAATGAAATAAAAATAAGAATAAAAATAAAAATAGAAGTACAAAAGAACACCCAAAACATTTTATCCCCCACATCCATCCTTATTATTCATTTACTTTCTGTCCCAATTTTTCTACTCATCTGTCCGTACACTGGATAAAGGGAGTGTGGGCCACAAGGTTTTCACAATCACATGGTCACACCATATAATCTACATAGTTATACAATTGTCTTCAAGAATCAAGGCTACTGGATTGCAGGTCAACAGTTTCAGATATTTCCTTCTAGCTATTCTAACATACTAAAGACTAAAAAGGGGTTCTACAGAATGCATAAGAATAACCTCCAGAATGACCTATCAACTCCATTTGAGATCTCTCAGCCACTGAAACTTTATTTGGTTTCATTTCACTTCCCCCTTTTGGTCAAGAAGGATTTCTCAATCCCACAATGCCAGGTCCAGGCTCATCCCCAGGAGTCATGTCCCACGTTGCCAGGGAGATTTATACCCCTGAGAGTCATGTTCCACATAGTGGGGAGGGCAGCGAGTCTATCTGCCAAGGTGGCTTAAAGAGAGAGGCTTGCACCCGATCTTAACTCCATCCTTCCTTTACTCAAGGTCAGACTTGCTTCAGAGTCTAATGGCTTTCCTAGCCTTATACAGCGCCCTCCCTATTTTGCCACTGAGGGTTATTTCGAGGGTTTACCTCCATTTTGGCCTCTGCTTCTTAAGCCAACCTGGACTAAAATAAGTGGGTAGTAGGAAAAAAAAGTAGATATTGATTCTCAGTGATGACATTGGGACCATAGTGGACTATAGATTATTTGACTAATTATCCTGTGTTAGAGATTGTCAGTCTTTCTGATGGTGTTCTATTGCAGACCATTCTTACTCCTTATTAAGTCCATTCTCGTATGTGATATTGGTGACGTGTCCTATGTTTCCCCTCCTACTTCTGACCTCAGTTACAGCTGGATTGACAAATCCATGCATAGTGAAAACTTCTCACCTCATACACCCAAAGAGTATTTAATCTTTTCTGCTTCTGACCTTTCTTCAAACTCCCTTTCTCTGGTTATTTTTCAGCCTATTTAAAGCATAGTCAAGGAGTACAGGATATTTAATACCAGTAGAGACAACTCAGCCAATAGGGTTGAGAATTTGGAGCATAAATGCACAGCCTCTGAGCTTTCAGGGATGCTTCTGAAGTGCATTCAGGGTCAACAGTGGATGAGACATTCTATTCCTGATAGCAAGGTGGTATTCAAGGAGAAGTGGCCATGGTACCCTATCTTATTAGATGTGGTGGACAGTATGACATGTTGTCCAGATACCTCTTTCAGGGAAAGACTTGTTGCCCTCACTGTTGGGAGTTCCAGGGCAGAAATCACCAATGGTCAGCCTCTTAAGGGATAGCCTCAGCTGCAGAAAGCAGCCTCACTCCAGCCTTCCTCTTTCGAGTGACTGGTGGGGGAATAGCAAGGCCTGGCCATCTGTTCCCAACTCCAGTTAACAATGAAGGTCCATTCTGGCTCCAAAGCTTCTTACGGGGTTAGCTGAGTCTTCTGTCTGGTTGACATTTCAGCTCAGTTTCTTCCTTTAGTGACCCCTGTTTCCTTTGCTTCCCTTCCACAATCCTTTGAGAATCTGCTTCTCATGGAACCCAATCTGTGATATTAATACAGCCAAGGTGCAAGAGCATGGCATTGGATAATGCAAAACATGCTGAGGGATGGACAAGAGAAGAGGATGGCTCTAAGGGAAACTGTTCTGGTCATGGCCAACAACAGTTTTATATGGTATTTCATTATCTGAAGCTGTTTTCAAATAGTAAAGCCCATTAGAAGAAATATTTTAGCATCTACAGAATATAGGCTTCCCTGCAAAACACGAAACTCTTTCATAATATTTTTCCAAACCTACTGTTGGGGATTGAATCATGTCCCCCACAAAAGACATGTTCATGTCCCATCCCCTGGTCCTGTGGGTGTAAACCCATTTGTAAATAGGACCTTTGCAAATATTATTAATTAAAGTGTATCCAAATTGAGTTAGGGTGGGCCTTAATCAAATATAGCTGAAGCAAAGGAAATTGGACATGGGAGAAGTCATGGGGAGCAGCCAGAATGTGGAGGTCAATAAAACCCAGAAGAGAAAGAAGATGCTCCCATGTGCATTGTCATGAGATGGAAAAGCCAAGAACCAAGGATCATGGGCAGCCAGCCAGAGACTGCCATAGTCTTTGGGAAGAAAACAGTGCCTTGCTGATGTCTTGACTTTGAACTTCTAGCCTCCAAACCATGAGCCAAAAAAATTCCTGTTGTTTAAGCCAACCATTTTATGATATTTGTTTTACCTAGGAAACTAACCTGCTATGCTCCTTGTAGGAGTTTATTCAACTACCTTCTGTTTCTAGATTCTATGAAATAGCATTGTTTAATTTGAAAAACAAGAGCCTTGCCATGATGAACACATGTACATTCCTAGTGCCCATTTCCATTTCTAACCTAAACAGTTTACAGACCTGCCATTTTTCAAAATACTGCCCTATTCATTATGGAGAGATTAAGCCAAATGTGTTTGTTCCTTTTCCAATGAAGTACACGAGGTGAAGCATGCAGTTACTGTACGTGCCAGCAACTTGACGTAGCCACAAAAATATAGAGCAAGATAAGTCAAATATGGACCCTCTCAATCTCTTCTGAGGAAAGTAACAGAATGCAGTTTTTCTTGAAATGCACTGGCATTGAACAGCTTTCTTACAGAAGGCATAGAATAATGCTGAATTACCTTGTATATAAAAAGTTGCCCATGACTCAGTGGCTGACTAGAATGAACTTTCCTGCCAATTGACACGTTTTACCCTTCAGACTCTGACTGTTCTGTGGCTCCCACTGCCCTTAGACTGTGAGGCTCCCCAGGGGGTTGAGCCCAGTCACAATGTGCCCTTCGTTGACTTCCACTCTCTCACTGTGTCACTCTTCTCTCTTCCTCACTCTAGCATCTTAGTGTTTCCTCCCAAATTAACCCCCTGCACCCAAGTCCCTGTCTCAGGCTCACTTTTCAATGCCATCCAACCAAGATGATCTCCATTTCTATCTAACTGCCTGTGAGTGCCCTAGATCATTTAGAAATTAAGTGACGGAGAGTCAATAGAATTGGCTAAGACCTTACTTAGTCTTTGCATATGCTATGCATATCCTGTGTGTGCCAGTTTGAAACTCTTATGTACCCGTGGATAGACTATGTTCTTTAATGCAGCCTTGTGGGTGCAGACTTATTATAGGTGGGACCTTTTGATTAGATTGTTTCCATGAAGATGTGATCCACCCAACTGTGGGTGAGGCCTTTTGATTAGATTATTTCTGTGGAGGTATGACCCTGCCCATCCGAGGTGGGTCTTGATTAGTTTACTGGAGTCCTTAAAAGAGCTCAGGGGCTGATGCAGACCCAGATGCTTGGAGCTGCAGACAGAAAGATGTTTGGAGATGCTAAACTAAGAGATGAAGCTCGGAGTTTACCCCGGAGAAGCTAAGAGAGGACCCCAGATGCTTAGAGAGAAATACCCTTGGAGAACAAGCAAGGATGCACAGGGGCTGAGGGAGAGAAACTAAAAGAGACAGAAGCCCAGAGACATTTTGGAGAAAGCCATTTTGAAACCAGAACCCAGGAGCAAAGGACCAGCAGATGACAGCCACATGCATTTCCAGCAGACAGAGGTGTTCCAGATGCCATTGACCTTTCTTCAGTGAAGGTATCCTCTTGTTGATGCCTTAGTTTGGACACTTTTATGGCCTTGGAACTGGAAGTTTATAACCCAATAAATCCCCTTTATGAAAGCCAATCCATTTCTGTTATTTTGCGTAATGGCAGCTTTAGCAAACCAGAACACTGTGTTTTCCTTCTGATTTCATTTTCAGCTTTAACAACCTAGTTTCTGTTTTACCAGATCAAGCCAACATTTAGTGCTGAACCACAGAAAAGAAGCAGAACAGAAGCTGGGCTTAAAAAAATCAATGGCAGGATGATCTTTTAGTAGGGATACCTCTTCTTATGGCCTGGCAGCATTCTACCAAGCCACACAGGAACAACCCGCCCCGCCCCCCCTCCCCCCCCACCCCGTAAACCCATAAACTTCCATGAGGAAGAGGGACTGAACCAACCTTGATCCACCTGGACTTCATTTTGTTGTTTGTTCCACATCCTTTGCTTACTTTATCTCCCAATGTTATAGCTGCTTTAGCTCTTTCATTTCAGTTTCTCAATTAACTACTTTTTTACAAAATAAATTTCTGGGTCCTGTGCATACTGTATCTTGACCTCCACTTCCAGTGTAGCTTGACAACATTACCAGTGTAAATCTTTCTATTATGTTCAGGAATGTTACTCCTATGGAAGCATTGCTTTTAGGCAGGATTACTTTTCTGAAGAGCTAAGGAATACCCTGGTGAAGGTTAACAAAATGGATTTCTTTTGTGGCAACAAAACTGGAGGGTTTTAAAGCTTCTCTTGGATATCTGCAAAGGAGACCAATATTTCTTGGGTAAAGCTGTATTAAATCCCTTCATAGGGTGGAAGAAAGAACATCAAGCCATAGATTTCAGCTTATAACCAGTGCACTAAACTTTTTCCTTGACTATGGCAGTGTTAATGCTGTGAATCAGCTTACAAGCCCTTGATGACCCTGAGGTTTAGGAGATGAAAGTGTCTTAAGCCCACCTTTACAAAAATATTGTCCACATTACACAAGCTTGATAGAGAGTAGAGTTTATTGGGGAAACACAGAAAGTCTCATTGTTGCCTTCTGAAACTATGCAAAGGTGTGGATTTAGAAAGGCTCAATACCAAAAGCCAATGCATAACACCCCAAAGGAGTGAGCAATGCTGGAAATGGTAGACCTTCAGTCCACTTCTATTGCCTTCCAAATGAGAACACCAATATTGGGATGAAGAAATATCAGAGCTCAGTCTGGACATTCTCCTGGAGGGGAACATAAGCATCATTTTGAGTTACGTGGTCTTGACTTAGAAAATCTCTATGGAGAGAAATGGAATTAATAAGACTTTAGGGCATTGGCTTCTGGAATCAACTCCATTTTCTCTACCCTCACTTACTAGGTGTTCTAGTTTGCTAAAGCTGTCGAAATGCAATATATGAGGAATGGATTGGCTTTTGTAAAGGAAATTTATTAGGTTAAAAAATTAAGTTCTAAGGCCATGAAAGTGTCCAAACTAAGGCATCAACAAGAGGATACCTTCACTGAAGAAAGGCTGATGGCATCCTGAGCACCTCTGTCAGCTGGGAAGGCACATGGCTGGCGTCTGCTGGTCCTTTGCTCCTGGGTTGCATTGCTTTCAGCTTCTGATTCCAATGGTTTTCTCTTTAAGCATCAGTGGGTTCTCACTTAGCTTCTCCAGGGAAGACTCTGGGCTTCATCTCTTAGCTTAGCATCTCCAAACGTCTTTCTGTTTGCATCTCCAAGCCTCTGATTCTGTGTGGGCTCTGAGCTCTCTCTCTCTCTCTCTCTCTCTCTCTCTCTCTCTCTCTCCCTGGACTCTCTTAAGGACTCCAGTAAACTTAATAAGACTCACCTTTAATGGGTGGAGTCACATCTCCATGGAAATAATCTAATCAAAAGTTCTCACCCACAATTGGGTGGGTCACATCTCCATGGAAACAAACTGTTCTAGTTTGCTAATCCTGCCAGAATGTAAAACACCAGAAATTGATTGACTTTTATAAAAGGGGTTTTATTTGGTTACAAAGTTATAGTCTTAAGGCCATAAAGTGTCCAAGGTAACACATCAACAATCGAGTACCTTAACTGGAGATGGCCAATGACTTCTGGAAAACCTCTGTTAGCTGGGAAGGCACTTAGCTGGCGTCTGCTCCAAGTTCTGGTTTCAAAATGGCTTTCTCCCAGGACGTTCCTCTCTAGGCTGCAGCTCTTCTTCCAAATGTCACTCTCAGTTGCTCTTGGGGCATTTTTTCCTCTCTTAGTTTCTCTGGAACAAGAGTCTGCTGTCAACAGCCGTCTCCAAAATGTCTCTGTAAACTGAAGCTCCTCTCTCAGCTCCTGTGCGTTCTTCAAAGTGTCCCTCTTGGCTGTAGCAAGCTTGCTCCTTCTTTCTGAGCTTATATAGTGCTCCAGTAAATTAATCAAGGCCCACACTGAATGGGTGGGGCCACACCTCCATGGAAACTATCCAATTAGAGTCATCACCCATAGTTGGGTGGGTCAAATCTCCATGGAGACACTCAAAGTATTACAATCTAATCAACACTGATAGGTCTGCCCACACAAGATTACATCAAAGATAATGGCATTTTGGGGCATATAATACATGCAGACCAGCATACAACCTAATCAAAAGGCCGTACCCACAATAGGTCTGCTCCAACAAGATTGGATTAAAAGAACATGGCCTTTTATGGGGTACATAATAGATTCAAACCAGCACATTAGGCTAGCTCCAGTTCCCTGAACATTCATTGTACCAACTCTAATATATCCTGAAATCTTGTTTGCTGTTTACAACTCTTTTCTTTTGACCTCTCAAGGTTTAATTATCATGTATCATCACAGAAAATACATTTATGAAGATGACTAGAAAATTTTTACCTATTAAGACATTAGATTCTTACAATCCATGAAACAAGTTGGACTTAACTTAAAATTAGTAAAATCATGATAATTTGTACCACCTGGGATAAATCACCTGGTGACACAGCTTCAACTTCTTACTCTATAAAATACAACTGACCCCAACTTTTGAGATAACTTAGTCCTTATAACATGTATATAGAACCCACTATGGAGCAGGTGCTCAGAAGTTAGCACTGAATTCAAATCTAGAGAGATCACATGGTTTAAGCAGACAAGCTAAGTAACAACCAGTGGAGAAGTGTCTCCTACCATCACCCAAGGAAAAGATCCATACCACATATGCCATGGCACTGGTTCTGTTCAGTATCCAATCCTGCTCAGGGCATGGTGGACACACTTCAGAGGAGAAAAGGCAATGAGCCAGAAGTACATTTCCCTAAACCACATCAGAAAGTTATCCTGAGAATCCCATTGTTCCCTACTTGCCCTTGAAGCCCAGATATTCCCAGATAAAAAAGACAGAAGTCAGATTCCCTCTTTCACATTTGCTCTGCAGGGTTATAGCAGAATACTCTGGTGAGTGGGCCCTGATCCCTTGTACCCCCTGATTTAAGCACAACTGTGGTAGCGAGTTTCATGCCTATTTCCTGTGTCCTTGGTTGCACTCTGCAGCTTCTTTCTGCTTTGTTGCTTTAGGACTTTCTCTGAGGCCATAAGTCTGCACAGTCTGCTCACAGGTATAACTGGAAAGTTCAGGAGCATAAATCAGTGGATGGTGGGACAGGGTGATTCTCCTTGTCCTTCAGTGGGAGTCTGAGGTGTGTACCACATGGTTCCTCAGAGGATCTCCAGTGGGATGGAACCCAGTTGCCACAGTGGCAACAGCTCATCAACATGTCTCTTCTTGGATTTTCTCCCTCTTCTGCCTCACTGGTCCCCCTCCCTCATCTCTATTTCCTGGGGAAACTCCTCCCAGAAAAACAACATGCACCCAGTTCTGTCTTGGGCTCTGTTAGAAACAAGCATTATACCTTAAAAATGCTCACCTGGTTGTGGAGGTGAAAAGAATTTATTCATGATCTTGCAAGAACGGACACACAGCCAGGCACATGGCAGGTGTGCCAGAAAAAGAAAATGGCGATAGTTATATCCTACCCCTAATATGCAAGTCCCTCCCCTGCTTCCCCATTGCCTGGGTACTCCAGAGGTTACAGCCTCTCTGAGAGAGCTAACTAGCCCACCTTTGAGATTTTGAATTGTGCAGCCTATCAGAGATAGTTAACTAGTATAAATTTCCCACCTTTGGTTCCTGCCTTTGATTATACCCCATATCCCTTTACATTCCAGTAACCCTGGTTATTTTTCCCATATAAGGAGCTGGCACTGATTCTAGGCTTATGTCATGGCTTTCTCTCTCTCCTTCCCTTTACCACGGAGCCTGTTTAAGCCAGTTCTGCCACCATTTTCCCTATTCCATGTTGCCTTTATGTGAAAGCTAAACTTAAAGCCTTTCTTACAGATTCCCTCCTCTTTCTTTTTAAACTCTTTAGTTTTTACATTTAGTTTCTCAAATTTGCTAAGAGCTTTTTCACATTCCTCATCATAGGGATCTTTCTTCTTAAGGGGGTTCCTGAGATAAGGTTGTTAAGCCTTGTAGAGCTTTTGTGATAGTTCCATCAGGTGCTGTATTATTGGGGATGAACGTGCAACTTCTCCCAACCATAACACAGACATCTCCCTTTTCAGCTAGCATCATGTCTAGGGCCATTCTATTTTCCCATGCCATTCGGCTAGTGGCATCTAACTGTTCTGCTATTCCCTTAATGACATCCCTGGTAGCCACATTTTTATTGATGGTGACCTAGGAGAATAAGAACAATTCAAATCCTGTAGCCACTTGACTTTTAGCTTTAAACTCATTTGGAACTCCCCAGGGAATCCCTATACTATCTAAATAAAGTCTTCCATCAAAGGAACCAGTTACATTTCATACATTTCTCTTTTCTCCTTTGCCTTGGGTTGGTACTTTTCTTTACTTTCAAATGCCAGGGTGAATGGGATAGCCAATTGAACCAGAGCACAGGTTCCTCCCCACTTTTCAGGTAGTGTTGGCTGAGGACACCCTTTCCGCAGTACCACCAGAGGTCTGTTTGGGGTATAGTTAGGCTGGAGAAGTTGCCAGTACTATCCTTGCTCACATTACACACTCATGTACATAAAGCCATGGTACCAAGATCCTGGAGCCCTTCTTCCCATCTGGAGAGACAGGTGGAGTGGTTTCCGGGACAAAGACAAGAAGCTGGTATGGCCTTGACATTTCCCTTCTGGACTGGAGGGAAAAGGCAGGACAATGTACTACAACTTTCACCAGGAGTAGCATTTTGAAAGAGGAGTATCATACACTTAAACTCCTTTTCATGCTTTTTCATACCCAAGGGGAAGGGCACAATCTGAGCAGTGCATTGGCCAGTTGCACAAGCATAACAGTCACGTCTGTTTAAGACTGTGGACAGTATATTTGACCCATTCTACCCAGGCATTTGTATTTCCATAACCTGTCTCTGTTTCTATGGTCTGCTTTAAGTCTCTGGCCTCAAGTATTCTAATGACCTTGGGGTCAATTTGAACTGGAGAGTTGGACTCCAGCCAAGTTTCCCCTAATGGTTTTCCCTCCAATGTGGGTGAGACCCATCCCTTTTGCCCCCAACAGTCTTACTGTCTGGACAGTCTGCCCACATAAATACTTATGTCCCTCCCCCAGTTGCTGATGTTCTAGGTTTCCACAGTTAATTACTTGACAAGCATCAAACTGCACAGTTTGGGACTCTAAGCCTTTGACTATGCTTATAACCAATTTAGTGGAACCTGTTACACCTTGAATATGGAACATTTTGGTCAGTACAAGCAATTTCATGATTAAGCAATACACAGAGCCCAATGCAAACACAGGGTTCAATCCAGTCCATCCTCCCTTCCTAGTATGATCTTTCAACTATTGTCTTTTTAGCGTGATCCTTAGGGGATCCAAGGTGGGAGTCACTCTCCAGGATTCGGGGTGAGTTGCTGGGTACTTATCGTTAGGCTCAGGCACTGGTCCCTTTACCCATGTGTAATGAGTCCAGCCTCTTTCTGCTGTTCAGACTGTCATCTCAGTCATCAGTGAGACTTGACAGGGTCCCTCCCAGATTGGTTGAAGCTTGGAGGACCCAGCTGCTGGGCTGATGTTGATGACAGCAAATTCAAGAGGCGGGGTCTGGACCAGCAATCCACAGTGCCTGAGAGATGATAAAGTGGAAGACAAGACCAGTATATAATTTTTAAGGAAAAGATCCTTTGTGTCTAGGGAATGGAGCTCTCCAGTTCTCCCAGGAAAATGCAAACCAAAAAGCATTTCATAAGGGGAAATTCCCAGTTTTTTTCTAGGGGTGGTCCTGATTCTAAGCAGGGCTATAAGTAAGCACTTGATCCAGGGTAACTTTGTTTCCAAAATTAATTTAGAAAGATGTTTCTTCAAGGTTTGATTCATTCTTTCCACTCTCCCAGAGGATGACAGATGCTAGGCTTCCCATGACATTCTGCAACACATGGGAGGTAAAGTGGCTACCATTGTTAGCATCTATATTTTCCAGTAACCCATAATGGGGAACGATTTGTCCAAGGATCACTTTAGAGGTTCTCAATGCTATGGCTGAGGATAGAGGGTAGGCTTCCACCCATCCGGTGAGATAGTTTACAATCACCAAAATATACTTTAAATGACCTATTGGGGGCATTTCAATGTACAAATTATGCACCATTCACATATTTTTTAGCAACTGTATAAAGGCATAGACCTCCGAATTGCCTAAGTACTAAATCACACATGGCTTGTACCCTCCAATGACTCCCCTGGTGTAAAAGTACTAATAGCTCCTTTAGGTACAGACACTCCTGAACTCATTCAGTAAGAATTTACCAACATTTAAGGCTGGAACAATTAGACTAAAGGACAACAATAATTTACAATAACCCAAGATTAGTGAACACAAAAAGGCTCACCATTCTTAAATGCCCACTCAAAATCCAGTCTTTAGTACCCCTAGTTTAGTGATGCCTGAATACTTGATTCACATGTATGTACACCTTGAACACACACACAGGTTTGCTGTCAGATGAGTAATAACCCACTCTCCAGGGAGAGGAGGACAAATCTTAGTGTGTGGCATTTGACAATTTATGTGGAGTCTTTATTCCCACTAAAGCCAATTTTAAGCTAGCAACCCGGCATCACCAAACGGAGAGCTGGGAAGAGAGATGCACCACTCGCTGTCCCAAGTTTGTTCGATTCAGCTTTAGTGAACCTCAACCCCTTTTACAGGAACATGTACATATAATTTACTTACACTTTGAGTATGAACCTTTTGCTTTTGCCCAAAATACATCAGCAAACCATACTACTTATCACAAGAACACAGTCCCATATACACAGACACATATAACTTATATACACACCCATAACCATACAAAACACACACGTTATACCCATTTACAAGCACGTATAGCCAACATACTACTGTTATGTATACACAGAAAACCTCTACACAGTCTTTCTCACTTTTCTCATTCTTCACACTATTGTGAACCTGCACACAATTGCCCAGCTCCAGAGTACACACAAACTAGTATATGCTACAAAGACACAAAGAAATATCTCCAGTTTACTATGGATGAGTACACAGGAAATTTCTGCCAAGTCCTAAATTATACACTGACAAACTCCCACAGTTCCAAAGACTCCTAGAAAATGTGCCTATAACTTCCCATGCACCCTGATACACACCTTAATGAAATTTAAATGCAACTTTCATGTACCTTAGCCTTAATTACACAACACACTAAAATATGCAAATGTATTCACCAATACCTATTCAGCCTCACATTACTTAAGTATACAAGTAAAGAATCACACAAACCCCATGCCACAAATTCCCCCCTTTTCCAATTTTTTTTTTAAACTGGCCCTGACTACTTCTCTATCTCGCCTCTGTCTGTTTCCTCCCTGCCTTCTAGACTCTCTTAATATCTCCTCCAATGGCTTATCCAGCCATTCGTCCATTTTCTGGATCTTTTCTGAATATTAGGCCAAAATTCCTTTATATAGCTGACATTTTAAAGTCTGGGAGTCATTAACAGGATGACATTGTATCCTTGGGGCTTGAGAGAGCGGGAGTCTAACCCTTCCTAAGGGCCTTTTCGGTAGCCCTTTCCAAAAGCTGGGGTGAGTTCTCCAACATATCCACACATTGAGGAGACCACCTTCTCGGCCCCACCCTCCTCAAACATCGGGGCAGCACCTGGATTCCCTTCCATCTCCAGGGCATACACTCAACCCCTTCAGAATAGTGGGGTGGCAGCCAGGCTCTCCCAAATTCCCTGGGAATGTGCTCCACCCTCTTCGGGACCTGGGGTGGCAAACCTCTTCTGGAGCATCGAGGCAGAAGGCCTGTCCTCGACCTCTGGGACAAACTCACCCTTTCCATGCGTGTGAGCCACTCCGGTCTCCCAGCCTGAGACCACTTGACTCCAGACCTCAACCTCCATGGCTCTGTTGGGGATTTGGGTATGGCCAGTTTTATTCTGGGCAGATGCTGCCTCTCCCTTTCTCTCATAGCCACCCTCTCTGACATTCCCCTTTCTTCTCCTGAAAAGGAGATATTTATATAAACTGGGGTCTAAGAATCGATTTAATTGTTATTCAGCTAGCCTTGCTGGGTCTTTCACTAATGATTCTCACCCTCCTTTCCTTAGGAGCCTCTGGAAATGGAAACTTTTGGATCTCCCTCAATTCTTTTCTTAACTGTTGGTGGGTTGTAACTGGTGGAGCAGTCAGCATCGACCAGCTCTCCAATTGTCCGGGGACATAGACTGGTCCCACCAAATCCCCAGGCTTCAATAGTTCCTGCCCCAGTGGGGGGGGGGGGGGGGACATAACACGGGGGAATGCTTATCCCAGGTTTTAGTTTCTCCTTTCCCTGCAGCCAGCACATGGCACAGTCAGACTCCACCTTGGAAAAAGGTTTATTTTCATTAACATGATGCACAAGGTCAGCACAGAGCCAACCCTTATCTGCCCCATATTTTGGCCAGAATACATCAGCAGCAAAATGCTTTCTTTTGTCTAAACATAACAACAATATTTGATCATTTTCTTTTATTCTTTCCCTTGTTCCAATCACTTTTGGCCCAATGTTTTAACATGTTCCCCAATGGATTATTTAGAGGAATGTTCCCCGGGGACCCTAAAGGTACCCCCTTCCCTTTATTCCTGGCCGGCCGGCTGCCTCCATTCCCCATTCTGAGTCTTGTCTGGGCGTCTTTCCCTCGGGATCAGCCTCAGAGTCATTAGACTGTTTCAACCACCAAGGTAATATTTAATATTCATTCATTTTTTTTTCTTACCTTGGTCTATGCATAGAGTTACCTGGTTGCTGTTGAGGCACATTTTTCCTTCCCTTTTTCTTGCCCACAATCAGCAGACCTAAGCATCTGATCGTGGGTGTCACCAGCAGTCAGAGGCGGGCCCCCAGCCATGGAGTCCAAGACCGCTCAAACGGCAGGGTGCGCCTTCCCTTCTTCCATCCTGGGGGTCACCCTTGATGCTTCAGATCCCAGACGAGCCCCCAAGTTGTTAGAATCAAGCATTATACCTTAAAGCACTCACCTGGTTGTGGAGGAGAAAAGAATTTATTCATGGTCTTGCAAGAACGGATGCACAGCCAGACACATGGCAGGTGTGCCAGAAAAAGAAAATGGCAATAGCTATATCCTATCCCTAATACACAAGTCCCTCCCCTGTTTCCCCATTGGCTGGGTACTCCAGAGGTTACAGCCTCTTTGAGAGAGCTGACTAGCCTGCCTTTGAGATTTTGAATTGTGCAGCCTATCAGAGAGAGTTAACTAGTGTAAATTTCCTGCTGAGAGTTCCTGCCTTTGATTATACCCCATATCCCTTTACATTCCAGTAACCCTGGTTATTTTTCCCATATAAGGAGCTGGCGCTGATTCTAGGCTTACGTCATGGTTTTCCCTCTCTCCTTGCCTTTACCATGGAACCTGTTTAAGCCAGTTCTGCTGCCATTTTCCCTATTCCATGTTGCCTTTATGTGATAGCTAAACTTAACCCTTTCTTATAGCTCTGTTCCTGGGGGACACAAACTAAGGCAAAGCTTTGGATGCCCCATAGGTAATGGCTCTTTTGAGCTCACGTACAGGAAGAACTACAAGAAAAGATTTTATGCAGTACCTCACCAGGCAATAAATTGTCAAGTCAGAAAAATACTGACAAACGGAATTAAAAGTCCATTAAGTAACTTCAAAGTTGACGGTCATGGAACCCACTGCCTTTAGTAACAGTATTTTTCTTTGCAAATCTTGCAAATCTTTTATATACTAAACAATTTAAAACAAATACAATGCAATTTATTGTCACAGTTAAGACATTAACCTTTAGATAAAAGCTTCAGGTTTTAGAATACTTGGGGCATTTCTTCATTTTTGAGGTACTATGAACCTTCCAATACTTGGTATCTGACAATTCTGAGGCCCTGCCCCAGCTGAGTCACTCAACAGAAAGGGCATTTCATCCTTAGAAAGAAGCACAATTCATTATTAGGATTGCTCAAAAGAATATACCTAGGGCCTTTCTCATTGCATGGAAACCTTTTCCAGGTCAGTTTTGCACTCATTTTGACCGCTTTCCCTCCCCGCCCAGGTGATCACCTCATTGAAACGTAAAACTGTTTTTTAGCACAATATCACAATCTGAATTGGCCACTCTCTGCCTCCCCAAAATCTTCCTGAAATTAAGATGATGTGTTAATACTATTATTCTTGGACATAATATATCTACATCTCCTGTGCCACTTGTTTATGCTCTTTGGTTGAGTTCTCAGGTGAACTTATATCTTTGGACTACTCGTATTTCCTGGAATCAATGATAGTTTCTAGCCCAGAAGTGAACAGATTGGGAAGACCTGAATGGTGGTGTAATTTGTGGCAGATCCTGTAGTAACAGAACCTTAGCTTCCTCCTTGATAAAACTGAGATGCCATCTACCAGTGAGGGTCCTTGTAAATGATTCAAAAGAATGTCTAGCATGGTACTTGGAACACAGGTTTCTTTTTGGCAACTGTTAGACTTTAAAATACTACAAAGAACCCCTAGTCTGAACTGTCATCTTGAAGGTTTGCATGGGTTTGGCACCTGGATGGTAGAAGTGAATCTGTAGAAGTGAGCTCAAGTAGAAAAATTTTCAGGTACAGGGAGAGGTAGAGAATTTTAACATATTATTTCACAGACCTACATGTATTAGTTGGGGTGGAAGATCTTGGTGCGTTAATGGATTAGACAGGTATAAAATCAAACAGATGGCAGGTGCTTTAACACAACTGACTAAGCCAGTTTTCACATTGCTCAAACCTCAAGTGATTAAGTTTATGGGGATGTTAGTTTCTCTAAGTGCTATAGATTTAATTCATAATATGTCTGGTTTAAAGGGATATCATTTGAGGATCATTTAGGCCTCTGGGGGAAGCAGGGTGGTTTGAAAATTCAGAATGCATGACAATTTTAGTTTTGCTGTTATTCTCAGAGTCCCCAGTTCATTCATGCTCTGGAGAGCCTTTGACACCCTGAAGGTGATAGTTTATCTTTTCTGCTCACACTTATGAGGTGCCTCAAGGATAGACCCAAGATGCTTTGCCACACAGGTTGTCCTTACAGACACAGAGATACACAGTCCACTAGAAGAAAAAATTAAATTTGAGGTCTCAATATAGACATAGGACACTATATTTGAAAGTAAATGCTTCCTTTACCTCATATACCATACAAATAAACTGTATTATATCTGTGTAAACTCTACATTTAACATGTTAATCCTTGAAATAGCTTCTGATGATAACTGTTTTGGTATTTGTTGTTTACGGTATACTTCGAGTCTCAGATAGCATCTTCTATCTTCCAAGAGATTCTGCCCCCAGGTTGAAGTATCAAAGGGCTTCATCCGCAAACAGATCTGATGTTTCTGAGGAGATCTTACAAAGAGAAAACCATGCATATAATATTCTAAGTTTCCTTCTAAAGCATGTCATTCTCATCTATCAGTTTCTCCCTCACATTGGCACCTTCTGCCTAGTTATTTACCTCAGTAGGAGAGTTTGTGGAATTTCTCAGTGAAATTCCAAGGCTCTATAATGTTGACACAACAGCATAATCATAGCAGGCATCTGTTGCAGACTGTAATCAGTTGAGTCAGAAACAAAAGGACTGGACAAGCTATAGAATCAACTGTGCCAAAGTCCATTAGTAGTGGACAGCACTTTCTGCCTGGCTGGGGTGTGTCATCCCAGACAGCCTTCAACAGTCAGCTCTTTCAGGGTCTGTGTCAGTGGAGAGTTGCTTCATCCAAGTCCATGCTGTTTTCGGAAAGCCCATAGATGATGATTGAGTTAAGGCTAGTCATTTTAGCCAAATTTGGGACACCACTGATAGTCCATGCTTGCCTGAGTTCTCCATTGCCAGGTAGGTTGAGGCTTTGTTGCACCTGCATCACAGTAAATCTTCTCCCCATGCCCAGTCCTGCTTTCAACACCTTCCTTTCACAGACTGCAATCGCTAATAAACAATATATTTTATAAATCCTGTATCAGCATCCACTTCTGGCTGACCTAACCTGCAAGCCCATTTATTCTATATTATTCTCCTGGCCTTAGGACTAATGGCAGGTAAATGAGGAAGCAGTGACTTTATGTTCTCCACCCTCCCATAGCCATTTTTAGCTTCACAATGTCCTCTGTCTGCATACTCCTAATCTAGAATTTACAATTATGGCCAAAGCTCAAAAAAATGTCTTCCAATGTTAAGACTTCAGCTTCCACCTCAATAAAACAGAGATGCCCTTTCCAGAGGGTTGTTAAAGGGATTAAAATGAGATAATTGAATGTGTGGTGTGGTGTTTGGCATGTAGGATGTCTTAGATCTGATCTTGCAAAATCCAGAGTCTGAGGTGCCCTAGCCATATTCACATAGAGGCTGCCATGTGGGAGGTACTAATGTTAGAATTGAATCCTCAGAAATAACTTTGAGCAGTATATCACCCTAAGCAAGAGTAAGATACTGTTGGGCAAGAGTGGGGAGAGAGGGAGAATCTACATGTGTAAAACAGAAGAAAGTACTGCATTGTCAGTAGTTACTTTAAATGTAAATGGATTAAACGCTCCAGTCAAGGCAGAGATTGGCAGAATGGATGAAAAAGCATGAACCAACTACACGCTGTTCAGGAGAGACTCACGTTAAATCAAAGACATAAGTAGGTTGAAAGTGATAGAATGGGGGAAAACAAAACAAAACAAACATACCATGCAAATAGTAACCAAAAGAGAGCTGGGGTAGCTGTGATAATATCAGACAAAATAGATTTTAAGTCAAAACCTGTTATGAGGGACAGAGAAAATAAATACATACTGATAAAGGTGTCAATTCAACAAGAAGACATAATTATAAATATATGCACCTAAGAGCACAGACCCAAATATATGAAGCAAATATTGACAGAGTTGAAGGTAGATTAATTGTAGGAGATTTTGATATGCAACTTTCGATAATGGATAGAACATCTAGACAGAAGAAGTAGAAGACTTGAATGATACTCTAAACCAACTAGATGTAATGGAGATATATAGAGCACTTCACCAACAGTGGAAAATATCTATTCTTCTCCAGTGCACAATGGATCATTTTCCAGGATAGACCATATAGTAGGTCACAAAGCAAGTCCCATAAATTTAAAAATATTGAAATGATACAGTGTATCTTTTCTGACCACAAGGGAATTAAGTTAGAAATCAATAACAGAGGGTGAAATGGAAAATTTACAAATATGTGGTAATTAAACCACCATACTCTTGAACAACCAACGAGTCAAAGGAAAAATCACAAGGGAAATTAGTAAATATCTTGAGGAAATGAAAATGAAAACACAATATACCAAAACTTATGGGATGCAGCAAAAGCAGTGCTGAGAGGGAAATTTATAGCCCTAAATGCTTACATTAAAAAAGAAGAAAGAGATTTCAAATCAGAAACCTAATCTCAAAACTAGAGCTTCTAGAAAATGAAGAACAAAGTAAATACAAAGCAAGCTGAAGGAAGGAAATCACAAAATTTAGAGGAGAGTGAAATGACTTAAAGAATAAAAAAATCAATAGAATCATCAAAACAATAGACGGTTCTTTGAAAAGATCAATAAAATTGAGAAACCTTTAGCTAGACTAACAAAGAAAAAAGAGAGATGACAAGTAGCTAAAATCAGAAATGAAGAGGTGGGGGGCATTACTACTGACCCCTCAGAAATGAAAAAGGACTAAAAGAGGATACTACAAACAATGGTATGTCAACAAATTAGATACCCTATATGAAATGGACAAATTCCTAGAAACACACAAACTACCTATAATGACTCAAAAACATATAGATGATCTCAACAAATCAACATCTAGTAAAGAGATTGAATCAGCAATCAAAAACCTCACAACAAAGCAAAGCCCAGGACCAGATGGCTTCATGGGTGGTTTTTACAAAATATTCCAAGAAGAATAAACACCAATCCTGCTCAAAATCTTCCAAAAAATTAAAGAGGATGGAATACTTGAGGTCAACATCACCCATATAACAAAACCAGATAAAGAGCCCACAAGAAAGGAAAACGACAGACCAATATCCCTCATGAATATATATGCAAAAATCCTCGACAAAATACTAGCAAACCAAATCCAATAGGGCATCAAAATAATTATACACCATGATCAACTGGGATTTATCCCATGTATGCAAGGTTGGTTCAACATAATAAAATCAATATGTGTAATACACCACATTAACAGAATGAAGGAAAATAAAATGCATGATCATCTGAATTGAAGCAGAAAAGACATTTGACAAAATTCAGCAAGCTTTCTTGATAAAAACGCTTAGAAAAACTAGGAATAGAAGGAAAGTTCCTCAACATGATGAAGGGCGTATATTAAAAACCCACAGCTAACTTCATACTCAATGGTGAAAGACTGAAAGTTTTCTCTCTAAGATCAGGAACAAGACAAGGATGTCTACTGTCACTACAAGTATTCAAGTACTTTATTCAAGTACTGTAAGTTCTAGCTAGAGCAATTAGGCAAGAGAAAGAAAGAAGACATCCAAATTGGAAATGAATAAGTGAAACCTTTCCTATTTGCAGATGGCATGATTATATATACAGAAAATTCTGAAAATCCACAAAAAAATCCAATGGAACTAGTAAATGAATTCAGCAATGTAATGGGGGTACAAGCAGCATTCAAGAATCAGTAGTGTTTCTATATGCTACCAATGAACAATCAGAAGAAGAAATCAATAAAAAATTCCATTTATAATAGTAATAAAAACAATCAAGTATCTAGGAATAAATTTAACCAAAGATGTAAAGGACTTGTACATGGAAAACTACAAAACATTGCTAAAAGAAATCAAAATATACTTGGTGTTCATGTATTGGAAGACTAAATGTTAAGATGTCAATTGTACCCAAAGCAATTTACAGATTCAATGCAATCCCAATCAAAATTCCAACAGCTGCCTTTGCATGACTAGAAAAGACAATAATCAAATTTATAATGAAGGGTAAGGGACCCTGGGTAGCTACAGCCATTTGAAAAAGAAAAATGAAGTTGGAGGACTCATACTTCCCTATCTTAAAAGTTATTACAAATCTACAGTGTTCAAAACAGTATGATACTGGCACAAGGTCAGACATATAGACCAATAGAATTGAATTGAGAGCTCAGAAATCAACCCTCATATTTATGGCCAACTGATTTTTGACAAGAATGCAGGTTCACTCAATTGGGAAAGAATGATATCTTTAACAAATAGTGCTGGGAAAACTATATGTCTATATGCAAAAGAATGAAGGTAGACCCCTACCTCACATCATATACAAAAATCTACTCAAAATGGATCAAAGACCTAAATATAAGAGCCAAAACTATCAAACTCCTAGAAGAAAACATAAGGAAGTATCTTCAGGACCTTGTGTTCGGCAATGTTTTCTTAGACTTTACACCCAAAACGCAAGCAACAAAAGAAAAAATAGACAACCGGGACCTCATCAAAATTAATTTTTTTGCTTCAGAAGACTTTATTATGAAAGTAAAAGACAACCTACAGAATGAGAGATATATTTGGAAACTACATATCCAATAAAGGTTTACTATCCAAAATATATAAAGAAATCCTATGACTCAACAACAACAAAACAAACAACCTAATTGAAAAATGGGCAAAAGACTTGAATAGACATTTTTCCAAAGAGGAAATACAAATCACCAAAAAGCACATGAAAAGATGCTTAATAGACTAGCTATTAGGAAAATGCAAATCACAACCACAATGAGGTACCATTTCACAACTACTAGAATGACTACTATTAAATAAAACAGAAAATAGCAAGTATTGGAGACGATGTATAGAAATAGGAACATTCATTCATTGTTGGTGGGAATGTAAAATGGTGCAGCTGCTGTGGAAGACAGTTTGGTGGTTCCTCAGAAAGTTAAGTATAGAATTACCATATGACCTGGCAATTCCACTAGTAGACATATACACAAAAGAATTGAAAGCAGGGACTCGAATAGATTTTTGCACACTGAGGTTCACAGTGGCATTATTCACCATTGCCAAAAGATGGAAGCAAGCCATGTGTCCATTAGCCAATGAATGGAAAACTAAAATGTGGTATCTTCATAGAAAAGAAATATTATTCAGCCTTAAGAAGGAATGAAGTTCTGATACAAGTGAATACACGGATGAACCTGAAGATATATTGAGTTAAATAAGCCAGATATAAAAAGACAAATGTATGCTCTCTGATGATATAATTAGAAAAAGGAAATTCATAAAGTCAGCATCTAGAATATTGGTTATTGGGGGCTGGGGTTGGAGCCCTAAAGGGGAGTTAATACTTAAATTGTACAGTTTCTGTTTGGGTTGATGGAAAAGTTTTGGTAATGGAGAGCATTGATGGTAGCAGAACATAGTGAATGTAATTAACAGCACTGAATTATATGTTTGAATGTGGTTAAAAGGGGGAATTTTAGGTTTTATATATGTTGCTAGAATAAAAATTAAGAAAAGAAAATTGGGCTGTACAACACAAACAGTGTACCCTAAGTTAAACCATGGACTGTAATTAATAGTACAATTATAAAAATGTTCTTTCATGAATTTTAACAAATGTAGCACACTGATGCAAGGTGTTGATAATAGGGTGGTATGTGTGAATCCTGTATTTTATGCATGACTTTTCCATAAACCTACAACTTCTCTAATGAATAAATAGAAAAAAAGGAAGTGTTTGGATTTTAAACATGATCAACTACTGCTCTTGAACTACTGGATGTAGGTGACTGTTTTAGTTTGCTAATGCTTCACTGGAGGATGGCCGATGGCGTCCGGAAAACCTCTGTTAGCTGGGAAGGCACGTGGCTGGCGTCTGCTCCAAAGTTCTGGTTTCAAAATGGCTTTCTCCCAGGACATTCCTCTCTAGCAAGCTTGCTCTTCTTCAAGACATCACTCCCAGCTGCACTCCGTTCAGTCTCTTTGAGTCAGCATGTTTTATATGGCTCCACTGATCAAGGCCCACCCTGAGTGGGTGGGGTCACACCTCCATGGGAGTATCCCATCAGTTATCATCTACAGTTGGGTGGGGCGTATCTCCGAATCCAAACATTCCAACTTAATCCCCACTATTATGTCTGCCCCACAAGATTGCATCAAAGAATATGGCTTTTTCTGGGGGACATAATACATTCAAACCAGCACATTCCACCCCCTGGACCCCAGAAAAACATATTCTTTCCAAATACAAAATCCATTCATCCCACAATACCACAGAAACTTAAATCATTTCAGTAACAATAGTTAAGTACAAAATCCCATCAAACTCAAATATAGGCGTGGTCAGTCCTAAGGCAAACTTTTCCTTTAGCTTGGATCTGTGGACTTAGAACAAGTTATATGCTTCCAATATACAAAGGAGGGACATTCATAGGATAAACATTTCCATTGCCATAAGGAGAAACAGTAAGGAAAACAGGGTTAACAGGACCAAAACAGTTCTTAAAACCTGCAGGACAAACTCCATTAGATTTCAAGGTCTGAGAGTCATTAACAGAACAACATTGCATCCTTGGGGCTTGAGAGAGTGGGAGCCTAACTCTTCCTAAGGGCCTTTTCGGCAGCCCTTTCCTCTCCAAACGCTTAGGTGAGTGCTCCAACATACCCACACATTGGGGAGACCACCTTCTCGGCCCCACCCTCCTCAAACATCGGGGCAGCTCCCGGATTCCCTTCCATCTCCAGGGCACATGCTCAACCCCTCCAGAACAGTGTAGTGGCAGCCAGGCTCTCCCCAATTCCCTGGGAATGTGCTCCACCCTCTTTGGGGCTTGGGGTGGCAAGACATTTCCTGAGCATCGAGGTGGAATGCCCACCCTCGACCTCCAGGGCAAACTCACCCTTTCCATGCATGTGGGCTGCTCCACTCTCCCAGCCCGAGACCTCCTGACTCCAGACCTCAACCTCCATGGCTCTGTCTTTGAAGAAATTTTTCCTTCAGTTTGTCCCTTGTCTGTCTCCTCCAGTCCAGACTGGCAGTGGCTCTGTCTATAAAGTTCTCGCAAAAATTCTGTTGGCTTTGCATGAAGCACGCAGGGGTCAAAGCCATCAGACAATAGGACTTTCCACAAATCCTTTCTGCTTAACTCCTTTTCCAATCTTGGCTTGTACTGAAATGGCGGCTGGGTTCCATGTTTGGTTACGTCCTCACGTTGGGCTGTAGCTTCTGGGATTCCACCCCCTGGAGGCTCATAATTTTCAGCTTCTGGTCTCTTTGAACCCAAGAGTTCAGTTCCAAGTTTATCTCTTTCCGCTCGCATTTTACTATAAGCTGCAAGGAGAAGCCAGGTTACATCCTCCACACGTAGTCTGGAGATCTCCTCAGCTAAGTATTCCAGGTTGTTGCTTCTAGATTCTTCCTTCCATCTGACACCAGGACTCAATTTTGCCAAATTTTCTGCCACTTTAAAACAAGGATCGCCTTTCTGCCAGTTCACAACAAAATGTCCATCATTTCTGTTCAAGACCTCATCAGAAATATCTTTAGAGTCCATATTTCCACAAACAGTCTCTTCAAAGCAGTTTAGGCCTTTTCTATCAAGCTCCTCACAATTCCTCCAGAGTCTTCCCCTTATCCATTTAAAAAGCCGTTCCAGCATGTTTGGTATTTGCAAACTCAGCAGCAAAAGCACCCCACTCCTGGTACCAAAATCTGTTTTAGTTTGCTAATGCTTCACTGGAGGATGGCCGATGGCGTCCGGAAAACCTCTGTTAGCTGGGAAGGCACGTGGCTGGCGTCTGCTCCAAAGTTCTGGTTTCAAAATGGCTTTCTCCCAGGACATTCCTCTCTAGCAAGCTTGCTCTTCTTCAAGACATCACTCCCAGCTGCACTCCGTTCAGTCTCTTTGAGTCAGCATGTTTTATATGGCTCCACTGATCAAGGCCCACCCTGAGTGGGTGGGGTCACACCTCCATGGGAGTATCCCATCAGTTATCATCTACAGTTGGGTGGGGCGTATCTCCGAATCCAAACATTCCAACTTAATCCCCACTATTATGTCTGCCCCACAAGATTGCATCAAAGAATATGGCTTTTTCTGGGGGACATAATACATTCAAACCAGCACAGTGACCTTTATCAGAACATTTAGTTTAGACTCCATAAAAACAAACCCAAGTCCAAGATCTCAATAAATTAGTGATGGATTAAGCCAAATGTAAATCAGGATGAAGGAACTGAATATTCCTGAAACAAGAAGCTGCAAATTTTTCTTGCTTTTTGAGCCACACTGAATGTATGCTTAGAGTCCTTGTCCTGTTTTAGGACATGCTAGCAGTGTTACAAAACAGCAAGTGTTGTGACCCATATCCAGAGTGCTGTATGGCCCAAACATCATCAGAAAGAGGTCTTGGGCTTTAATTACTTCCATTTCTTCCTGGATTTAAATGGTCCTAGTTTGAAAACTCAGCTCAAGTCAAACCAAAGTTTCCAGTTCTCATTTTCCTCTTTGAAGGCCCTTATTCAAGGATTCAGCACCCACTGAGACACTATACCAGCAGGTGACAAAATTACTATCTGTTGGGACAACTGACAGGGCTAGGGATTAGCAATTTCCAGTAGCATTCTCCGGTGACTTCTGTAATACTCCTGGAAAATGGAAACTTCTCCCAGTGGACTCAGTTTCTCTGTGAAGTCCTCCACCTTTTGATCTCAGGGACCCTCTCCCTTTTTTGAGGGTTGGCACTATATGGGCAGGAGCAGTTGAGACAATATAGAAGTAGGATAAGCTTGATGGGATGGTTAGAAGATAGTGGTGCTGTAGTTATGAGAACAGGGCAGTGATGGCAGTAGCTGTATAGGAAAAATGGGAGAAAGGTGGCTTATTGGTATCATGTTACTATTACCAGGTTCTCATTTAAAGCTACTAACTACCTGAAAAGGTGCTATTTATGGTTTTATAGTACAGAAGTGAATGTTCAGCATTTAAGACTGTCCCGGCCCGCGGGACGATCAACGGAAGCTCCAAGTCCTGTGAAGGAAGAATGGTATGGGACAAGAGACACAAGGAATGACAGCAAGACAGGTTTCTGATCAAGCTGCAAAATTTTATTGAGGAGGCTGAGCATATATACTCTAGGGTAGGATGGGGGTGGCTAGTAAGGACGGGTGGCGATCTAGGATTGGCTGCTGCTGTTGCTAGGGTGGAAGGCAGATGTAGGGGGATTGGCGGTTGCTGTTGCTGGGGTGGAAGGCAGATGTATGGTTAGTACTTTTGGCACGAACCGCTTCCGTAAAGCAGGCGGAGGGCAACCCAAGCTGTTGTTGCATCAGCCGTGGCGGCCATGTTTCCGGCATTGCTGAAAAGTGGACTTCATGTATGCTACCTTAATCGCCCACAACAAAGACCTTTGGAATTTAAGTTCCAAGACTCTCCTTCCTCTGTTTTGTGCTCTGCTAATGACATACCTGGGCCCTGGAATTGTTGATTAGTCCAGTGTGGCCAATTCCTTCCCTGATGCCATCAACACTGTCCAATCCTAGTTCTCATGACCTTCTAAAGTTACGCATTTCCCTTCAAACTCCTGACAGCCATGTGAGCTCAAACCAGAGCTCCTTCTTGTTTTATTACTAAGAAGACTGTCAAAAACCAAGATCCTGGTATACTTTTCTACCAGATACCTCCCTAGACAGAAGGGAGTCAGGTGCATAGAATGACTTTGGGGGCAAAATCTCCTACTTCTAGGATTACATGTCTTCTTCCACAATGGAGAATTTACAGTCTATAATGCCCTCCTCTCCTCTTTTGAATATACCATCACAAATCTGTAGGCAAAGGAACTCTTTAAAACAGTGTTAGGTGTTCCCCAGAAACATAAGGAAAAGTATAAGACCCAAACCAAGCTAGGAGTTGGGACCTAGCTCCTGTCTCTATAGTTGATCCATCAATATCTGCCGCAACTGGAGGAAAGATTGATGATTACAGTCCCAGAAATAGAACTGGTCAACAAGCTCCATTCTTCCTTCTCATTTCAGTGTCTCCTACCATTTGCCTGACAGGCCACATATTTGTATCATTCACCACAATGAATGATATGAGCACATGAAATTGAACACTCCTAGGTTCTTGTTGCCCTGATGTCAGTTAGAGAACCATGTAGATGAAAAGGTACAGTTCCTATCTCATGCTGGAGTTCTTTGCTTTCCCTAGATAAGGTGATACAAGTGTTAACTTTCTTTACCTGGGATATTGGAAACCATTATGGTGAGCTTGTAGAAATCATGGAGAAGGATAACAGAACCTGAAATTATTTTTCCTTTATCTTAAAACAATTTAAGGATACTCATAATAAAGTTTTATTACCATTGGTCCTGACCCAAAAGGTACAAATGGTAAAAAAGTTTAAAAGAAAAAAAAAATCCACTTGAGATATGGTGGGTAGATGTTTCAGTTTGCTAAAGCTGCTGGAAAGCAATATGCCAGAAATGGGTTGGCTTTTTCAATGGGGTTTTATTAGGATACAAATTTACAGTTCTAAGACCATGAAAATGTCCCAATTAAGGCATCAGCAGGGTGATACCTTCTTGAAGAAAAGCTGATGGCATCTGGGTTTCCTCTGTCACTCTCTTCTCTGCTGACTCTTCTCTCCCAGATTCAGATTTCAATGGCTGTTGTGCCGGTTTGAGTGTATTGTGTCCCCCAAATGCCATTATCTTTGTGGTCTTGTGTGGGGCAGAAGTTTTGGTGATGGTTGGATTTGCTTGGAATGTGCCCCACCCAGCTGTGGGCAATGATTCTGATGAGATGTTCCCATGGAGGCGTGGCCCCGCCCATCCAGGGTGTGCCTTTATCGGTGGAGCTATATAAATGAGCTGACTTGGGGGGAAGAAAGAGAGTGCAGCTGGGAGTGATGTTTTGAAGAGAAGCAAGCTTGCTAGAAAGGAACGTCCTGGGAGAAAGCCGTTTTGAGGCCGGAGCTTTGGAGCAGACGCCAGCTGCCTTCCTAGCTAGCAGAGGTTTTCCGGACACCACTGGCCGTCCTCCGGTGAAGGTACCCGATTGCTGAGGTGTTACCTTGGATGCTTTGTGGCCTTAAGACTGTAACTGTGTAGTGAAATAAACCCCCGTTTTATAAAAGCCTGTCCATCTCTTGTGTTTTGCATTCTGCAGCATTAGCAAACTAGGACAGCTGTCTTCAAAATGTTTCTGGGTGTTTCTCTCTCAGCTTCTCTGAGCTCTCTCCAAAATGTCTCTAAAATGTCTCTCTAAAGTGTCTCTCTTTGCTCTCTGAGTTTGATCTGCCTTTTATCCTCTCATAGATGACTTCATCCAGTAAGGGAATTAAGACCCACCATGAATGGGTTGGGTCACATCTCCATGGAAACAACCTAATCAAAAGTTCCCACCCAACAATAGGTTTGCCCCCACAAGAATGGATTAAAAGAAAACAGGCTTTTTGGGGGTACATAACAGATCCAAGCTAGCAAAGTTTCCTTGACAAATAAGCAGAGAATGGTGGTCATTGTGCTGAATGGCATGGAGCTGCATGATTGTCTTATAGAAGCTTTCAAGGCAAAGGAGCTGCAATCAGAATATCAAGCAATCTCCAACTTTTCCATGAACTGAAAGTGAAAAAAAAGTTATTTTAGATTGTAATACAGATGCTGCCTCTTTGAGAAGCTTCAAGTAGTTTTTTTGGATTATGCTTTCCTCACAATACAGAGATCTCAGAAAATGTTCCTATAGCTTGCCTTCCACCACATTTGTTAGATGCTATCCGCTATTTTGGGTTTCACTGTCAAATTTTGTGAGCACTTCTCAGAGTACACCACCTCTTATGGAGTCAAAGGAGCTCTTTAGGAAGAGTACAAAGCGTTCTCCATCTACACACTATGTGTATAGACTGATCTATACATTGTGCATGTAGAATGGAATAATAGAGAGCTTTTATTTCCAAATTCAACCATTTCTGACAGGGCCTTACTGATACTACCTTTTTCAACAATTTGTCTGAAGAGTATTTATTTCTCAGGTAACCATTGGATATTCCAAAGCCAATGCCTTCATGATCCACACCCCTAGTCCTCTTCTTGGAGGCCTCCCTCTCTAAGAGGCAGAGGTCAACCTCCACCCCTGAAGTTTGCTTGGTTAGCACCTTCCTGCCAGTGAACAGTGGGATTAGGAGGCTGCAACATGAAGTCACAGTGAATCAGCCTCATCTTCAACCCTATCCTTTAAGCCTAAAAATGAGCATAGAGGGTGGTTTCAGCTGTCCCTGTGCAAGCATAGGGAACATGAATCAGAATTGAGTACCAGGAGAAAAATAAATTTGGGCTATGTGGACTTTGATTCTAGGTATTACTTAAAAAGAGAATCTAGGGAATTCATGCTCTACCCAGATTGGGTCAGGTTGTATGGCATGCTATATAAGGGCAAGTGGCCCAGACATACTGCAGTTGAGGATTGAATTATGTCTCCCACAAAAAGCATGTGCAAGTCCTAACCTCTGGTGCTGTGGGTGTGAACCCATTGATAAATAGGACTTTTGAAGATGTTATTAGTTATGGTTGGTCAAACTCAATGAGTGTGGGCCTTAATCCAACATGGCTGTCCTTATACGCAAAGGAAGTTGGACATGGAAGTAGAAAGCCAGAGAAGGAGACAGAGATCAGCATGTGACAGAGGCAGAGATGCATCTACACGTCAAGGATGCCAAGGACTACTGAAAAGCCATCACCAGAATGCTACAGACACTGGGAGAAAGCATGGCCTGGTGATCCTTGATTTTGGACTTCTAGCCTCCAGAACTGTGAAACAATAAATTCCCGTTATTTAAGCCAACCCGTCTGTGGAATTTGTCATAGCAGAAGCCCTGGCAGACTAATACAATCCTAAATCTTAAGACACTTGGCTGGAGGCATTCCAGCTGTCCTGATCAAAATCCAATACATGAACATATTGCCCTTCAGACGGTCTGGTCAGTTTGTTTCAGTTATGTGAGAGTGGCAGCCAGAGAGTGGCAGCCTCAACAAACATCTGTATATATAAGATCCCACCTTTCACATATGCTAGTTCATCAACATTGCTTGTCAGATGGCTCACAAAGTAGCCTATTTTTAATGCAAAAACCATCATCTGCAAAGACATAGAATTCAACTTTGTATTTCCTTTAAGAAGGTCTCTTGATGAAAACTGACAGTTTTGGCTTTGATGACAGTGAGGCAATGAGCTCTTCCTGGAGTGATTCTCAGTAGGTGGAATGGCCTATTTGCTCTGTTTTCAGGATGGCCTCAGAGAGGATTCTAATTGTGGGGCCATCTACCAGTTTGTTCTAGTTCTTTGTCTACTTCTTTGGAACTGAGTTATATGAGCTTACGCTGCTGAAGCTGCCTCTCTCACACATCAGCCAAGGTCATCTAGACCATCTTCATGGTGAGCCAAAGCTGTGATCCTTCCAGATACTAGTAAGTAACGCTAAAACAGTACCCAAAGCAGTGAAGGAGCTTACAGAAAACTTAAGAAAGTTAAGGAAGAGCAATCTCACTCCCTCCAGATTCTATCTTCCTTTGAATTATCCCTTTGTCAAAAAATCAGCTATAGTCTTCTGAGGCATTCCTGCACTGAGCTGCTTTTACTGAAGATTTAATGCTGGTACACTTCCACAGTGCCTCTCCTAGTCAGACTGTGCACACGTACCTACCCTCAGGCTGTCAGGGGAAGAATGGAGGGTGCAGACAGATACCATTTTTCAGCCCCTTTTCCAGAGGAACAGAGAGCTTGTTTACAGAGAAGTTGCTTTAGGGATACCTAGTGTTTTTCTTCTGTAAGACTCATGGGATCGTAACATAACATTATGTTTATACCCTTTATAGCTCTGAAAGGAGGAAGTCATTTACAATCCTAGTTTGTTCTGTTCCTTTCTCTCCCTGTCCATGAGCCAAATCTGCTCCACATGTACACATGAATGTTGATAAGCTATACATCAAATGGTGCCTGTCTGTTAGCATTTTGAGGACAAAAAAATCAAAGCACTTGGAGGGAATGTTATAAAGACTTTAAAAAGTAGCAGACAATCCAACTTCTGAGTGGAGCAATACATTTTGGAAATAAGCCCCTTTGGGAATGCTTAACACAGAAAGAACTGTGCATAAGAACTGTGCACCAAAGATGAAGTTTTACAAATAATGTACCAGACATCTAGTCTATCTAGACTTCAAGTGATTGAAGGAACTCACTTGTGTTCTATTGACACTTGTTTTGTAAAGCCCCATGAGGTTTCCAGTGCATTGGGATGCTGTTTCAGGTGAGATAATTGTCCCATCCCTCTTATTCTCCCTCCTCTCAGAAGGAGAATGGGAGACATCAAGCTCAAGTTGTCCTTCAGTTGCTGTCCCATGGGACAGTGTCATAGGGAGCCTGATTCACCACTTCTTATGTGCAGAGCTGGCCTCGTCTTTCCAAATGTGAAGAGAAAGCCAAGAATACATGTTTTTTTAAATAATTGGATTTCTGCTTTATTGCATCTGACAAATTCTATTTGTTCATTCTGTCATTCTTTAAAGGTAAACTGATTATGAATTCAACAACAAAAATGGAAGCGAGAAGAAAGAATGGCATCTTCAACATCTTGAAAGAATAAATCCCAAACTACGGTTCTATACTCAGGGAAACGTCTTTAAGAATAGAGGTGAAAGACAGACATTTTTAGAGAAACAAAACAAGTTTGCCATATCTAGACTTGCACTAAATGAGATTTTAAAGGGTGTTCCTCAAAATAAAAGAAAGTAATATCGGATGGAAGATCAGACATGAGAAGAAAAGATGAACAAGAAATTTGGTAAGAGGAAACAAATGAAAATTGGTTAAAATAAGGATTTATGTCAGAGTTTAATACATGCAATAACCAATTATAAATCAGAAGGGATTAAATGGAAATAAGCTATTCATGTAACATAATATAAAGACTTTTGAATAAAAGTGCATTGTTAATTGATGTATTTTTTATTGTGGTGAAATACATCCAACATAATATTAAAGTGCACAGTTCAGTGGCATTTAGTAAATCGCAATGTGTGCAACCATCACCTTTATCTGTCAGAACACTTTCTGATCAAAAAATAAAAAATCTTATCAAATGTTTTCATCACCCCAAAAGAAAACCTACCCATGTGGCAGTCACTCTCTATTCTCTCTTGCCCCTGGTAATAGTAAATATTCTTCCTGTCTCTACGTAATTTATCCATTTTGGATGTTTCATATAAATGGAATCGTACAATATGCAACCTTTTGTGTTTTGCTTCTTTTACTCAGCACAGTGTTTTCCAAGTTTATCCATGTTGCAGCATTTATCAGTGCTTAATTTGCTTTTACAGCTGAATAATATTCCACTGTATGGATATACCACATTTTGTTTATCTGTTCACCAGTTGATGGACATTTTGGTTGTTTCGCATTTTGGCTATTGTAAACAGTAGTGCTGTGAACATTCATTTACAAGTTTTTGTTTCAACACCTGTTTTCAATTTTGGGGGTTATATACCTAGGAGTGGAATTTCCGGGTCACACGGTAATTCTATTTTAACCTTTTAAGAAAGTGCCAAAGTGTTTTCACAGAGGCTGTACCATTTTACATTTCTACCAACAGTGTATGAGATTTCCAGTATCTCCACATCCTTGCCAACACTTGTTGTTTTTCCATTTGTTTGATTGTTTCTTTGTTTAGTTTTGCTTATTGCCATCCTAGTATGTGTGAAGTGGTATCTCATTGTGGTTTTGATTTTCATTTGCGTGATGACAAATGTGTTGGGCACCTTTTCATGTGCTTGTTGGCTATTTGTATATCTTCTTGGAGAATTGTCTATTCAAGTCCTTTGTCCATCTTGCAATTGAGTGTTTGCCTTTTTGCTGTTGAATTATAAGAGTTTGTTATATATTCTATACCTATACCTTTATACTATACATTTATGGGATATATGATTTGGAAGTATTTTCTCCCATTCTGTAGACTGCATTTTCACTTTCTCAATAGCGTTCTTTGATGCATAAAAGTTTTTAATTTTGAGGAAGCCCTATTACTTATTTTTTCTTTCGTTGCTTTTGCTTTTGGTATCATATCTAAGAATCCGTTACCAAAGCAAAGTAATGAAGATTTACCCCTATGTTTTCTTCTAAGAGTTTTAAAGTTTTAGCTGTAACTTAAATTTAAGTATTTGATCAATTTTGAGTTAATTTTTGTATATGGAATGAGGTAGAGATCCAAATTTCTTCTTTTGCATGTGGCTATCCAGTTGTTTCAGCACCATTTGTTGAAGACACTATTCTTTCCCTGTTGATTGGTCTTAACACCGTTGTTGAAATTCAGTTGATCTTAGATGTATAGATTTATTTCTGGATTCTAAATTATTTTCTATTAATATATTTGCCAGTACCACTTTGTTGATTACTGTAGCTTTGTAGTAAGTTTTGAAATCAGGAAGTGTGAGTCTTGCAACTTGGCTGAATTTGATTATTAGCTCTAATAGATTTTTTTTGTGGGTGGATTCTTTATGGTTGCCTATATATAGAATCATGTAATCTGTGAAGAGACATAATTTTATGTTTTCTTTCATTTGGATGCCTTTTATATCCTTTATTGCCTAATTGCTTTGGCTAGAATTCCCGGTACATTGTCGAATAGAAATGGTGAAATTGGGCATCCTTGATTTATTACTGATCATTAGGGGAAAGCTTTCAGTATTTCACCACTGAGTCTAATGTTAGCTGTTTTTTTCATAAACACCCTTAATTAGGTCGAGGGAATTCCCTGCTATTCATAGTTTGTTGAGTGTTTTCACCAAGAAATGGTGTTGGATTTTGTCAAATGCTTTTTTTTCCCCCGTCTGTTTTTTTTTCATTTTGAAATAAATTCAAAGTTATATGAACAATTGCAAAAACAATACTAGCCCCATACACAGAATTCCATCATACCCTGACCTCCCTCCCCCGATAGCTCAATCCACCAACTTTAACATGCTGTCACATCGCTATTTCTTTTCCTCCCTCCCTCCCTATCATCCATCATCTATTGCTCTGTCTTCTGAACATATGAGAGTTAGCTGCACACATCCTTGAACATACACTATAATTCACATATACACTTCCCATGAACAAGAACGTTCTTTTATGCAATCCCATTAAGCGCAGCTAAGAAGTACAATAGATTCAACAATGATACAAAGCTTACATTCTATATTTCCTTTTCCTCATGTCTCAACTGTGTCTCTTTGAGCCACCTGTCCTCTATCCTCCAGTCCCATCCAAGTTCATCCTTAGTATTCAATTGTCATCTGGTTAGACTGTCTTTTTTTTTTTTTTTCTTTTCAGTTGGGGAAACATATATACAGCCTAAATCTTCCCATTCCACCCCCTCCCTAGCCTTTCATTAGTGGGATTAATCACGTTTAGAATGTTGTAATGCTCTTTCCCACCATCCATTACTAGAAATTTCCCTTCACCTCAAACAGCAACCCTACACTCATTTCTTAACTCCCCATTGCCCCTTCCCCCATTTCTCTTAACCCATACTCTACTTTTCATCTCTGTGGTCATATTCTCAGATAATTTCTTTGTGTTTACTGTGGGGCTTAAAATTAACCTCTTAAATCCATGTCAATCTTATTTTTCTTTGATACCACCTTCACTTCAGTAGGACACATGAACTATGTTCCTATACTCCTTCATTCCCCCACCTTTATATAGTTGTCTAAAATTACATATTTTACATTGAGTTCAAAACCACTGATTTGTCCTTAGAGTTTGTGTATTTTATATCATGTAGGAAGTAAATAGTGGAGTTACAGTTCAAAAATTATTGACTTCTATTTGTATTCCATTGTGGTTGGAGAATGTGCTTTGAGTATATTCAAATTTTTTTTTTTTTTAATAATTTCTTGAGGCTTGTTTTATGTCCCAGCTTATGGTCCCTTCTGGAGAAAGATCCGTGATCACTAGAGAAACATGAGTGTCCTGGTGATTTGGGATGTAAGGTACTATATATGTCTGTTAAAATTCTCTATATCTCTTTCTCCTTTCCCTGTCTCTGCTGGCAGGGCTCCCCTCAGAATCTGAAATAGGGCAGATCTTTCGTTGGCAAAGTCTCTCAGCATTTGTTTGTCTGTGAAAAATTTAAGCTCTCCCTCAAATTTGAAGGAGAGTTTTGCTGGATAAAGTATTCTCGGTAGGAAATTTTTCTCTCTCAGAATTTTAAATATGTCATGCCATTGCCTTCTCACCTCCATGGTGGCCGCTGAGTAGTCACTACTTAGTCTTATGTTGTTTCCTTTGTATGTGGTGAATTGCTTTTCTCTTGCTGCTTTCAGAACTTGCTCCTTCTCTTCAGTATTTGACAGTCTGATCAGAATATGTCTTGGAGTGGGTTTATTTGGATTTATTCTATTTGGAGTTCGCTGGGCATTTATGCTTTGTGTATTTATATTGTGTAGAAGGTTGGGGAAGTTTTCCTCAACAATTTCTTTGAATACTCTTTCTAGACCTTTACCCTTCTCTTCCCCTTCTGGGACACCAATGAGTCTTAAGTTTGGACATTTTATTTTATCTATCGTATCCCTGAGATCCATTTCGAATTTTTTAATTTTTTCTCCATTCTTTCTTTTGTTCTTTCATTTTCTGTTCTGTGGGCTTCTAGGACACTGAGATGTTGTTCAGCTTCCTCTAATCTTGTATTGTGAATATCCAGAGTGTTTTTAATTTGGCCAACAGTTTCTTTTATTTCCGTAAGATCTTCTATTTTTTATTTACTCTTGCAATGTCTTCTTTATGCTCTTTCAGGGTCTTCTTTATGTCACTTATATCCTGGGCCATGGTCTTCTTGATGTCCTTTAAATCCTTTGCCATGTTTTCGTTCCTCGATTGTAGTTCTTTGATTAATTTTGTGAGGTACAGTGTATCTTCTGATATTTTGATTTGTGTGTTTGGAGTTGGATTCTCCATATCTTCTGGTTTTATCATATGTATTAAGATTTTCTGTTGTTTTTGGCCTCTTGGCATTTGTTTTGCTTGATAGGGTTCTTTCAAGTTGTAAAGAGAAAGGGTTATCAATCTAATTTTTCAGGAACACAGTTTGGTGACGTACACTTTCTCTAACTAAGCAGAAGATGGCGTCTGTGAGTCACCTGTATCCCTCAAGTCAGTTCTCAACCTTGTTACCGTGGTGTGTGGGGAAATGATTCTTGTGGGTTCAGTTGGAGAGCTCAGTTTGGTTGTGTTGGTGGAGCCATCCGCCCTGAATGTGGGGTGTGTGTACGGGTGGCCAGGGAGGAAGGGCAGTTTTAATGTTCAAATCCCCCAGGATCCTGGAGATTCAAGGCCACCACAAGAGTCTAAGCCTTCATTTCAGTTCAGCCCCAGACCCTCTCCCTCACTGATCCACAAACCACTGGACTTGGCGTAGCGCCCCTGGGTTCTCTGAGTGGATCCCCCCTCCCAGCTGTGATCCTCCAGGAGCTCTGCCGAGGGAACACCAAGCTACATCACCAGTGTGTGCTGTCCCTCAAGGGAAGCCCCGGGCCGCTGGGCCATGTGGTGGCGTGCTCTCAGCCTGAGGCAAAAATGGCCGAATGGGACGTCTCAGCCCCCTCCTCCTCGCACAGTTCCTCCTTCTCAGCTCTGGGACAACTGGTGGGGCTCTGGGCAGTGGACACAGCCCCGGGCAGGAGTTTATCCAGCCCTCCAGGGGGCCAGCTGCTAGCTGCGGGGTTTCTTTCTGCTGCCGGCTCTCCCCTCCATTCCCCTGGACCCAAGGGTATCTGCTGTGGGCTATCTTCCCAGCCAGACACCGAGAGGCTGGCCCAGCCCCTCTTGCTGTGTTTTACTGCGTGGTTCCCACAATGGCAGCTGGAGCCGCTCCTGGGTTTTTCCCTTTTTTTTTTTTTTTTTTAAAGAGCCAGCCGGTCTCCAAATGCTGAACCCTGGCTTTCCCAGCCTGCCGTGTGGCTGCGGGTCTTCCAGCCAGCTTACTCACTTGTTTCAGAATGCCAACTCGTGGTTTCACCAAGTATACGGCCCCTCTGGAGCTAGGAGCCCTCGTCCAGCTGGCACATCGCTGTAACCGGTATTCTAGGTCACTTTCTGGTTTTTAGCTAGTGTTTTTCGTGGAGGTGTTTTTTTCGCCTTGTCTCAGATAGCCGCCATCTTAGTTTCTTGTCAAATGATTTTTTTTTTATCATCATTTTATTGAGATATATTCACATACCACGCAGTCATACAAAACAAATTGTACTTTCGATTGTTTACAGTACCATTACATAGTTGTACATTCATCACCTAAATCAATCCCTGACACCTTCATTAGCACACACACAAAAATAACAAGAATAATAATTAGAGTGAAAAAGAGCAATTGAAGTAAAAAAGAACACTGGGTACCTTTGTCTGTTTGTTTCCTTCCCCTACTTTTCTACACATCCATCCATAAACTAGACAAAGTGGAGTTTGGTCCTTATGGCTTTCCCAATCCCATTGTCACCCCTCATAAGCTACATTTTTATACAACTGTCTTCGAGATTCATGGGTTCTGGGTTGTAGTTTAATAGTTTCAGGTATCCACCACCAGCTACCCCAATTCTTTAGAACCTAAAAAAGGTTGTCTAAAGTGTGCGTAAGAGTGCCCACCAGAGTGACCTCTCGGCTCGTTTTGGAATCTCTCTGCCACTGAAGCTTATTTCATTTCCTTTCACATCCCCCTTTTGGTCAAGAAGATGTTCTCCATCCCACGATGCGGGGTCTACATTCCTCTCCAGGAGTGATATTCCACGTTGCCAGGGAGATTCACTCCCCTGGGTGTCTGGTCCCACGTAGGGGGGAGGGCAGTGATTTCACCTTTCAAGTTGGCTTAGCCAGAGAGAGAGGGCCACATCTGAGCAACAAAGAGGCATTCAGGAGGAGACTCTTAGGCACAAATATAGGGAGGCCTAGCCTCTCCTTTGCAGCAACCGTCTTCCCAAGGGTAAAACTTATGGTAGAGGGCTCAACCTATCAAACCACCAGTCCCCTATGTCTGTGGTCATGTTAGCAACCATGGAGGTGGGATAGGTGAATACCCCTGCATTCTCCACAGGCTCCTCAAGGGGGCACTACATCTTTTTTTTTTTTTTCCTTGTTTGTCTTTTTTCTTTTTCTTTTTTTTTTTTAACTTTCCCTTCTTTTTTAAATCAACTGTATGAAAAAAAAGTTAAAAAGAAAACAAACATACAATAAAAGAACATTTCTAAGAGACCATAACAAGGGAGTAAGAAAAAGACAACTAACCTAAGATAACTGCTTAACTTCCAACATGTTCCTACTTTACCCCAAGAAAGTTACATAATATAGCAACATTTCAGTGAACTTGTTCCTACTACATCCATCAGAAATTAACAGACCATAGTCATTTCTGGGCATCCCCAGAACGTTAAATAGCTTATCTGTTCTTCTTGGATTATTGTTCCCCCTTCCTTAATTGCTCTCTACTGCTAGTTCCCCTACATTCTACATTATAAACCATTTGTTTTACATTTTTCAAAGTTCACATTAGTGGTAGCATATAATATTTCTCTTTTTGTGCCTGGCTTATTTCGCTCAGCATTATGTCTTCAAGGTTCATCCATGTTGTCATATGTTTCACGAGATCGTTCCTTCTTACTGCCGCGTAGTATTCCATCGTGTGTATATACCACATTTTATTTATCCACTCATCTGTTGAAGGACATTTGGGTTGTTTCCATCTCTTGGCAATTGTGAATAATGCTGCTATGAACATTGGCGTGCAGATATCTGTTCGTGTCACTGCTTTCTGATCTTCCGGGTATATACCGAGAAGTGCAATAGCTGGATCGAATGGTAGCTCTATATCTAGTTTTCTAAGGAACTGCCAGACTGACTTCCAGAGTGGCTGAACCATTATACAGTCCCACCAACAATGAATAAGAGTTCCAATTTCTCCACATCCCCTCCAGCATTTGTAGTTTCCTGTTTGTTTAATGGCAGCCATTCTAACCGGTGTTAGATGGTATCTCATTGTGGTCTTAATTTGCATCTCTCTAATAGCTAGTGAAGCTGAACATTTTTTCATGTGTTTCTTGGCCATTTGTATTTCCTCTTCAGAGAACTGTCTTTTCATATCTTTTGCCCATTTTATAATTGGGCTGTCTGTACTATTGTCATTGAATTGTAGGATTTCTTTGTATATGCAAGATATCAGTCTTTTGTCAGATACATGGTTTCCAAAAATTTTTTTCCCATTGAGTTGGCTGCCTCTTTACCTTTTTGAGAAATTCCTTTGAGGTGCAGAAACTTCTAAGCTTGAGGAGTTCCCATTTATCTATTTTCTCTTTTGTTGCTTGTGCTTTGGGTGTAAAGTCTAGGAAGTGGCCGCCTAATACAAGGTCTTGAAGATGTTTTCCTACATTATCTTCTAGGAGTTTTATGGTACTTTCTTTTATATTGAGATCTTTCATCCATTTTGAGTTAATTTTTGTGTAGGGGGTGAGGTAGGGGTCCTCTTTCATTCTTTTGGATATGGATATCCAACTCTCCCAGCCCCATTTGTTGAAAAGACCATTATGGCTCAGTTCGGTGACTTTGGGGGCCTTATCAAAGATCAGTCGGCCATAGATCTGAGGGTCTATTTCTGAATTCTCAATTCGATTCCATTGATCTATATGTCTATCTTTGTGCCAGTACCATGCTGTTTTGGCAACTGTGGCTTCATAATAAGCTTCAAAGTCAGGGAGTGTAAGTCCTCCCACTTCGTTTTTCTTTTTTAGCATGTCTTTAGCAATTCGAGGCATCTTCCCTTTCCAAATAAATTTGATAACTAGCTTTTCCAAGTCTGCAAAGTAGGTTGTTGGAATTTTGATTGGGATTGCATTGAATCTGTAGATGAGTTTGGGTAGAATTGACATCTTAATGACATTTAGCCTTCCTATCCATGAACATGGAATATTTTTCCATCTTTTAAGGTCCCCTTCTATTTCTTTTAGTAGAGTTATGAAGTTTTCTTTGTATAGGTCTTTTACATCTTTGGTTAAGTTTATTCCTAGGTACTTGATTTTTTTTAGTTGCTATTGAAAATGGTATCTTTTTCTTGAGTGTCACTTCAGTTTGTTCATTTCTAGCATATAGAAACATTACTGACTTATGTGCATTAATCTTGTATCCCGCTACTTTGCTAAATTTGTTTATTAGCTCTAGTAGGTGTATCGTTGATTTCTCAGGGTTTTCTAGATATAAGATCATATCATCTGCAAACAATGACAGTTTTACTTCTTCTTTTCCAATTTGGATGCCTTTTATTTCTTTGTCTTGCCGGATTGCCCTGGCTAGCACTTCCAGCACAATGTTGAATAACAGTGGTGACAGCGGGCATCCTTGTCTTGTTCCTGATCTTAGAGGGAAGGCTTTCAGTCTCTCACCATTGAGTACTATGCTGGCTGTGGGTTTTTCATATATGCTCTTTATCATGTTGAGGAAGTTTCCTTCAATTCCTACCTTTTGAAGTGTTTTTATCAAAAACGGATGTTGGATTTTGTCAAATGCTTTTTCAGCATCTATTGAGATGATCAATTGATTTTTCCCTTTTGAGTTTTTAATGTGTTGTAATACATTGATTGTTTTTCTTATGTTGAACCATCCTTGCATGCCTGGAATGAACCCCACTTGGTCATGGTGTATGATTTTTTTAATGTGTCTTTGGATTCGATTTGCAAGTATTTTGTTGAGGATTTTTGCATCTATATTCATTAGGGAGATTGGCTGGTAGTTTTCCTTTTTTGTAGCATCTTTGCCTGGTTTTGGTATTAGATTGATGTTAGCTTCATAAAATGAGTTAGGTAGTGTTCCATTTTTTTCAATGTTTTGAAAGAGTTTGAGTAAGATTGATGTCAGTTCTTTCTGGAAAGTTTGGTAGAATTCCCCTGTGAAGCCATCTGGCCCTGGGCATTTATTTGTGGGAAGATTTTTGATGACTGATTGGATCTCTTTGCTTGTGATGGGTTAGTTGAGGTCTTCTATTTCTTCTCTGGTCAGTCTAGGTTGTTCATATGTTTCCAGGAAATTGTCCATTTCTTCTACATTATCCAGTTTGTTGCCATACAGTTGTTCATAATATCCTCTTATAATTTTTTTAATTTCTTCAGGATCTGCAGTTATGTCACCTTTTTCATTCATTATTTTGTTTATATGGGTCTTCTCTCTTTTTGATTTTGTCAGTCTAGCTAGGGGCTTGTCAATCTTGTTGATCTTCTCAAAGAACCAACTTTTGGTGATATTTATCCTCTCTATTGTTTTTTTGTTCTCTATGTCATTTATTTCTGCTTTAATCCTTGTTATTTCTTTTCTTGTACTTGGTTTAGGATTGGTTTGCTGTTCATTTTCTAGCTTCTTCAGTTAATCCATTAGTTCTTTGATTTTGGCTCTTTCTTCCTTTTTAATATATGCGTTTAGTGCTATAAATTTCCCCCTTAGCACTGCTTTTGCTGCATCCCATAGGTTTTGGTATGTTGTGTTCTCATTTTCATTCGTCTCTATATATTTAGCAATTTCTCTTGCTATTTCTTCTTTAACCCACTGATTGTTTAGGAGTGTGTTGTTTAACCTCCAGGTATTTGTGAATTTTCTAAGTCTCTGATGGTTATTGACTTCTAATTGTATTCCATTGTGGTCAGAGAATGTGCTTTGAATAATTTCAATCTTTTTAAATTTATTGAGGCTTGTTTTATGTCCCAGCATATGATCTATTCTGGAGAAAGTTCCGTGAGCACTAGAAAAGTATGTGTATCCTGGTGATTTGGGATGTAATGTCCTGTAGATGTCTGTTAAATCTAATTCATTTATCAGATTGTTTAGGTTTTCAATTTCCTTATTGGTCTTCTGTCTGGTTGATCTATCTATAGGAGAGAGTGATGTGTTGAAGTCTCCCACAATTATTGTGGATACATCAATTGCTTCCTTTAGTTTTGCCAGTGTTTCTCTCATGTATTTTGTGGCACCTTGATTGGGTGCATAGACATTTACGATTGTTATTTCTTCTTGCTGAATTGCCCCTTTTTTAGTATGTAGTGGCCTTCTTTGTCTCTCAAAACATTCCTGCATTTGAAGTCTATTTTATCTGAGATTAATATTGCTACACCTGCTTTCTTTTGGCTGTAGCTTGCATGAAGTATTTTTTTCCATCCTTTCACTTTCAGTTTCTTTGTGTCCCTGTGTCTAAGATGAGTCTCTTGTATGCAACATATTGATGGTTCATTTTTTTTGATCCATTCTGCGAATCTATATCTTTTAATTGGGGAGTTTAATCCATTTACATTCAACGTTAAAACCGTGAAGGCATTTCTTGAATCGGCCATCTTATCCTTTGGATTATGTTTGCCATATTTTTCCCTCTCTCTATTAATATCCTTTATTGTACCCATACCGAATCTCTTTAGTACTGAACCTTTCTCCAAGTCTCTCTGTCCTGTCTTTGTTTCTCTGTCTGTAGGGCTCCCTTTAGTATCTCCAGTAGGGCAGGTCTCTTGTTAGCAAATTCTCTCAGCATTTGTTTGTCTGTGAAAAATTTAAGCTCTCCCTCAAATTTGAAGGAGAGCTTTGCTGGATAAAGTATTCTTGGCTGGAAATTTTTCTCACTCAGAATTTTAAATATATCGTGCCACTGCCTTCTTGCCTCCATGGTGGCTGCTGAGTAGTCACTACTTAGTCTTATGCTGTTTCCTTTGTATGTGGTGAACTGCTTTTCTCTTGCTGCTTTCAGAACTTGCTCCTTCTCTTCTGTGTTTGACAGTGTGATCAGTATATGTCTCGGAGTGGGTTTATTTGGATTTATTCTATTTGGAGTTTGCTGAGCATTTATGATTTGTGTATTTATGTTGTTTAGAAGATTTGGGAAGTTTTCCCCAACAATTTCTTTGAATACTCTTCCTAGACCTTTACCCTTTTCTTCCCCTTCTGGGACACCAATGAGTCTTATATTTGGATGTTTCATATTATCTATCATATCCCTGAGGTCCGTTTCGATTTTTTCAATTTTTTCCCCATTCTTTCTTTTATGCTTTCATTTTCAATTCTGTCATCTTCGAGGTCACTGATTCGTTGTTCAACTTCCTCTAGTCTTGTACTATGAGTGTCCAGAATCTTTTTAATTTGGTCAACAGTTTCTTTAATTTCCATAAGATCATCCATTTTTTTATTTAGTCTTGCAATGTCTTCTTTATGCTCTTCTAGAGTCTTCTTGATTTCCTTCCTATCCCGTACTATGGTCTCATTGTTCATCTTTAGTTCTTTGAGTAGCTGCTCTAGGTGCTGTGTCTCTTCTGGTCTTTTGATTTGGGTGCTTGGGCTTGGGTTATCCATATTGTCTTGTTTTTTCATATGCTTTATAATTTTCTGTTGTTTTTGGCCTCGTGGCATTTGCTGAACTTGATAGGGTTCTTTTAGGGTTTGTAGACCTATTGAAGTCCTTATCTCTAATTTATCAGATCTACAGCTTCGTGGAGTACACTTTCTCTAACTAACCAGCAGGTGGCGTCCACGAGACACCTGTTCTCCACAAGCCAGATCTCCCCTGCTTAGCCTTTTTGGTGAGTGGGGGAGTGAGTCTTGTGGGGCCCAATTGGTGTCCCAAGCTTGCGTGTGTAGTTGGTGTTGCCTGCCCTGTATGTGGGGCGTGTTTCTGGGCAGTCGGGGAGGGGGGGTGGCCCTAACAATCAAATCTCCCTGATGATCCTAGAGTTTTAAAGCTGCTGCAATAGTCTAATCCTTCAGTTCAGTCCTGCCACAGTTTGTCTCTGCCACTGACCCACAAGTCTTTGGTATTGGCGTATGGCTCCTGAGACTTGCAAGTGGGCCCCTCTTCCAGGCCGTGCACCCCGGGTCCTCTGTTGAGGGATGACTGTGCTATGTCACAGGTGAGTGCCGTCCCCCCAGGGCAGTTCTGGGCTGCTGGGCTGTGTAGGGAGGCTCCCAGTCTGCTCAAATGATGGCTGAATGGGGCTTTGTTAATTCACACTGCTCCACCTTCCCAGCTCTGGGACATTCAGCTGAGGTTGCAGGGAAGGCTAATGTCCACGCCCAGTTTTGTGGTGTGTGCCTGTTATTTGAAGCACTTCCGTCACACTGGGTTGTCTGGGGCAGCTCTGGGCTATGGGGCTGGCGATGGGCAGGAGTGTTTCCTGTCCACCAGGATGGTGGCTGTGAGTGGACACCCCCCTTTTCTTGGGAAGTTGTGTTGTTTAGTGAATTTTCTCAGCCACTGGATTATTGCCTTTTGTCTCAGAGCTCTCTTAGTTCTGCTCTTGACTTGACGTGCCCAAATTGCAATTCTTTGAAGCTTTCTGTATTGGGCTTCTTAGAGTAATTGTTTTAGAAAAAGAAAAAAAGGATTTAAAAAAAAAAAAAAAAACGGCCCTCCTCAGAGATCTAATGGGTTATTGAAATGCTAATAGACAAAGCAACCAGGGCCATTAAGGAAAGGTGCACAGGGCAGAGAGATCAGCTTTGCTTCGGGATTTGCATATGCGCCTCAAGGCCTGAGCTCCGCCCTTCCCCTTTCTGTGTTCACCAGAACTCCAAAAATCCTCTGCTTTTATTTTGGAGTTTTTCGTGTTGTTTTTTTTCTATGCCTGTCTCCTCTCTGCTGGGCTGGCTGCTCTCAGAGTCTCTGGTGTCTGGTCTCAGTCTATCTATGGTTGGAGTTTGAATCAGTAGAATGAGTTTCCGATAAGAGCAGCCACTGCAATTCTCCCTTCTCCTTCCCGGAGCTGACAGCCCCTCCTCCCCCGGGACTGAGCCTGGCAGGGAGGGGCGCGAGTCCCCTGGCCGCAAAAACTTACAGATTTCGCTGATCTCAGCAGTTCCACGTTTTCATGAGTGTTGTATGAAGTATGCCCAAAGACAGATTGCTCTGTGGTGTCCAGTCCACGCAGTTCCTGGCTTTCTACCTACTTTCCTGGAGGAGTAACTAAAACTTACAGCTCACCAGTCTGCCATCTTGCCCCGCCTCCTGTCAAATGCTTTTTAATGCATTAATTGAGATACTCATATATGCTCCGCTTAATGTGATGGTGGATTTGGTTTGCTAGTATTTTGTTAAGGATTTGTGCATCTATATTCATACATAAGTGATGTTAGTCTGTAGTTTTCTTTTTTAAGGAATGACTTTATCTAGCTTTGGTAACAGCATAATGCTGGCCTCATAGAATGAATTAAGAAGTGTTCTAACCTCTTCTAATTTTTGGAATAGTTTGAGAAGAACTGGTGTTAGTTTTGCCTTAAATGTTAGGTAGAATTTACTTGTGGTACCATCTAGTCCTGGGTTTTCTTTGTAGGGAAGATTTTACTTATTCAATCTCTTTACTTGTAGGTCTGTTCAAATTTCTGATTCCTTCTTTAGTCTTGGTAGTTTCTGTGTTTCTAGAAACTTTTCCATTTCATCTATATTATCTAATTTGTTAATGTACAATTGTTCATAGTAACGTCCCCACTATCATTTCTGATTTTAGTAATTTGAGTCTTCCCTGTTTTTTACTTGACCAGTTTAGCTAAAAGTTTGTCAATATTATTGATCTTTCCAATGAACTAACTTTTGGTTTTGTTGATTTTTTTGATTGTTTTTCTATTTTCTATTTGTTTACCTCCATTTCAACTTCATTATTTCCTTCTTTCTGAAAGCTTTGTCTTTAACTTGCTATTCTTTTTTATCTTATTCCTTAAGCTGTAAATTCTTTCTTCTTTTTCAGTGTAAGGGTTTACAGCTATAAACTTCCCTCCAGGGACTGCTCTCATCTCATAGTTTTTGTTTGTTGTGTGTGTGTTTCCATTTTTTTTTCAGTTATTTTCTAATTTCAGCTGTAACATCTTTTTTGGCTCATTGATTGTTTAGGAATATTTTGTTTGATTTCCACATATTTGTGCATTTTCCAGTTTTCTTCTGTTAATGATTTTTAGTTTCATTTCATAGTTTTCAGAGGAGACACTTTGTATGATATAAAAGGCATCCAAATGAAAGAAAACATAAAATTACATCTCTTCACAGATTACATGATTCTATATATAGGCAACCATAAAGAATCCACACACACAAAAATCTATTAGAGCTAATAAAATTCAGCAAAGTTGTAAGACTCATAAATACCCTTAATTAGGTCGAGGAAACATTGATATTTTTAAAATTTATTGAGACTCGTTTTGTGGCTTAAAATATAGTATATCCTGAAGAATGTTCTATATGTGCTCAAGAAAAATGTGTAATATCATGTTGTTGAGTAGAATGTTCTCTATATATTTGTTAGGTCTAGCTGTTGTCAAGTGTTGTTCAAGTTCTCTATGCCTTATTGATCTTTTGTCTAATTACTGTATCCAATAATGAAAGTGGTGTATTGAGGTCTACAAATATTATTGTAGAACTGTCTATTTCTCCCTTCAGTTCTATCAGGTTTTGCTTCACTTGTTTGGGACTCTGTTGTTATTTGCAGATATGTTTATAATTATATCTTCTTGGTGGATTGACCTTTTCATCAGTATATAATGCACTTACTTATGTCTTGTAACAATTTTTGTCTTAAAGTCTATTTTGTGTAGTCACCCCAGCTCCCTTTTGGTTACTATTGGTATGGCATATCTTTTTCCATCCTTTCACTTTCAACCTTTTTGCATGTTTGTATAGAAAGTGAGTCTCTTGTAGACAGTATTTAGTTGGATCATGTTTTTTTTTATCTCATTCTGCCAATTTTCATCATTTAATTGGAGAATTTATCCATTTACATTTAAAATACTTACTAATAAGAAGGACTGAGTTTTGGCATTTTGATATTTGTTTTCTATATGTCTTATACCCTGTTTATTTCTCAATTCCTCCATTATTGCCTTCTTTTGTGATTATATTTATCTCTAGTGCACTATTTTGATTGCCTTCTTTTTCCTTTTCCTTCAGATTTTTAAGTGTTTTTTTTTCCCTTAGTGGTTGGTTATTCTTTTGTGGTATATTGATTTATGTACCAAATTTAGACATGTTCTTAATCTTAATCTGCACTTGTGTGGGTGTGAACTCATTGTAAATAGGACCTCTTGAAGATATTACTTTTAATTAAGGTGAGGCCAGTATGCACAAGGGTGGATCTTAATTGGATTACTGGAGGCCTTATAAGAGAAGGTCACAGAAAGAAGCTAGAAATCAGCAGGAATCCAGAAAGAAAGGAGAAGGCATCATTATGTGATGACAGGAAGCAGAGACACAAGCGTAGGAAATCAAATATTGCCAGCAGCTGGCACCAGAATGTACAGACATAAGAGAGAAAGCAGCACCTTGCTGATGCCCTGATTTTGGACATCTGCTAGCTTTAATACCATAAGCCAATAAATTTCTGTTGTTAAAGCCAACCCATTGTGTGGTATTTGTTAAAGCAGCCTGGGAAATTAAGACACCTGGGATTACAATTAACATCTTAATTTTATAAAAAATCAAGTTTGAATTAACACTAACTTATTTTGCATAGTATCCAAAAAACTCTGCTCCTTTAAGACCTACCCCCTTTGTGTTGCTGGTGTCATGAACTACATCTTTATACATTGTATGCCCATTAACATAGTTATATAATTAATGCTTTATGAGTTTGTATTTTAAATCATGTAAGGAAAAAAAACAGGATTTACAAATCAAAATGAAATGCTCCTGCATGTTTACCTATGTAGAAACACCCTTAATGTTGTTCTTTATTTCTTCATATGGTCCCAAGTTACTGTCTATTGTCCTTTCATTTCAGCCTGGAGTATTCCCTTTAGCATTTCTCATAGGGCTGATGTACTAATGATGAACTCCATCAATTTTTATTTATCTGGGAATGCATCAATTTCTCTTTCATTTTTGAATGATACTTCTGTAAGATATAGAAATTTTGGTTGACAGTGTTTCTATTTCAGTACTTGAAGTGGATCTTTCCACTGATTTTAGACCTCCTTGGTTTCTGAGGAGAAAATAGCTGTTAATCTTATCAAGGAGAAGTGCATGATAAGTGACTTCTCTCTTACCTCTTTAAAAATTCACTCATTGTCTTTGCCAATGACAATTTGACTATAATGTGTCTTTGTGTCTCTTTGAGTTTATCCTGCTTGGAGTTCATAGAGCCTTTTGGATGTGTAGATTTATGTTTTTCATGAAATTTTGGAAGTTTTCAGCCATTGTTTCTTCAAATATTCTTTACGCCCCCTTTTCTCTCTCTTCTCCCTTTAAGTTCCCATTCTCCATATGTTGATGTGCCTCTTAATCTCTACTCATTTTTTTTGCATTCTTTTTTTCTTTATTCTTCTCATACAGGCTGATTTCAACTCACTTATCTTCAAGTTTGCTGCTTCTTTCTTTTGCCTGCTCAAGCACCTCTAATTAATTTTTCATTTCAATTATGCCTTTTATCTGTTGAATTTCTATTTGGTTCTTTTTTAATTGTTTTCATCTGTTTATTGATATTCCCTATTTGATGAGGCATAGTTCTCCCATGTTTCTTTAGTTCTTTGTTCATTGTTTCCTTAGCTTTTTGAGCATATTTAAGATAGTTTATTTAAAGTCTTTGTCTAGTAAGTCCAACGCATGTGCCAACTCATTAACAGTTTCTATTAATTTCCTTTCCTCCTCTGAATGGGCCACAATTTCTTGTCTCTTTGCATGCTGTGTAATTTTTTGTTGTTGAAAACTGGGCATTTTGAATATTATAATTTGTCAACTCTAGAAATCAGATTATTCCTTTTCTCTAGGGTTTATTGTTGTTGCTTGTTGGGGGTTGTTGTTTGTTGCTTAGTGACTTTTCTAAATATTTTTATAAAGTCTATACTGTGCCATGTTTCCTCACTGAAGTCTATGTTCTCTTATCTTAGTAGTCAGCTGGTGTTTTGACAGTTTCTTTAAAACTGCTTCTTTCTTTACTAAGCTTTTCCTTGGTTGTTGTAAGCTTTTATTTAGATTCCAAATTCCTGTAGAAGTTTATTCTCACAGCTTTTGCCAGCTCATTAGTTGCTTTGTAGAGGATGAGCACTGAAATCTCCTATCCTTCCATTTCTGGAGTTGTTAAGTTTTTAAAATGCTATCTTGTAGGCTAGCTTCAATATTTTCTTCTTCAGATACAAATTATGGCATACTAGAATGCCACCTAAAAATGGTTTCATGAACACATGGCCCTCACTCTGGTTTGGTATATCAGCAAAAGAGAAAATGGTGAGTAACCTAGATGTCTACTCTTTCAGGCCATACGAGTTCCCTGCTTCTTGTGCAAGTGTCTTGGTGACGTGTCCTTTGAGGACGTTAACAATGTGTATGGAAGGCAGAGAAATAAAAAATTAGCTGTTTTCAAAAATATTTTCTGAACTTTGTGAGGTCTAGGCATCCAGTACAAATAACTCCTTTCCATGTCCTTTTCTCCTGGAAAATAATGTCACAGTCTTGGTTTGTGGTCTGACAGAAGATGTTGGCAAGGGCACAGGCAGTAACCTTAGACTGACTTTAGGGAACCAGGTGTCTTGAATTCTTCCTTCACTAATGTTGCTATTGTTAAGAAAATTCCTTAGCCCCCAGATTCCTTCTTACAGAAAAGATTGTGAGCCATACTCTACGGATGATGTGGACCAAGGAGTTTCTCTACACCCCATCAGAAGGGAAAACCAGAAAAAAATGTGTTCTGTTTTCTTGGGAAATGGCTGTAAATGAAGGTAACATCTCTCAAGGAATTTTAGAACTAGTGCAGGAAGCCCCATTATCAAAACATCCCAGTCTTCTTGTGGGTTGGACCCTTTAGGACAAAAAGCTTCAGTAGGTATTCTATTACCCAGCAAGCAACACTACCAAGTAAGTTCTGAGTTTAAGAAAGATCTAAAGAGAAAATGAACAAATTGTCCTGGGTGTATGCATCATGCTACCAGATGGAGATTAAAATAGCTGAGTCATATGACTAAACAAATAAACCAAGAAGCTAAATGAAAAGCTGAGGTCAGATAAAGATCTAGAGATGAAGACATTGATGTAGAACAAGAGACTTTACAAGTTTTGGATCTGTAGTTTGGTTCAGGCATTCTCTAGAAGAGGGAGTTTAACTAGAACATCCCCCTTGTGTGGCTTGGTGGGGAACTGTTAGTCTATGAGAGGAGTCTTCCTGTAAAACCAGACAGTGCTTGACAATGCCTAAACACAAGTTATGAGAAGGAATAGAAAGAGCAATCACCAGAAAGAGTAAGAGCTGGAAAAATCTACAATCAGGCTTCCAAATTTGAAGGTGGGTTAGGTGAGTCAAGATACTAGAAGTAAACTAAAATTTACTCAAAATAAAATTTGCTTTAAACTAAAACTTACTATTTAAGAATTTTAGAACACTTGTCTTTCATTTTCATGCTTGTAAAATATCTTTAGAACTTTGTAAATTGTTCAGAATTTTGGAAATAGATGAAGATGGAGGTATTGACAAAGCCAAATTCATTTCTATTGTTTCTACATCACGGAGTTTCTCAGAGCCAGGAAGATCACAGGTAAAGATGGAAATAGAAAATAATAAGGAGATAAGTCTGAGCCAGGTGTGTTCCTTCTTCACCCAAGGTACAGGATTCTTCAAGTTGTAGTAGCTGAAAGGGGCAAGGTGCCCCAAGTAGTCCACCATGTCCAGACACTCACAGAGCACTCTGATCCCTCTGAGAGCCATGTGGTCAAGAAGAGTAGGATGAGACCTCAATCTGCTGTACTGGTCCCTCCATTCTACAACTCAGATGTGTCTGCTTCTCTTTCTCTTCAGCCAAGCTGCTAACTCCAGATGTTCATACATCAAATACCATAGGTGCTAACCAATGTGTTAAAATTTCGTGTAAATATGACAGTCAATGCCAAGTTTTGGATAATAAGCCATCAACTGATCGAAAAATCCAGTGAACCCATAATTTGCCAGGTAACATAAGGTAGGTGAGTTTGATTGTCCTGAATAACCTTAATGTTGTGCTGTTGTTTAGTTGCTCTGATTTATGTGGTGATAGTAATTAGGTCTTATCTTCTGAATATTTCCACCATCACCAAAGTATAGATATGGTGGGATCCAATGTGACCTAAATCAAGTAATTTCCTAATGTGTGAGGAAGAAAGATCTTCTAGTAGCTTTTTCAACTACCCAGTGTATTTGACCTCGCCTGACAAAGTTGTCTGTGCAGTAGTTCATTTTCAGAATTATTGGGGTGGGAGGGCCCCTTGGATTTCCAATCTGGCCTTAATTTGCAGATAATGCAGTGGTGGTGATTGCCCTGCCTTGTTACCTGAATTCGTTTATGTACATTTGTTACCATCTCTGATCTTAACCAGCTGCAGATCTATAGAAGTTTATCTGGTAGATCTTTAACCCTTGCAGATACTAGTTGGAGCTTAAATAAACATGTTGAAGTGTGGAAGGGTCTGTTCTCACTGGAGGTATGAAGGGAGTTCCTGAAGGAAACTAATGTTTGGTGGTGAGAGAAGTCTTTTATCCTTCCAATCAGTGAGCATCACGCAAGTATTCCCAAGCAGAGATGATATCTCCTGTTTGTGGTGTGGTGATAAAAATACCTCTCTAAGAACCCTCTGATTGTGAATTCAACTGATATTTCTGAATACTTGTCTATCATTGTTCATGCTTATACAACATCTATAGAATTATGGAAATTGTTTCCAAACCCCTTGATTATGAATTGTTAAGCTGCATTCAAGAACATTTTGATGGGTTTCTCTTATCCGTAAACAACCTCAGCATGCTCAATCTTCTTAGCACATCTGACTTGATCTCTCTCTAAACAGAATTCACACATGCCTTATGGTCTCTGCCCATGTGTGTCAGCCACTGTGATTTCCCTCAGATTGTAATCTAAACTTGATCAGATGCTAACTGCATCTCCCTGAGCACTCCAACTTTAATGGGGATCACTTGTTCAAAGTGTTCAGCATGTTCAAGGGAATGATCTTCCTTTGATTAAGGTGTATTTATTTGTCTTGTTCATAACTGAAATACTCTCAGCTATCATGGAAGACTGCAATGTCTCCAAGAGCAGTAATCCAGATCCTGTGGAAGGCATGCCAATGCTCTGTGGGGCAAACTGGCAGTCCATTCACATTGAAAATTTCTATGTCTATGATGAACTGAGTATGTCCTATGTTCCCGATATGGTGCTTGAGATTTTTTCCATTTAACCCTTCCCCTTTTCCCCAAAATTGCCTTACATTTCTGGTTCAGTTTCTATTATGTGGGGAACATCTGTTCTTTTATGCAATGAGAAGTTAAGATAATAATTTACATAAAGAGTACCATACTCTGCCTGGCAGAACAGGGCTTAATAATTAATTCTGAATTTTAGGTATAAATAGAGTGTTACTTAAGTTGAGTATTTTGCTTAGAAGTAATAAGGGATTCTTCTTGCCATCTTGTAAACATCTTTGATGTATTTTTTTCCCATTGGTCTTTTCCCAGGGTTTAGAACACAGTAGCCACATTGCAAAGGATAATGTAGGTTATGAACTATCATTCCACTTCCCTGGATCCAGGGAGGACATTATATTAGGATTCTAAAATCTTTCTGTATTCTCCAACTGATAAGAATTTACACTTAACCAGAATCACATTTGTCCCTTGCAGCATTCCAGGGGCTGATTCATCTTTCCAACTCACATCTTTCTCAAACACAAGGGGTTATTTCCCTAAAGGTATGCCAATCTCCTTCAGTCCATATTTAACACCCCTTTAACCCACTCTCACCTCAGCTACAGACTTCATCCCCTTAGGATACACTGACAATAAAAAAGGAGACAAGTGCTGTTTTGCAACAGCCCAAAAAGAAATAGTTATAGCCTTAATAGAAGAACATGAGGGTGGACTTTCAGAGCCTGACATCTGTATACTATAGTTCTGTGATTTAGCAGATCAAAAAAGAATTTTGCATAAAATATAGAAGGTAGGAATAAAGCAGCAGCCTATTTGAATCATGGCCATTAGCTGGCTTGCCTTGTTGATATGGGGCTGCATTGGAGTCTGTAGATTTCTCAGCTCCGTGAGATACCTTCTTTTAGCTTCCCAGTCCTTGGTCAAGCCCACACACAGATCTGTGGCAAAAGATACCACCTTCTCCTGCAGGTCACTTGTTGCATTGTTGTTGGAAGTTGGGACAAATAGATGTAGTTAATTTATTCTCAGCATATCCCACTTCACATTTACTTTTCAGTCCCATCTGCTAGACCAACTGACCTAGCGCATCTCCAGGCCCAGTATTGGTTGCAGAGGTGCTGCATAAACTTCTCCAGTAGTTACTACAATCATACAAATTCCAACCCCTTTGATAAATAGCTTCTGATCTACATCATGCAAATCTGATTTTCTGATCAAATCTTGACTAAGACAAGGGACCAAATAGAACCAAGGCAGAAGGGCTCTGCTGGATTGCCCAACTATGGAGTAGGGCTATTTCAGTCCTGAGGTTGGTCAGACTTACTACATTCTACTAGCCTCAGCTGGCTCATACAAAATAAGTGTAGAATAAGCTTCTTTCTCTTACTTTTCCATTTCATGAGAAGGGAATCTTAACCTCATCAAGAAGCTCAGAGAGGAATGCTGGGTATATTCTTGGTGACAGATTTCAGGACTGATATGTCCCCTCTTCCAAAAGAAGAAAGCCAAGAGCATCCTACAGTCTATGTGACTCAGCAGTAGCATAGTTCTCCCCCAGCTTTGTGAAAGCGACTCTTCACCTCCAGCACATGTAACCTGGAAAAACACTGAATTACATCAAACTATGTGACTTTTACTAACTCAGAGGTTGAATATGCCTTATGCCCATATTATGACGTCTCAAAAGTCAGCACCATGTAAGTGGGTAGAGTAAAGGCAGATGGAATACAGGGAAGGTGGATGAAGGAGATTATCAAGTGGCCCAAGATCAAGGCTAGTGGCAGCATCAAGAGAAGCATATTTGGATTGAAGGTTTTTGAGGTCAGAATATTTACATGAGCTCATCGTACAGTTTAATCATTTTAAGATAAAAAAAAAAAATAGACAACAAGGCACAGATTACTTCCCCAATCACTTGTGGTATAAAATAGGAAAGAGTGACAGTCACCCCTATGTTACATTACCCAGACAAGTAAGAATCACAAGTAGCGGAAATTGCTTTTGAGACTTGAGCTCAACCAAAGGAGTAACCAAAAATCTTCCCATTGAGTAGTCAAAGGTAATCTTATCTTTGAGGCAAACCATCCTCACCATCAGTGAGGACCTTCATCCTGGGCTTTTTGGCCCTAACCCCAATTCACAAAGGGTCTCAGAGGGAGATTTAGGTGTAAATACCTAGATACACCTTATCCGTAAACAACCTTATCTGTAAACAACCTCAGCATGTTCAATCTCCTTAGCACATCTGCCTTGATCTCTCTCTAAACAGAATTCACACATGCCTTATGGTCTCTGCCTAGGTGTGTCAGCCACTGTGATTTCAGATTGGTACAATCTGAGGGATACCAAGAGATACCAAGAGATTTAAAGGCAAAGGTGATACCAAGAGATTTAAAGGCAAAGGTGATACCAAGAGATACCAAGAGATTTAAAGGCAAAGGTGATTAGGCAATTTTAAATTTGACTCTCATTTCTGGTCCTCACTGCCAGCGAACCATTATGAATTTATTTATATAAGTCCTGCAACCTCCCTGTGAACCAAACAGCATTTTAAATTAAATGTTTACATTTGGCAAATTAAAACCCTCTTTTAACCTTGTTTAGTTCTTCCTCTTGATAAGTTTGAGCCTCTGTTAATAATAGATGTGTTTTATTCCCAAGCTTAGACCACATCACCATTAAAGGATTCATTCATAGATTTAAGGATTACATCGCATTTGAGAAGAGGCCTCAGAAAAATCCCTAGTGTGGAAATCCGTGAAATTTTTAGACACTTAATATGCTAAACTTCTTAAAAGTTACTTTCCTCCTTAGAAGTCATGATGGTCTTGTCTGGGTCGGTTATCTATCTGAAGAGATGAGCCTGGTGTTCCTTGTCATATCCCTCCTGCCCATTCGATTTCAGCTGTGGTGTACAGTTCTTGGAAGCTCAGACTCACGGAAGCTCAGACACACATTATTTCATGTATCCTCTGTACATCTTCCTAGTTTCTGTATCTGGTCATTCTGATGCTAAGGAAACCTCCCAGGTACCCAAGCTAGTATATCCTAGAAGTGCACAGTGAACACAGTTGGGGGGCATTTTTGACCAATTGGAGACAAGAGCCAGTGAAACAATGATCTAGTTTCCAATAGGAAAACAATAGTGGGAAGTGTCCTGTATGAGTCTCCAAAAATCCTGGAGGTATCAAGCTGCTCTTTGGTCATATTGACCACTTTAAAAACACATTCTTATATCAGTTTTGCCTCAGCATTTCTTTCTGCTCTCTTGCACTACTCCTGTGTCAATTCTCAAATACATTGCTTGTACTTAAGTACTTGTCTCAGTCCACATTTGAGAATTACCCATATTAAAGCAATTGAGACCAAAAGTAGTACCAGGAAGTAGACTCTCAGGAATGTATTCAGACACTGGGTTACCTGATAGAGAATAACAAAGGCCTCATTGCCCGGGAAAATTAGTTAATAATAATCCATGGCAAGTTATAGCATCACAATACATAGAGTCTTACCTGAAGTGGATTAGGATGATGTAGATGTAGAAGGAGAAGCAACAGCAAACCTATCACTTGAATGACATATGGGCAATGGTAATAAGGACTGTGGAGTACTTCCTTCCTTCCTTCTTCCCTTCCTTCAATTAGCTGACTTAGAAGTCTTCAAAAGGAGAAAAACAGACCCTTGCCAGCCAAGTATAAACTCAGGGGGTGTTGAGCCACATGGTCTATGTAGTAGACCTAGTTCTTCACCTCCTGCTACCATAGGAAGACCTAATAGGTCCAAGAATTCACTAGTAAACATGGTAGAGCTGCAAAACAGACTGAATGCATAACAGACAACCCTGTTATGTTAAATGTAGTCCTCAAAGATGGAAAAAATGAGACCATGACCTGAAAACCTTGAAAACCTCTCTTTCTTTTGCACCCTTTCCATATCAGAAGAAGAATCTATAAATGTCTAGTCCATGCATGTATCTTAGATAGATGCTTTGCAAAGTGATACCTTTCCTCAAACTCTGACTATGTTTCTTATTGTGTCCAAAATACTAATTAGAATCAGGTCTCAACACAGTCTAAGTGGGAAAAGAAGATTCACCTCCATGGCTTCAGCTCTCACCAAGTTTTATTAACAGTACTTTTCCTTGTAGTCCCAGGGCTAATAAATTTTTTCTGAACTTGTTCAACCTTAGATCTCTCAACATTCAGTTTTGATTCACTTAATTGTGTTCTGTAGGTGGTCTTTTTAATAAGTTCTTTTCATAATCTCTTTAGAGTCTGTCTTGTATTTCTAGCCTAAATTATTATTGATATAGAGTTTGATACTAGAAATAGCCTCAGCAGATAAGCCTACAATTGGAATTTAAGGATTGCATTGCTCAGTTTAGTGAGGCATGGAAAACCTTCTTCCGGGGGCATATGGGATATTTGCAGCATTCGGTGACATCACACTTCCTCCTTATATTACCGATGAGGATATATGATGGAGTACCAGTTTAGGAAAATGGGTTGGAAAATGATCAAAGCCACTTTCTTGCAATGTATTAAGATTGCGAGCTAATTGCCTCAGAATATTGGTAAATCTAAAGACAGACTAGAGGCTTGAACTTTCAACTGAAGGCACTGGTTGAAAATTTCAGAAAGCTTCTCTAGATATCCTAAAGCAATACATTATCTTATGTAGCCACTGGGAAACAATGGTTGAATATCATGTCCAGTACTCAATTATACTGGATGTAGATTTACATAATATTGACATATCTTATGCAAATATTAGGGGATTAGTTGGAATAGGTTGGGATCTTGACATTTGGTATGGCACATTTGGTTTGAAAAAGGAGGACTGTTTAAGTCAGTTAATAATAGATCCTCAAATGGATATGTAGAGATAAACTTTGACAGAGGTGAGGAGAAAAAGGATAAAAGTCTCAAGCACAATATTTGGTACACAGTATATGCTCATTCATAGTAGAGATAAAGGTTTTTAGAGGGTGAATTGACTGCAAATTTACCTCCCGGGAAAACTGCCATGCCATCCATAACATGCTGGTTTGCTGCTCTTGAAGACACTGCTGTCTGCCATGATAACTGAGAGTCTTTAAATCAAGAATTTGTTGCCAATATGAATCAAGTTTCCTCAGAATCTAGAAGACTTAACTAAAGGACTCTTCTTGGATGGGATAATCTCTTGCAATTTCAGGTGACTTCCTCCTGAGGGTCATCTAGTGACCAAGGCAGCGACTTTAGGGCACATTGTAACAGGAAGAAGAGTAGACTTGTCATACCTCATGTTTGACATGATCATTTGTTTTGGAAAATTAATTTTCCCCTTTCCTACAGGGCCTTCAATCCCAGTTGTTGTCCTGCCCAGTCCTCTGTACTGCAGACATGTGAAGTAATTTAATCTCTACTCCACCAAGTCCTTAGTTTCCCTTCCTATTTCCTTTAAGAGGAATTATAAGGCAAAGAAATGTCATAGTAAAATGAAAAATATCTGAGAGGCCTATCCCATAGGTTTAAGTTCGTGCAATAACCTTCCTCAAAATCATACACCCTGTTCTAGGAGTTGTTACTATTCAGTAGTTAAAGAAATGGAAATTCAGTTATTTTGCATGGCATGACCCAAGTGTTACCTGGAAAAAGAACTGGGCAACCTATTGCAATGCATAGATTAAAAAAAGTTAATGTAGCACACATTATTGCAAATTTGCTATCTTAGTTTCTCAAACTCTCCACTTGGTAATGGCAAGGAAGACTAAAAGTTTGCCAAGAACAATGACAGGGCAAGGGCCGATTACATCCTAGGTCCTGACATGTTAGTTGGGGATACAAGTAGAGGGTCTAAAGATAATTTGGGGTTATTCAAAGGATATTAAGCCCTACTGTCAGAGAATATTCCTTTTTTTTTTTTTTTTTTTGAGTTCAATAAGACTCTCGAGTAACTAACAAAGTCTCAAGTTATAGAAATCAAGAGTTCTATATATCACATTGCATTATACACACACACACACATACTTATACTATAAAGCTAGAAACTTATAAGTTACACAAAAGGCAACAATGGAGTAGTCAAGCTTAGATAACCTTGTTCAAGGAGGAACAAACCAAGATCCATTTAAGAGGGCAATACATGAACAAGAGTTTCATTGCATTGGAGAGTGGCAACGAGTATGGTGGACTCACACCTGATCCCCTGTGCATCTTGTCCATAGTAAGAATGATTTATTTAGGTACCATAGCTAAATGTGGCTAGCTATGAAAATCATCTAAATCACTCCCTTGCTTTTGTCCCATGTCATCAAGCAATTTTTTCCATTTTAATTTCTTCCCATATCTACACTGATATGGGAAAAATTGTTTGGTTCATATTGCAGTTGTTTTTAGGTAAATTGACATGCTGGTTTAATTAATAAACATGTTATTGGTTTTAACTTAACTTATTAACTTTAACTAAGGTTATGTTCATACACCCTTCCTAGGGATCATGTGCTTTTTACTAAACTTAAGTTCTTCTCAAAGTAAGAAATGTTTCTGACACTTGTATTTGTCAGTTTGTAATAAAATAATTTCCTTTTTGCCTTGATAGATCAGGAAGTACCCAATGCATCAACTCAAACATGATCCTGAAAAGCCACTTAAATATTAAGGAAGTGACTGACTTAGGGGATGTATCCAAAGCTGTAGTGAGAGGCAAGTTTATGAAGGCTAAAGACTAAACAACCAACTTAGGCTTCTAAAGCAAATAAGAAAAGCTCAAGAGAGTATAAGTAAAAGAAAAAGAATTGATGGTAACTAGGAAAAATAGAATAGAAATATGGTATAAAAGATACCTAAATCGCTCTTGTAAATTAAAAATGAAATCAAGAAAATAGATGATTGTATAGGAAATCAACTAAATTTGCAAGTCAGAAGCCTGAAAAATCCATATTAGTGGCAAATAAAGTGAAAGAATGAAAGATCACATTTATGGCAAAAATTTTAAGATTAGGAAGCTTACATTCTTCAGAGTAGTTCAGAACTTAGAAAAGTATGTGTTTTTTTTAGAAAAGTATTTCTATCTTATAACTTAGATCAGAATATTAAGCTGTCACAGAAATAAACTTACAGTGTAGCCTCACTTAGAGGAGAGATTCTTAAATGTGAGTAGTATATTGGGGATATTTTAAATGAAAGAGTATATTATATAAAGGTAAATTTTGTCTGATTATTGATATAATTAGTTGCCAAGCACGAACAATGGAGATGCCAGAAAAAGCATCTGTATCATCTCTTTATGAATAAAATGACCTAACACGGAAATGGAGACTACAGTTACACCAAGAGTCTGCATCACACTTAATGCCTAAACTAGAAGCTTCCTCAGTAAACTCAGATTAGGGCACCACCATTTAATACTCTGTAGTAATTTTAAAAGAAGCAAAGACAGAGAAAACCAATGACACCTCTACCTGCATGAGAAAACCTAGGTTCAGAGACAGATTAGTAGGTTGAGCCAGCTTTTGTCAGTGGCCACACCTTGTCCAGTACATTTTAATTCCTTTTCATCACTCTGGTTTTCCCTGTTCTCTAGCTTTGGCCCCCGGTTGATCTGCTTTTTTAGGTCCCAAATGAGAACTTGACTTGAGATGCTGATTTCTGACCTTAAAGTTTTCTCTTCAATCCCTGGCCCAGCATTTCTTTATCAGGTCTTTATGATATCTGACACTCTTATTTAAGTTTCCCCACTTCACCTCCAATGTGCAGTAGTTTGCCAAACCTCATATCACTGTGTTAGTAAGATGAAGCCTAGAAGATTTGGATTAAGATGATATTCTTTTCTTTTAAAAGTCACTGGATCTAAATTACTTTGACATAAGACAAGGCCCTTTAAGTCTCTCTTTAAGGGGCTGAGGCCTTTGTCAAGCATGAAAGAGTCTCAGTGTGTTGGGCGGAGTTGACTCCCCAGAGCTAAGGACCTCTCCTTCTTATGCTGCTTCTGCAGCTCATAGTTCAGGGATCTCACTCCATGGAGGTATATGAATCATTAGGTCTGCCTCAGGGTTGCTGTATACAAGGTCACCATCATAAAAGAAAGTAGCATGCAGTTGTTGTTGAAGGAACATTAGCCTTGGCAGAGGTGAAGTCTCAGTCATAGTAAGATTCACAGGTCACAACCGTGTTCTCAAGGCAGTCCTGGATGTGCTTCAGGAGCCCTTGTAATGCTTGGTTCACCACTTTCTTGAAGTCATTTTATTTTGCCTCCTTAGTCATTTTACAGGTCAGATTCACAGCAGGCATTTTGGCAATGGTAACATAAGGTACTTAGTAAGCTTCCCATCCAGATCAGGGATGACCTTGCCACAGCCTCGATGGTGTCAGTGACTGCGAGGCTGATGTTCTGGCTATCACATCATAGCATGACAGAGAGGCCATCCACAGCCTTCTGTGTGGTAGTGGTGGCATGGAGCATGATGACTAGTTCCTCCATACTGCCAAGGTTGTCATGGATGACTTCGGGTGGGGGAAAAGGCACGCAGTTGGTAATTCAGAAGGTATTGCTGACAATCTTGAAGGAGTTGTCATACTTCTCATCACAAATATGGTAGCATCAGCAAAATAGATGATGACTTCTTTGGCTCCATCCTTCAACTGAGACTCTACCTTCTCCAACGTAGTAAAAAGAGGAGTAAAATCAACAACTTATTCACTGTCAGTGTCATCTGTTTTATGTTGATTGGATCTTACTCCCAGATAATGGATATGAACTTCCCATTGATTGCAAGCCTTCTTTTATTTTTGATGATGGTCTTGAACTTGGAACTGACAGAATCATAGTAGGACATATAGAACATGTAATTTCATGTCAGCAGTATCCATTTTATCAATGTTGAAAGCAGCACTGGTGACCAGATGCCCAATATGGCCAAAGCAGTTTACCCAACCTTTACACTCATGTCTTGGGATATGGCTGGCACTTAACAAGATAGTATGTTTGTCAAGTGGGGAGAAGCTTATGTCAACTATATCTAAAAAGATTATTTGCTTTAGAGATCAAGTTTTATTCTAGTATATTGATTTCTGACAATTCATTTGCCTAATTCCCTTGCCTATATCTTGTCTTCTACTTCTAGTACATCCTCATAAATTCTCAGGCCAAATATAACCTTTTATATATTGAATTTATGTTTACCCACTCCCCTTCAGATTACCTTACTTTCAGGCCAGTGTCTAAGCAAGCTGAATCTCCTTTTGGAGCTTTCAGTTCTTTGAGTTACGGAGAAAAGGCCATTAAAAACAGGCCAACCCCAAGAAATTCACACCATTTTGAGACCTAGACTGTCGAGTTTGTTGTACTGAATGAGGTACTCTGTACTCATTCTTTCTTGGAAGTCCAGTGACAAGGAAGGTAATTGGGAATTGCTGAATTAGTAGCACCTGAAGACTGCCAGCATTCCCTTGTCTAATACAGCTTGAAAAGAAAAGGGCCTAAGTCCTCTTACTAATATTGCATCTTACTCTAAAATTCTTGGATACTTGTTTCCCTCAGCAATTTTTTGGAGGTGTTTATTGGAGGATCTCTAGGAGCATCTCATAGAAGCTAGAGACAAAGAAGCTTAACTAACCTGAAAGCAAGTCCCTTTCTGGGATCACTGCAGGGTAGGCAGAGCAGCCAACTCAAAGCCTGAATTTTCATCTTTGTTGAAATGTTTACAGCTTTATCATTAAGTAATTGCTCTGTTGTAGGCAGGAAAAGAAAGTAACAAGTTGACTATGTTTGCTGTTAGAAAATTACTTAGTCATCTGGGAGCAGAAAATAATAACTCTCCCTTCCTCCTCATTATTTTTTTTCCACCCATCTGTTAGGGTGATGGTTCCTAGGAAAAATTATGTAGAACTGAAATATATTTCAAGCATTTTTGCTTATCACTGAAAGCTAGCACCTAGCACAGGGTTTGGTGCAGAGTATATTCTAAAAGAATTCATTGAAGAAATGAACATAATGCTACTGACCAGATATTAATCAGAGATTCGACTATAGCTAAGCTGAGACTTACTTTAGTCTGACAGCATAGTTGTTCCTCAATAAATAATTTGAGTGAGGAAGAAAAAAGTAGAATCCATTATATCTAAAATTCTACCCAGCACCCCCAAAGAGTTGGACCTGTACAATGATCCACTCAAATAAGTATTAACACAGCAACTGTGTTCCTGAATGAAGGAATTCAGGGCATGATTTAGAACTTAAGTTTCAAGATTGAGAAATTTATCATATGAGGATTGGATGACACCAATTTGTAATACCTCATTAGTTGTAGAAAAACACCACATTATACCCCCAAAGAGCACCTCCAAACAGGTGGCAAGCCACTACTGAAAAGAGTCAGGAGTTGGAAGTCCCCTCCACAGGGCCATTTGCATACAGTGTATCCCTCCATGTCTTCAGGAACACATTTTTGCCAGTGTGACTTTGTTCTTGGTACTTCCCTCCCTAGTTACCAATGATAAGAGGAAATATAGAGGAAGAGAGACCTACAGGGATTGAGTTCGGCAGGTCAAAGAGAAGCACAAATCAGTGATAAGTCATGGGAGCAGAAAACCACCCAGGAATCAGGAATGGGTTCTGATTACCGCAGTTGATCCATTTGGCCTGGCTATAGGCAGAGGAGAAACCCTAGATTTATAACCTTTTTAGCAAGCCACTCAGTGTGGGCTTCCAATTATTTCCCCCTAGGTCACCTATGATGTTTCTCTCACTCAGGAATGCTCTAGTTCTGTGGAGGCTGCAATAGCAGGACCACCTGGAAACTTGTTAGAAATCCAAGTTCTCAGGAATGCTGTGGTTCTCACAGTCTGCATTCAGGTCATTAAAACCCAGGTTGCTGGTTCCCACCCCTGTAGTTTCTAGTTCAGTAGGTCTGGAGTGGGGTCTGAGAATTGGCATCTCTAACTAGTTTCCAGGTGAGTCTGACACTGCTGACCTGACATCATACCCTGAGAACCAGCACTTTAGTGTCATCATTTGCACCTAAACTGAACATAACTATAAAGGTTTGTTTGTTTTTAAGCCATTCCTGAACTATCTGAACTTGGCTTGAATGGTGGCAAAAAAGAGGGAAGGCAGAATGGCTATTCCTGGAATGATGTGCTTCTCTTCTGGTAGAGTGTCTGTTTGGCCACTGGACTCAAGAGAGGATAAGACTCATCTCATAATTGCTTAGGGGATGGTAGCAAAGACATTTTGAAGACAACATGCACACACAGCTGCAAGTAAAGTGTTCCTTGTGATTGTTATTGCCAATTAAAGAAACAGATATTTTATGACACTTTCCTACTAATGAAAATGAAATCCTACATGTAAGAACATCCATAAGAAATATTAACAGATCTTTAATGAAAGTATAAGATGTCAGTTTTTATGTTCTGAGGCAAGAGAATGAGTAATAATTGTGTTCAAACTGCCATAAAAAGGCAAGAAATAAAAATATGAATTGAGTTATGTTGGATTTGCTATTGCCCATAATTCCTTATTTGTTAAAAAAAAAAGTTTGTATGAAGTCTTAGAAGCTTTTGCACTATTTTCAATTAACGCATAAGATTCTGGCAGGCCAATTGGCTCTTTCCAGACAAAAGGATAAATGTTTTCTTGCATGAAGTTATTGAATTTTGTCCTAAAAGAAAACCCCAAATCAGAGCCCCTTCCATACTTTTCTTGGGAAAAACTATGCTGAAACCTACTGTTGAAAACGTGTAAGATTGGCAGTGAGTTAATGGCAAGCATTATGCTCACAGAGAAATCAAAATGATTTATTGGCAAAAGATCTTATCAAATGACACCATTAGAGGTGAACTATCATTGGTGCAGGAGGTGAACAAGTAACACTTGTGCTTTCGGACACGTATTTACAGTTGGACAAAACCACTGTGATTCAGAGTACAAACTAGCTATCAGCATGCTTCACGGGGGAAAAGTCATCGGTGATATCTGTTTGTTACTGCAAATCCGTGGCATAGAAGAGGTGGTTTTTTTCCTATGGCAGATTGAACCTCTGTGAGCCACAACATAGACTGAGGAAAGGGTATTGGGATCAGTTCTGCACTTTAGCCAGGTCTGCAGCAAGCTACAGTATTGTTAGATTAGCAAGAGTTTGCAACTTCATTAAAATGCTCACTGCTTTCTTCATAGAGGACAGTTGTTGACTAGCAATGCCTCCTTACCTTGATTGAGTATTGAATGAAACTAAAAGTTGGAACCTTATATGGTGAGAACCAGACTGTCCACATAAAAGTATAAAGGCTGTCCAAAGAAAAAGTTACTCAAAATGAGTTTAATAAGGTATGAGAAACATTAATTCAACACTGAATACTATAAAAAGTATCTGAGAAGTCCCTATTATTTTAAGATATCAAATTCACAATATTAATTTGATAAAATCAGAATATTCTAAGTGACTGAACTGTGGCTAAAAGTGGTTCAACCACCAAAATTTTTGTACTTTACTTAGAAAGTCTTTTAAATTTGGCATATTTAAAAGCAGTATCCAAGTACCGTCAAAGAATTTCTTCCCAGAGCTTCATGAAACCAAAGAGTAATTCAAAATTCTATTCACCACTATCTCCCTAGTTGAAACAGCAACCTTCCAGTTTAAGAGTGATATGCCTAATCAGTAGTGTCTAAATATGTGCTGAAAGTGTTTGGGGGAGGAGTCAGTGGCTTTGTGTTAAGATTAAAGAGAATTTATTTTAACAGCTCTCTGTCTGGCAAGGACAAAACAGCATTTTTCTGTTCAGTAGAATTTTCTTCTACATGTTCAGACAATCCAGTGCACGTCATAAATACCTTCCAGTGACTAATGGAATTAGAGTTTGGGGATACACATTATTTGGAAAGTATAATTTACATGCACCATAATTTAATTGGCAAGCTTCTGGAGGAGCAGAGCTCCTTATCTATAGAATATAATTTTGATTTATTTGATGAATAAGAATTCTGCTGCCTTTTAATAGAGAGTACTTCTGTAACAGAGGAGGCTGGGAGGTGAGAAGGTGGGAGGGTAAGAGAGCTGCCCAGTTCATGAGGAACATGGTAAGCCCAGGGGAAATTTATTCATTGCTCTGGTGCTCACTGTTGTGAGGTCTTAATTACTGCTTTGTCGACTTCTATTTTGTACATATTGCTGTGGAACAGTAAGCCTGTGATCAGCAACTACTTGAATGGTGCCAATAATTCCAGAAGGCTCAGCTGAAGATACAGCTGAAGATACTAAGGGCTCTTTGGAAGGAATAGAATCAAATTTATTCTTAGGATAACTATTCATTCAGACATTGACAGAATTAGGAGTAGTGACATATTGCCTTTAAACAATTTAGGTATGAATTATTGTAGTCTTCATCAGTAGAGAGAAGTAGAAGTTGGAATACCCAGTGGGACCAATCTGAACTTTCCCCTGCAGCATGATAAGCAGAAGCCAGAGAAGACATTCCATTGATTGCCTCTGGAAGCACAATTTTCAGCACTCAAGATGGGCCTACGGTGCCCTTATCCTGAGGGGAGTACCTAAAAGGGACTGAGGACTCAAAAGGACATAGAGAATTATAGGAGGAACACTATGATTAGGGAGATAGAGAGGTAAGGGAGTACAATGTAGCTCAGAACATTGAGAACAGAGTATCTCAGGTGAAGCGTAAGGTCTTGATTCTTCCCCAACAATCAGGAGCACACTAAAAGTCACACTTAGATTACAATTTGGAATTCAAAATGTGTTGAAATGTTGCTTCTAAACAAACTCAGGTACATCAAAAGTAAAAGGCTAGTAGATTTGAAGATAGGGTTGCTTTACTATATTCAATTAAGAACCAAATCAGCAGGGTAAAATAAAAAATGTGTACCATCCAGTGTGTTCATGATGGCCAAAGGATGATTTAAGATTATGAGGATGGTTTTATCATACCATACTTTACCAAAAAGATAAGGAAAGCTCTGCAAAACACAATTACGTTTAGTATCTAGTTCCCATCCAGGTACACTGACTGGAACTAATGTTACAGGAGTCCCTGAGCTGACCTACTCAGAGCTCCTTCCACATGGTTACTGGCATAAGTGAATTGAACTCAGGGTAAAGCCCCAGAAATTAGTCATGCAAACAGTCTTAGGGAAGAGGTAGAAGAGTCTTTTTTTTCCCTTTATTCCCGCAGTGGGGCTGTTCCACTTGACTTATTTAGAGGATCTCAGTCCTTTAAGTAAACTGGTGGTATCAGACCATAGTAATGTCCCAAGCAAAAGTCAAAATAGCTAACCCAGCATTTGAGCTGCCCTAAGTGTTTGAATTAACCTATGCTATTTTAAAGCTTCCTTAAACTCCATAGAGCTAAATGCTCTGCTCTTACAGAGCAACCACTTCAAAGCAAAGGCCCAAATTCACTTTTATTTCTAAAGTGCTTTTAGAAATGTTAGCACTTTAGAAGAAAAATTTTTTCTGTTAATAGAAATATTAATACCTCCCCCAATCATAACCTGACCTCAGACAATGGGTCTATAATTCATAGAATGCTAAGGATAAGACCCTGAGGCTGGAGACTCAGCCCTTAGTAGTGCAGTAAGAGGCAGATATAAACAGCATGAAGAATGCTGATCTCTGACACGTTGGTCACAGGAAGGACATATGTATCAGGGCAAATGAAAGTGAGTTGGCCAAAGGCTAGAGGGAACAAGGCTAAATTCCCACTTGCACTGTTTCTCCTTGTTTGCAAAAAGGCTCAGGGAGTTCCCTTAAAAGGGCAAATAATGGCTTAAAATGGCTATTTCCCTCCACTTTAGCATACTTTTGTACCACATTTTAGTTACCTAAAACTTCCAACTTCATAAGAAAATTCTGGAGGAATAAAGGAAGCCCTTCTGTGGTTAGCATCTTCAGCAGCCTTCAGTAAGCATCTTCCTTAGAAAACAGCCCAATAGCAGTCTTCTTCCTGACTCTTCCATATTCATAAGGACCAGCTTATAGGCAAAGCCTCAACTCCTTTAGGGCTTCCCTGGACACATTTATCCCTAAGCTAAGTTGGAAGCTTGAGAATGCAGTTCCTTCCTTGAGCTAGCCCAGGCTCTCTTAAGCCTTTTAAAGAGTCTTCAAAATTACCTAACTCCTCTCTCAGCAAGACTGGAGCAGCTGGCACTTCTACACCATCTGTCTTTTCTTATTAAGATTTCTTCACATAGGTAACTTAATCAGCATTATCCCTTAGTTGTTTCCTTGGCAGCAAGTGCTTAATTCCTGAAGAGAGATTTTACTCTGTCACTTTGTCTTTGACAAATCCCTCAACTCTCTGGATAGCTCTCAAGGCAACCAGTTTTCCTCCCCACTGAACTTGAGATCAAAGGCATCACTCCCATCAGCATCTCTGTTTTACATCCTTTCACCAGCTTCAGGTCCAGGCAGGGCTAGATTCTACTTTTCACTCCAAACTTCACCTCTCCTCTCATTTAACACTAAGTGCTTGGCTACTTCTACCGTGAAGCTGTTTTGCACTTTCCTCTCATTTTTCTCTCTCGAAATTCTTTTCCTCCCTCTTTGCCACCTTCTGAAAAAGCATCATTTTCACTGGTTTTATTGTCCCACCAAGGATTCTTTCCTATCTTAGTTTGTGATTTTTTTTTTTCCGATAATTTCCTATAATTTCTCCCACCATCTTCCCCAGACATCAACTAGGTCAGCAATAGTTGCATTTTTTTCCTCTCAGCATGCCAACACCTCCTCCCATGGCTTTCAGCCACAACTAGTCTCCCAGTCTGTTCTTTAGACAAAATGATGCTAAATGGTTTGTAGGCACGTATCCTTCTTCCTACATACAAGTTACATCCTCTACAAAGGTTCTTATTTTTGTGTGGTCTGGGGTAGAGTCCAGGCCATAGGTATTTTTTAGAGTCCCCTGTCGATTTTAATTTGCACCAGAATTGAGAACCACTACCTATGCCTTTTATTTTTCTGCAGTTTTATTGAGATATATTCATACACCATACAAACCATCCAAAGTATACAGTCAGTGGTTCAGAGTATCATAACTTAATTGTGCATACCTCTCCATAATCAATTTTAGAACATTTTCATTACTCCAGAAAATAAATAAAAGATAAAACTCAACTCCTCCCATAATCCTTATCACCCACCAGCCACATTGTTGATCCATAGTATTGATGTGGTTACATTTGTTACCGTTGATGAAAGAATATTATATATTACTGTCAATTCTAGTCCATAGTTTGCAATAGGCACATTTTCTCCATAAACCTCTCTATTATTAACTCATTGTAATAGTGTTATCTATTTGTTATTGTTCATGAAAGAACTTTTTTATATTTTTTATATTTGTACAGTTAGTCACAGTCATAGTCACCACAAGATTGACTGTGTTATACATTCCCATGTTTTAACCTCCATCTTTCCTTCTGGTGACGTGCATGTCTCTAAACTCCCCTTTCTACCACATTCACACACAGTTCAATACTATTACTTATTCTCACAATAACATGCTGCTGTCACCTCTGTCCATTACAAAACATTTAAGTTCAACCTAGTTAAACATTCTGCACATATTAAACAACCATTCCTCCTTCTTTAGCCTCATTCTATATCCTGGTAACCTATAATCTATATTTTATATCTATGAGTTTACATATTATAATTATTTCATTTCAGTGAGATCATGCATTTGTTTTTTTGTGTATGACTTATTTCACTTAACATAATGTCATCAAGGTTCATCCATGTTGTCACATGCTTCAGGACTTCATTTCTTATTACTGTTGAATAATATTCCATTGTATGTATATGCCACATTTTGATTAATCATTCATCTGTTGATGGACACATTGGTTGTTCCTATCTTTTAGCAATTGTGATGTAATGCTGCAATGAACATCAGTGTGCAAATATCTGAATGCATCTTTGCTTTCAAATCTTCTGGGTATATCCTAAGTAGTGAGATTGAGGAATTGTAAGGTAACTCTACACTTAGCTTGCTGAGGTACCACCAGACTGACCTCCACAGTTGCCTAATTGCTCTAGCTAGAACTTCTAGCACAATGTTGAATCCTTGCCTTTTCTTGATCTACAATGGAAAGCTTTGTGGGTTTTTCATATATGCCTCTGATCATATTGAGGTGGTTTCCTTCAATTCCTGCCTTTTGAAGTGTTTTTATCAAGAAAGGATGCTGGATTTTGACAAATGCCTTTTCTGCATCAATCAAGATGATCATGTGTTTTTTTCCCTTTTGATTTGTTGATGTGGTGCATTACATTAATTGATTTTCTTGTGTTGAACCACCCTTGCATACCTGGAAGAAAACTCAGTTGGTCATGGTGTATAATTCTTTTAATGTGCTGTTGGATTTGATTTGCAAGTATTTTCTTGAGGATTTTTGCATCTATATTCATTAGAGAGATTGGTCTGTAGTTTTCTTTTATTAAAGTATCTTTAGAAGGCTTTGGTATTACCGTGATATGGTTTCATAGAATGAGTTAGATGGTGTTCCTACTTCTTCAATTTTTTTGGAAGAGTTTGAGCAGGATTGGTATTAATTCTTCTTGTAATGCTTGGTAAAATTCACCTAGGAAGCCATCTGGACCTGGGCTTTTCTTTGTGGGAAGATTTTTGATGACTGATTCATTCCCTCTACTTGTGATTGGTTTGTTGAGGTCTTCTATTTCTTCTCAAATCAGTTTAGCTTGTTTGTGAGTTTCTAGGAAATTGTCCGTTTCATTTAAGTGGTCTAGTTTGTTGGTACAGAGTTGTTTATGTGTCCCCTTATGATCTTTTATATTTCCTTCGGTTCTGTGGTTATGCACCCCCCCCCCTTTCTTTTCTGCTTTTGTTTATTTGCATTTTCTCTCTTTTTGTCTTTGTCAGTCTAAGGGTTTGTTGATTTTATTTATCTTCTCAAAGAATCAACTTTTAGTTTTATTGATTGTTATTCTTTTGTTTGCCATTTCATTTATTTCTGCTTTAATCTTTGTTATTTCTTTCCTTCTGCATGCTTTGGGATTAGTTTGCTGCTCTTTCTCTAGTTTCTTTAGTTTTAGCTTTCTTCCTTTTTAATGTAGGCATTTAGGGATATAAATTTCCCTCTCTGCACTGCTTTTGCTACATCCCATAGGTTTTGATGTGTTGTGGTCTCCTTTTTGCTCATCTCAAGGTATTTACTGATTTTTCTTGTAATTTCTTCTTTGACCCATTGATTGTTTAAGAACATGTTGTTTAACCTCTCTATGTTTGTGAATTTTCCAGTTCTCCATTTATTATTGATATCCAGCTTCATTCCATTATCAACTGAGAAAGTTCTTTTGTATAATTTCAATCTTTTTAAATTTATTAAGACCTGTTTTGTGCCCCAGCATGTGGTCTATCCTAGAGAATGTTCCATGAGCACTTGAGAAGAATATATATCCTGCTGTTTTGGGGTGCAATGTTCTATATATTTCTGTTAGTTCTAGTTCATTTATCATATTATTCAGTTTCTCTGTGTCCTTATGATCCTCTGTTTAGATGTTCTATCTATTAGAGAGAGTAGTGTGTTGAAGCCTTTTACTAATATTGTAGAGACATCTATTGCTCCCTTCAGTTTTGCCAGTGTTTGCCTCATGTACTTTGGCATAAATATTTATGATTGATATTTCTTCTTGGTGAGGTGCCCCTTATATTAATATTTAGTGTCATTCTCTATCTCTTATAACATTTGTGCACTCAAAGTCTATTTTGTCTGATGTTAGTGTAGCTACCTCCAACTTTTTCTTTTTTTTGGTTACTGCTTGCATGGAATATCTATTTCCTTCCTTTTACTTTCAACCTATTTGTATCTTTGGGTCTAAAATGTGTCTCTTGTAAACAGCATATAGTTGGGTAATATTTTTTTAATCCATTCTGCCAATCTATGTCTTTTGATTGGGAGTTTAATCCATTAACATTCAATGTTATTGCTATAATAGCCATCTTTACTTCAACCATTTTGTCCTTTTGCTTTTATTTGTTAGATCTATTATTTTTCTCTCTTTCTGTCCTTTCAGTTACCCTTACCGACAGTCATCACTTCTATACTCTCCTCCAAGCCTCTCTCTCATCTTTTTTTTTCCCCCAGCTGGCAGAACTTCCTTTAATATTTCTTGCAGGACAGGTCTCTTGTTGACAAATTCTCTCAACTTCTGTTTACATGTGAATATTTAAACTCCCCCTCACTTTTGAATGACAGCTTTGTTGGGTAAAGAATTATGGGCTGTGACTCCCAGGGGTGTAAATCTCCCTGGCAACGCAGAGTATGACTCCCGGGGATGAATGTGGACCCGGCATCGTGGGACTGAGAGTATCTTCTTGACCAAAAGGGGGACGCAAAATGAGACAAAATAGTTTCAGTGGCTGAGAGATTCCAAATGGAGTCGAGAGGTCACTCTGGTGGACATTCTTATGCACTATATAGATAACACCTCTTAGGCTTTAATGTATTGGAATAGCTAGAAGTAAATACCCGAAACTACCAAACTCCAACCCAGCAGTCTGGACTCCTGAAGACAATTATATAATAATGTAGATTACAAGGGGTGACAGTGTGATTGTGAAGACCTTGTGGATCACACCCCCTTTATCTAGTGTATGGATGAGTGGAGGAATGGGGATAAAAACTAAAGGACAAATGGGGTGGGATGGGGGGATGATTTGGGTGTTCTTTTTTCACTTTTATTTTTTATTCTTGTTCTGGTTCTTTCTGATGTAGGGAAAATGTTCAGAGATAGATTGTGGTGATGAACGCATAACTGTGTTATCATACTGTGGACAGTGGATTGTATATCATGGATGATTGTATGGTGTGTGAATGTATTTCAATAAAACTGAATTTAATAAAAAAAAAGAATTATGGGCTGGCAATTTTTCTTTTTCAGTATCTTCAATATATCATACTGCCTTCTCACCTCCATGGTGTCTGATGAGAAGTCAGCACTGAGCTTTATGTGGCTTCCCTTGTGTATGGTGAATCACTTTTCTCTTACTGCTTTCAGGATTCTTTCTCCTTCGCTTTGGCATTTGACAGTCTAATTATTATATGCCTTGGAATGGTTCTGTTTGGATTCACTGGGATTATACATTAGGCTTCTTGGACTTACATATTTATATCTTTATAAGAGTTGGGAAATTTTCAGCCATTATGTCTTCAAATAGTCTTCCTGGTCTTCACCCTTCTCTTCTCCTCTGGGACACTCATAATGGGTATATTTGTGCACTTCATATTCTCAATCAAATAAGACCCAGCTCTAATTTTTCCATTGTTTTCTCCATTTGTTCTTTTGTGTGTTCAGGTTTGGTTGCCTTGTCCTCTAGTTCATATATCTTTTCTTCTGCCTCTTCAAGTCTGCTGTTGTATATCTCTAGTATATTTTAAATTTTATGTACTGTGTCTTTCATTTCCAAAAGATCTGCTATTTTTCCATATAATCTTTAAAATTCTTCTTCATATTCTCCTTGTATCTTCTTAATATCCTTTATGTCTTTAACCATCTCATTGAAATTATTTAGGAGATTTGTTTGACCATCTTTGTTTAGTTCCAAATTCTTATTCCCTCAGACTTTTAATTTGATTATTTGGTTTGGTTTCATACTGTAACTTGTAATATTTTGTGGGTTTCTGGGCATCTGATTATCTTGATAAGATTATTTTGAAAGTTGGTTTCCCTCTCATCTAAGACTTTTTTGTTGATTGGGTTCATGTGAAAGTTTCCTTTGGTTCTGGGCTCATCAGTACTTCACAGCCAAAACAGGGCCACTGTCCACATGGGGGGTGCAGACCTGTTCCAGTGGGCCCTAGAGAAAGGGTCAGGAAAGTAGCTGTATGACTGTTCTTTCCCAGTCTTCACAGGAGATGGTCTATTCCCCACAGTACTACACAGGTAAGTTATCTTTTTTTTTTAATCCCTCTGACCCCTTTGTTTCTATAGTGAGTGGGGATAAAGGCCCTGAAGTGCTGTTGGTCCCTGCTGTCCAATTTCACCAACGAACAGTTGAGACAGGAGGGCTGTGCAAGACCCAGACACACTTGAGGCTGTCCCAGGAATGCTCAGGGGTGGGGGAAGGGCACCTGGGACTTCAGTGGAGCTCGGTTGCTCACTGCAGCTTCTCTCTTTGTGGAAATAGTTGGAGTGTGAGTGCCCTGGGTTTCTGTGCAGACAAGTTCAAATCTGCAAGACCCATAAGGTCACCCTCTCTGGTCAATAGCTGGAACCCGACTGTGTGGCATTTGCCACTTTTCCCCAGGGGAGGGCCTCCCTGTCTCCCCAGCCTGCTGCAGTCAGCCAGATGGGAGCTAAACATGCCCAGATCTGCCAGCCTGTGAGTGAGGGGTGGGTGCTGGCCGCCTGGTGCAGATCAATCTCTTGCCACAGTCTCTGAGTTTTTGGATCCAATGAAACTGCGGGATCCTGAGCTGACATGTGGAAAATCTCCAGGCTGCAGGACTGAGAGGGTTAATTTCACTGGCCAAGAATTTGCCTGAGACTGCACCATCTGCCAGCCTCAGGGGTAGGGGAAGGGCAGTGGAAACTGCAATGGAGACCAGTCTCTTCTCTTGCTGCAGTCTCTCAGCTCGTGGAATCAATGGAGGCACAAGCCTCCAAGCTCCTGCATGAAAAGGCTCCAGGCTGCAGGACCAAAATGGCCAATCTTGCTGGCCCTCAGTTGGAGCTGGACTGCACCGTGTCTCACCAGGTGGTGAGAACTAACCCTACCCACAGCCACTGGGCTTAGGGAGGAGGGGCACCAGATGCCATAGCTGAGCTCACTCACCACAATTTCTTAATCATGTTTCTCTGTTTTCTCATCTAGCTCCTCCTCATATGTTCAATGGATCGTCCCTGGTTTCCCAAGCCCTAGAACTGCTGCTTTGGATATCCTGCCTGTTTTCTAGGTGCTTTAGGTGGAGGGTGAGCTCTGCCTGTTCTTATTCCACTGTCTTCCTGGAAGTCTCCATCTATACCATTTTTACTAACAGAACAAGTGCACACAAGGTCTTTGTAGCCAAACAACTTTAATGATCTACACAGATCAAACTGCATTGAGCTGCCTCTGAAGTTGTTTGTCTTGAAACTTGCATCAAATACAAGCTATCTCTGTCCTCCACAGTTTCTTAAAAGTTATTATTCTCTTTCATCTTGTGGCCAGGATGCCCTTCTCAGGGTAATTAACTCCACAGCTGAAGAAAACACTCAGTATCTTTAGCCTGATGATTATTTACTCCACTTGCAATACTAAAAATTGTGATGGTCAAGCACTTTTGTGTTAAATTAAAACATAAACATCCCTGTTTTAATCTAAGTCTGTTTCTTTATTATAGGCTCTCTGTGGACACAAAGAGGCTTTCCCCTCATAAAACTACTCACTATTGAAGACATGAATCAAGTAATACTTTAGCCTTCTTTTCTGTTTAAACTATCCCTTGTTATTTAATAGAATTAAAGACTATCAATGCTGAAAGGAATCTTAGGGATCTTCTAGTCTAACAAATTTAAAACTTTATTTTTAAACCATGAAATCATATTATTAAATGCAGTCTTAATCCTAGCATATTGATACAAGGCTTGCTACTTGGGATGACATATTCTGGAATACTCTCCATGCAGGGGTAACAGATGTCTAGAAAGAACTTTGGTATTTTGGAGTTTGAAAATCTCTTTTGTGGTCCAACATTTCCATTTTATGGATAAAGAACCTGAAGTTCAGGAGCTTTATGTGAATTTGCAAAATTTTTCAATTTTCTTTTAATAGTAGACGTACTATTTAAAAAGCTTAATAAGATGCCATAGGGAAGGTTTTGTTGGGTTTGGTTTTGAATAAGCAACCAAGTCTTGTAATTGAGGATAAGCACAGAAGTAGATTCTACCACCGCAAACCAAGAAGTACCAAATAATATCATGGAATATAAATAAAGCTCAGGTGCAAAGGATGTTTGAGCCTCTGTTCCCAAAGCAGTTTCTATAAACCCCCACCCTCCATGACACCTTGGTGAAGGAGCCACATGCTCCTGAAGGTCTTCTCTTAATTCTGAATTGTACAGGATGGGTGGATGACCCCTGCTTCTAGTCTAGTGAGATACTGCTCCCTGATCCAGAGCAATGCTAAATAAAAGTTTATCCATCAAGAAACCTTCCCAGCCTCTAGATTTTGATTTTTAGAGAGGAAGCCAGCATTATAATCCTATTGCTAGGAAAATAAACAGTCTGGACATAACAAATGCAGATATAGAATTCCTAATGAATTATTTATTTCCATCACCTCTCTCACTAAATTTCTTTTTTTATGAATTGTCAACAAAAAACTTTAATAACTTGTATTTGTATAGGATTTTCAGTTTATAATAGCATTCATATGCATTATCGAATTAGCAGGTTAGTTTTGCTGTGAGAGACACATATGAAATAGAACAAATAGTATAATACACTTTTAATTAGCAGAGCCCAATCTAAAAGGATTCCATTGCGATACACAGGAATATAGAATCTTAAATATAGTTAAAATTTATTGAGCACTTACTACATGCAGATACTGTGCTAATAGGCATTTTGCATTTATTTTCTGATCTTGGGAGCAGCCCCATGAAAGTGAGTTACTTTACAATGCTCATTTAGCAGTTGAGGAAAGTGGTTGAATCCCACCAGGACAAGAACTAAAATCTGACTCTAAAGACACACACTCTCTCTCGTTTGTTTGTTTGTTTGTTTTTTGTTTTTTACTTTGGGGTGAAATTCATGCAACAAAACTAACCATTTTAAAGTGAACAGTTCAGTGACATTTAGTACATTGACAATGTTATGAAACTGCCACCTCTATCTTAAAAACATTCCCATTACTTCAACAAAAACCTCTTTCCTATTCAGCAGTTTCTCTCCCTCCTCAATGCCCCTAGCCCTGGCAAGCACCAATCTGTGTTCTGTCTCTTATGGATTGATCTATTCTGGGTATTTCATATAAATGGAATCATACAGCATGTGATCTGTTGTATCTGGATAATGTTTCACTTAGCATAAGTTTTTGGAGTTCATCCATATTGTTGCATGTATCAATAATGCAATTCTTTCTATGGCTGAATAATATTCCATAGTATGTATATATCACAAATTATCTATTCATCCATTGGTGGATATTTACATTATTTCCACCTTTTGATTATTATGAATAGTGCTGCTATGAAATTTTTTGAATGCCAGTTGTCATTTCTTTGGGGTATAGGTCGAGGAGTAGAATTATTGGATCACATGAGAATTCTATGTTTAACTTTTTGAAGAACTGTCAAATTATTCTCCATAGTAGCTGAACCATATTATATATCCACTAAAATGTATGATATATGAGGGTACCAACAGTGGTTATTTTCCTTTTTTTTTGGTTATAGCCATTCTAGTGTGTGGTTTCTCCTTGTTGTTTTGATTAGCAATTCCCTAATGACTAGTCACTGTGTACCTTTTCATGTGCATGTTGGCCATCAGTATATATTCGTTGCAGAAATTTCTATTTGAGGCCTTTTTTTCATTTATTTTTACTCATTTATTTTTATTAGAAAAGTTATGAGTTAACAGAAAATTATTCATAAAATTCAGGCTTCCCATATACCATTTCAAGCTTGTTAACAGATTGCATTAGTATGGTATATTTGTTACAATTGATGAGGTCACATTTTTATAATTGTGAACCTTAGAGTTCACTATTTGTGTTGCACAATCCCATGGATTTTTAAAAATGTTTATTCTGGTAACATATACAACCAAAAATTTCCCTGTTAACCACATTCAAATATAGAATTAAGTGTTGTTAATTACATTCCCAATGTTATGTCACCATTGCCACCATCCAATACTAAAACTTTTCCATTATCCCAAATAGAAGCTCTGTACAATTTTAAGCATTAAATCCCTATTCCCTATCTCCATCCTGTCCCCTGGGAATATATTAGCTGTGGCTTTTTCATATATGCCCTTTATTATGTTGAGGAAGTTTCCATCGATTCCTAGTTTCCTAGTTTTCTAAATGTTTTTATCACAAAGCAGTGCTATTAAAACAGCTGAAAAAGAGATCAGACTTCAATTCGAGATATAAATGAAGCTGATCTGGTTAGGATTAAGGCAAATTGGGCCAAAGGGTAAAAATTGATATTGACTGTGTTTTAAAACTTCAACTTCTGTGTGATACCAAGGGAAGAGATGTTTATTTTGTGCAGGATCTATATTTTCAGTAGCACACTATCTAATTTAACTTGTGTGGTCAGTATATTTGAACACCATAATTATGTGGAACATTGAATAGGGAATGAGATCTGATTGGTTTGTACAGGCTGGTGTGATACCCCAATATATCCCAGAGTAATTTGGGCAGAGAATAAAAAGGTATTTGCAAAGCACCCTTGAGGGACTGGGAAAAAAATGTGGAAATATTAAACTCCCCCAACTGGGGAATTCCTGATATTCTCTCAAGCATTGGGGACTACCAATTTAATAGGCCAAGCCCTTGATCTTGGTGCTTGCCCTTATGAAACTTACTCCTGCAAAGGAGAAGCTAAGCCTACTTATAATTATGCCTAAGAGTCACCCCCAGAGAATCTTTTTTGTTGCTCAGATGTGGCCTCACTCTCTAAGCCAACTCTGCAAGTAAACTCACTGCCCTCCTCCATGTGGAACATGACTCTCAGGGGTATAAATCTCCCTGGCAATGTGGTACATGACTCCTGGGGATGAGCCTGGACCTGGCATCATGGGATTGAGAGAGTCTTCTTGGACCAAAAGGAAGAAGAGAAATGAAAGAAAATAAAGTTTCAGTGGGCTGAGAGGTTTCAAATAGTTAAGAGGTCATTCTGGAGGTTATTCTTATGCATTATATAGATATCCTTTTTTAGTCTTTAGTGTATGAGAATAGCTAGAAGAGAATACCTGAAACTGTTGAACTGTAATCCAGTAACCTTGATTCTTGAAGATGATTGTATAACTATATAGCTTTTATGGTGTGACTGTGTAATTGTGAAAACCTTTCGATGGACACTCCCTTTATCCAGTTTATGGACAGATTAGTAAGAAAACAAAGACAAAAAATAAATAAATATTAGGGGAGATAAAGGGTATGGGATGTTTTGAGTGTTCTTTTTTATTTTTATTTTTTTGGAGTAATGAAAATGTTCAAAACTTGACTGTGGTGATGAATGCACAAGTATATGATGATACCACAAACCACTGATTGTACACTTTGGATGATTATCTGGTATGTCAATATATCTCAATAAAATTGCATTAAAAAAAAGAAAGCACAGGGACCCCTTTTGCCTATCTGCATCACATTCGAATTTCTTAATGAGATTTTTAACCCCAATACCTGGTTGGGGCTACATATGTCCTCATATTAAGCCGTATTTCCAATTTATCCCCAACATGAACTCTCCTATCCATTACTCAGATGTACTATACTATATTCAATCCATTGGACTAATAAAGAATCTCATTTACATACAAAAAGTGGTGCTAGATTTTGTCAAACTCCTTTTCTGTATTAATTGAGATAATCATTTGTTTTTTCCCTTCATTCTGTTAATGTAGTGTATTATATTAATTGATTTTTCTTATGTGGAACCTCTCTTGCATACCTGTAATCATGGTGTGTAATTCTTTTGATGTGCTGTTGGTTTTAGTTTACTAGTGTTTTGTGGAGGATTTTTGCATGTATATTGATAAGAGATATTGTTCTGTAATTTTCTTTTCTTGTGGCTTTTCTTTGAGGTTGATGTTGGCCTCATAGAATGAACTGGGGAGTGTTCCCTCTTCTTCAAGTTTTTTTTTCTTTTTTTTAAATTTTTATTGGGGTTGTTCAGATACCATACAATTATCCAAAGATCCAAAGTGTACAATCACTTGCCCCAGTACCCTCTTACAGCTGTGCATCCATCACCACACTTAATTTTTGTTCAATTTTTAGAACCTTTTCATTACTCCAGGCAAGAAATAAAGTGAAAGATGGGGGAAAAAAAATAAAAGAAAAGGAAACTCAAATCCTCCAGTATCCCTAACCAACCCCCCTCAATTACTAACTCGTAGTGTTGGTATAGTACATTTGTTACTGTTTATGAAAGAATGTTGAAATACTACAAACTGTAGTATATCGTTTGCAATAGGTATATGTTTCTTCCCTATATGTCCCTCTATTGTTAACTTCTAGTTGTATTGTCATACATTTGTTCTGGTTCATGGAAGAGTTTTCTAATATTTGTACAGTTAATCATGGACATTGCCCACCTTAGGATTCAGTTTTACACATTCCCATCTTTTGACCTCCAACTTTCCTTCTGGTGACATATATGACTCTGAGCTTCCCGTTTCCACCTCATTCACATGCCATTCAGCACTGTTAGTTATTCTCACATCTTGCTACCCACACCTGTTTATTTCCAAACATTTAAGTTCATCCTAGTTGAATATTCTGCTCATACTAAGCAACCACTCCCCATTCTTAAGCCTTGTCCTGTATCTTGGTACCTTATATTTCATGTCTATGAGTTTACATACTATAATTAGTTCTTATCAGTGAGACCCTGCAATATTTGTCCATATGTGTCTGGCTTATTTCACTCAGTATATTGCCCTTGAGGTTTTGACATCAACCCATTTTTTTTTTAAGGTGGTTTTGTTCACACCCCATACATTCCATCCTAAGTAAACAATCGATGGTTCTCTGTATGGTCACATATTTTTGTGTTCACCACCTTCACCACTATCTATATAAGGACATCTACAATTCTTCCACAAGGCAGGAGGGAGCATCAAAGAAGGTAGAGAGGGAAAAGAGAGAGGAAAAAAATGACAGCTAGGAAGTAGCAAAAGGAAAAGTAATCTTAAATCAAAGTATGGTACAGAGTCAGACAACACCACCAATGTCAAGTGTCTATCATGCCTCCCTATCCCTGCTTCATATCTGCATTTACCTTGGTATATCACCTTTGTTACAATAAAGAAAGCATAATACAATGATTCTGTTAGTTATAGTCTCTAGTTTACATTGATTGCATCCCTCCCCCAATGCCTCCCCATTTTTAACACCTTGCAAGGTTGACATTTTCTTGTTGCCCTCATAAAAGATCATATTTGTACATTTTATCACAATTGTTGAATACTCTAGATTTCACCAAGTTACACAGTCCCATTCTTTATCTTTCCTCCTTTTTTCTGGTGTCTCACATGCTCCCAACCTTCCTCTCTCAACCGTGTACATAGCTAACTTTGTTCAGTGTACTTACATTGCTGTGCTACCATCTCCCAAAATTGTATGCTGAACCACACACTCCCATCTTCTTCTATCACTCTGCAGTGCTCCCTTTAGTAATTCCTGTAGGGCAGGTGTCTTGTTCACAAAGTCTCTCATTGTCTGTTTGTCAGAAAATATTTTGAGCTCTCCCTCATATTTGAAGGACAGCTTTGCTGGATATAGGATTCTTGGTTTGAGGTTTTTCTCTTTTAGTGTCTTAAATATATCACACCACTTGCTTCTTGCCTCCATGGTTTCTGCTGAGAGATCTGCACATAGTCTTATTAAGCTTCCTTTGTATGTGATGGATTGCTTTTCTCTTGCTGCTTTCAGGATTCTCTTTTTGTCTTTGACATTTGATAATCTGATTATTAAGTGTCTTGGCATAGGCCTATTCAGATCTATTCTGTTTGGAGTACGCTGAACTTCTTGGACCTGTAATTTTATGTCTTTCATAAGAGATGGGAAATTTTCATTGATTATTTCCTCTATTATTGCCTCTACCCCTTTTCCCTTCTCTTCTCCTTCTGGGATACCAATAATACATAGATTCTTGTACTTTGTTTCATCTTTAAGTTCCCGGAGATGTTGCTCATATTTTTTCATTCTTTTCTCCATCTGCTCCTTTGTGTGTAGGCTTTCAGGTGTTTTGTTCTCCAGTTCTTGAGTGTTTTCTTCTGCCTCTTGATGTTTGCTGTTGTATGTTTCCATTGTGTCTTTCATCTCTTGTGTTGTGCCTTTCATTTCCTTAGATTCTACTAGTTGTTTTTTTGAACTTTGAATTTCTGCCATATGTGTGCCCAGTGTTTTCTTTATAGCCTCTATCTCTTTTGTGAAATATTCTCTAAAGTTTTTGAATTGATTTAGCATTAGTTGTTTAAATTCTTCTATCTCAGTTGAAGTGTATGTTTGTTCCTTTGACTGAGTCATAGCTTCGTTTTTGTTAGTGTAGATTGTAGTTTTCTGTTGTCTAGGCATCTGACCTCCTAGGCGACCCCAATCAGGTTTTCCCAGATGAGAACAGGGTCAGGTCACAGAAGGAGGAAATATTCAGTATCTGGTTCCCCTGATGGTTTTTCTTAGAGGATTAATACACCTGTGCTTTTCTGTTCGGCAGGTGCAGCCTGTCACCTCCTGTATAAGGGGGTGTGGCCTGTGACTCTCCTCCCCCAGGCTTTGGGGTCTGGTTCCGGAAAGGCGGGCGGTAAAGCTGGGCCCCTCCCTTTCCTTTGGGAAGCTATGCCCCTCCAGAGAGGTCCCTGTCTATCAGGAAGTTCTTTGTTTCTCTGACTCTGCTGATCAAAGTGTTTTGATTTTAAAATAGCTGAGTCTGTCTTTACTGCAAATCGCTGTGGGCTGAAAGCGGCTGCAGTTTTCTCCACAGAGAGCAAAAGGGACAGAAAAGCTCCCAGGTTCACCTGTCAGCCTCTGGGCCTCTTGTCCTGAGACAGATATGTCCCCCGACTCTCCCAAGGTCAGTTGTCCCCAAAAGCCTCTGTCTGCTCGTTGAGGAGTCACTGTCTGTGTTTAGCAGTTAACATTAAAATCCCAGATGGAGCTGGGCTGCGGTACACTAGCTTGTTCGGAGAGTGCTGTTCTCTAGCACCGCGCGGCTTCTGTGAGGGAGGGGCTCTTGGCTCTCGGCTCTCAGCGTGGGTCCGCAGTTTTACTTACAGATTTTATGCTGCGATCTCGGGCATTCCTCCCAATTCAGGTTGGTGGATGATGAGTGGATAGTCACATTTGTCTCCCCGCAGTTATTCCTGGTTATTTACTAGTTTTTTGGTCATTTATGAATTGTTCCCAGGGGGACTAGCAGTCTTCTACTTCTCTTTATGATGCCATCTTTTTCTCCTTCTTCAAGTTTTTGGAAGAGTTTGAGCAGGATTAGTGGTAATTCTTCATGGAATATTTAGTAAAATCCACCTGTGAAACCATCTGGTCTGGGCTTTTCTTTGTTGGGAGGTTTTTGATTCTGATTCGATTTCTTAATTAGTTAATGGTTTGTTGAGATTGTCTATTTCTTCTTTTTTTTCCAAACAAAAGGCATAACGTGTTTATTACTATACTAACTTATTTATGCAGAAGCATAAAAACAAAGAAAAATCAGGTTTTTCCTCAATCAAATAAGTCCAACTGTTCCAAAAAGGGAACTTTTTCAATTTGAAGGTGCCACTGAACTTGGTACAGAATCAACATGTACGTCATCATATGCAATTCCTTACAGATCCAGCTTGGTTCTTCTCCAGTGTCTCCTCTTGGAGTTGTATCTGATTTTATTTCCAGTTTTCATTCAAATCCATTGAGGAATGGGATGATTCTGTTTTTGTTTCTTGGATAGAAATTGCTTGATTCTAAAAGTCTTATGAGAAGACATGGCAAAGCTGGCAGTCAAATGCACACACAACAATGGAAAGAGAAAGAGTTGTCTATTTCTTTTTTAGTCAATGTAGGTTGCTTCTGTGGTTTAGTTATTTGCCCATTTCATCTAGGTTATCTAATTTTTTGGTACACAGTTATTTGTAGTATCCTCTTATAGTCCTTTTAATTTCAGTAGGGTCAGTAGTGAAAGCCTTTTCATTTCTTGTTTTAGTTATTTGTGTCTCCTCTCTTTTTTTTCTTTGTAAATATAGCTGAAGGTTTGTCAATTTTATTGATGTCTTCAAAGAACCAACTTTTGGTTTTGTTGATTCTGTTTTTTTGAACTCTATTTCATTTATCTGAACTCTAATCTTTGTTATTTTCTTCCCACTGCTTGCTTTTTGTTTTAATTTGCTCTTCATTCTCTAGTACCTCCAGTTTTGAGGTTAGGTATTTGTTTGATATCTTTCTTCTTTTTTAATGTAAGCATTTAGAACTATAAATTTCCCTCACAGCACTGCCTTTTCTGCATCCCTTAAGTTTGGGTATATTGTGTTTTCAATTTCATTCCCCTCAAGCTATTTCCTAATTTCTTTTGTGATTTCCTCTTTAACCCATGGGTTGTTTGAGTACTTTGTTTAATTTACACATTTTTTTTTGTGAATTTTCCACTTCTCTCTCTTTTATTAATTACCTGCTCCATTCCATCTTGGTCAGAGAAGATACATTGTATAGTTTCAATATTTTTTTAATTTTCTGAGGCTTGTTTTGTGACTTAAGTTATGGTCACATAACTTACTTCTCATTTCTACCTGGATATGTTTTTCATATATTTTCTTTGTGGTTACCATACTATTAAAATTTAACATCCCAAATACAAAAGAATCATATTTTATTTGATACTAAGTTGACTTCAATAGTGTATGCATATACTGTTCCCATACCTATCCATCCTCCCATATTTTTTTGTACTTCTTATTGATTAAGTGTTTGTACACTGTATGTACAAAGCCATCAATTTATCATTACTCTTTATGCACTTGCATTTTGCACCTGTAAGAACTACGAAGCGGAGTTACATACTAAAAAAACACAATACAATAGTCCTAGCATTTATTATTACCCATATGGTTAACTTTATTGGAGGTCTTATTTATATATGCTAAATTAAATCACTGTCTATTGTCCTTTCCTTTCAGTATGAACAATTCCCTTTAGCATTGCTTCTAGGGCAGGACTAGTTAATCAACTCCCTCAACCTGTTTATCTGAGAATGTCTTAAGCTCTCCTTCATTTTTGAAAGGAAGTCTCAATGGATAGAAAATTCTAGGTTGACAATTGTTATATCTCATCACTCTAAGTATTTTAACCTACTGCCTTCTTGCTCCCATTGTTTCTCAGGAGAAATTAGTACCTAATCTAATTGGTACTCCATGGTACAGAACACATTTTCTGTTTTAGCTTTCAGAACTCTCTTTGCCCTTACATTAGACAATTAAATATATGTTGAGACATATTTTTCTTCAAGTTTATCCTGTTTGGTATTCTCTGGGAATCTTAGAGGTGCATATTGACTTCTTTTGCTAAGTTTGGGAAGTTCTCTATCATTATTTCTTTGAATATTCCTTCTGTACTTTTCTCTCTTTCTTCTTATTCTAGAACTTCCATAATGCACATCTTGGTGCACTTGATAGTTTCATTAAACACTACCTAGTTGCTAAGATTTTCATGAAATTTCAGAGTTCCAAAAGAGCTGATTCTGTCAGTTTTTGCAGCTTAGTGGTTGCCTCAGTGGAAGGACTGATTCTTTGAGCTCTCTATTCCCTCATTTTCATGTTATCTGTTTTTATTATATTTGTTTTAAGGAAAGAAAAATTTTTAAATATTATGGTTTGTTTTTCTGTGTGTTTCCATTCCTACTCTCCCTCCTTCTGGAATACTTCCAGTTCATAAAGGATTAATAAACCTGGAAACACAGGAGACCTAGGTAATATGACAGGGTGATGATACCACATTGAGAGTTCAGTACAGATTGTGCTACTTACCGTTTGGAGATTCAAAAAATGGTAATATCTAGGTTAACTTTGATGAGAGGGAGACCATACTGATGAATCTATGCATAGGCTTTATCTTACTACCTTAGCTTCTCTGTTAATGGGCACATTGTGTAAGTGCTGAGGTATATGATCAAAGACAAATGTTGGCTGACATCTACAAGATGGGTCATCCTTTCCACTGACTATTCAGTGCTTTCTCTATGTTATCTGGTAACCATTAACCTAAGACACAAAGATCCTCGCATTTGAGCTTATTCTCATAGGTATATCCCCTCTTTCTTCTCCAGATCTCCTTGTCTTTGATTTTCTAATCTTGCTCCTCCTAGACCCTGATCATCTAGATAATTGATTTGCTACTAACCAAGAGTCCATGTATATCCTTAGCTCTTACAACTTATCCCTCCAAATAAAGTTGAAAATCAAGTTAAGTACTTAGATTTCTACCCACTAGGAGGATTTCTCTTCACAACTGTCCTTCATTTCCATCCCCTGAGAGAAACTGCACATATGGTAAGTAGTCCTGTTTTGACTAACATCCATATATAGAGTGAACCTATCTGTAAATATGGTCTATTTTTCATTTTTTATCAGCTAGCCAAAAGGACACCCCACTGAGACCATAGATGTGAACTGAAAGAAAGGAATCAGTGCAACAAAGATAAACGGTATTGGTTTTGGGTCAACTCTTTATGTAACTTATTTGCTCTCTCAGAACTCCAAATGCCCTATTATTATTATATGGTAGCTTGCTACTGTTCCCACTCAATCTTAGGAGTTGATGGGCATGACAATATCCAGCTCATGATAAATAACACTGGTGGATAGTCACTTGATGCTTGTTTAGGGCTCCATTCAAAACTTGGCAGCCTTCCCCATGATTTGAAACAGCATTTCTGCATGTGGTACATACTCTTTAAAAATCCAGTAACTCTACAAAATGTGGGCTTTTGTTCTTAGTGGTAGGAGGTACATGTTGAAATAAATTGTCTTTCATATTTGAGTGGGTATTCTAGTATGCCTCAGACCTTTGTTCCCTATGTTAGCTTGGTTGTTCTGAGAAGCAGACACCAAGATGGGATTACATGTGCAAGATACTTATTGGAGGAAATACCAGTGAGGGAAAAAGGGGAAGACACAGGAGTAGGCAGGGTGGATCTTCAGATCATGATGCAGGTCTGACATCTGTATAAGAGAATAGAAATTAAGGAGGATTTGGAAGGAAGTCTACAAGACTGCAGAGCAGTTCTAAGAAAGTTTCATCAAGCTTACAGAAGTTATGAATCAAAGTTACTCATTAGAGCAGTCAGCCCACATCAAAGAGGAATGAGCCAGCATTTGTACCACCATAGTGCTCAGTTGTTGACTGGGAACAACCTGGGAGTAGCATGATCTTGGCATAAATGTAGTGGTGAAACTAAGAAGACACCTATGTTTCCTATAGCCAGTTCTCTTAAAGATCTGGGTGGTACATTCCCATAGCTGTCACAAGATCTCTAAAATCTTCACCAGCTCCCTCAAATATTTTGAGAATTTTCTCCCTTCTTCTGTTATGCAGATGTGTTTGTAGGCCATCCAGAGTATTTGCTATTTTCATGCTCACTAGGTCTAAGTTCAACGTGATGTCATCAATACAATGACCCAGTATGATAACCCATAGGATATCAAGATGATCTAGGCTCCCTTGGACTATATTGTGTCAGACGGGGAATTAGCCAACAGGGCCATGGGGCAAGTTAATGAAAATGTATTGCCATTTGTTCCAAGTTTAGTGCAAACTGCTTTTGCTTCTTTCCTGTTGGATATTGAAGAGAACAGATTGAGGGTATCAATAGTCACTAAAAACCAGAGACTGTGTTTATCTGTTCCAGTAAAGATGCTGTCTCCAGCACAGCACCCATGATCGAGGTTATCATTTGTTAAATTTATTGCATTGTGCCAACATCTGCCCCAACCTATCTGTTTTGTTTCTGTTTTGTTTGTTTTTGTAGGGCCATACTAGTGAATTAAGCAGGGTTATGTTGTGGGTCACCATCCCTACATCCTTTAAAATTTTGAAGGTTTTCTCTTCATTTCTACCTGGGTTATGATATTGCTTCCAATTTACTATCTTGGCTAGGGGAGTGCAGTTTCAATTGCTTCCATTTGGCTTTTAAACCATTGGTTAGGGAATGAAGATGAGGGTTTTGTTAGCTCCTAAGTACATTTATCCCATTCAGGGACTAGAAAATTGAACAAAAGGTGGTCTGCAGGCTCATTGAACTCACTGTGAGATAGACTTAGACAGACATGGATCAAGAATCTATTTATCATATGGACTCCATTTTGCCCTGCTCTAATGGGGGGTGTTGGTAACCTGTCACCTCAGACTCTTTACTCATTAGTCCTGAAGATATTGGAATATTTGCCTTTCTCTAGAAAATGTTTACCTGAACAAGGGATATAGGTCCTTTTGAGGGATACTTGGGGGAATATTTTGTGTATACTTGCTGTACAGATGCAGGATCCTTCATTAAGAGTGTCTAACCTCTCCTTCAACTGATGGATTGAGGTCTGAGGAGCAGCTCAGATCTGGAAACTGAGTGGGGATTTGTGCTTTTTTATTGCTGCAAATGACGTCAGCCTTCTATTTGCCATCTCTAAATCTTTTTTAAAAACTATATAAGTCAAGCAGTATTGTCATTGGCTTCCTGCCTGTTTCACCCATAGGAATACCATAGTCTCTTAGCAACCATATAGGCCCCAGTGCCTCAAGGCCCCCCGCTTGCCATTTTGTTCTCGCTGCCCATTACTGTAATTATCTCCACCTTTCCTCAGACTATTAAGTGTCACCATTTAAACTCAGCTATTCTGGAATTTTATCATCCCCATTGACCCTAGGGAACTGAGTTCAATGTCCACTATCATCCTCTCTGGCTAACAGAGGTCAGATAGCACTGAGCTTGTCAACCAGGCCATGCCAGCTTCACTTGAACATTTCATGTTACCTAGAGAATGGAGTGTCCTCTGGGCTCTCCCAGGGCACACACTCACCTGGTGATTTCTTTGGTTTCATATAATAAAACATTTTAGCAGTCACTCTTCTCTGAGCCTTATGACCTCTTTCTCTATGTGCAATGAAAGCAATCCCAAAATCAATACTTTGTTTATTATAGGCCAATGGTTCTCAGACTTTTTGGTCTCAAGACATATTTACACCTTAAAAATCAATGAGGCTCTAAAACTCTTTTGCTCATGTAGATTATATCTATCAATATTTATCACATTAGAAATTAAACTGAGAAACATCAAAATATTTAGGTATTACTTCATTTAAAAATAAAAATAATCCCATTACACATTAATAAAAATAGTATATTTTTATGAGAAAAAAATGTGTTTTCAAAAAAATAGCAGAACCATGGTATTATTTTATATTTTGCAAGTCTCTCATATCTGACTCAATAGAAGATAGCAGATTTTCATATCTTCTTCTGCATTTGATTTGTATTAATCTGTTTTGGTTGAAGTATATGTAGAAAATTGAACTTTGCAGAATATGTAATTGGAAAAAGGAGGAGATATTGTAATAGCCTATTCAGACAGTTGTGAATATTCTTTAATACTACACCAAAACTTGACAAATAGTCATTTCTTAAAGGTCAATTGTGATGTGGAATCCAAAACAGTTTCCATGAACTTTTTGTCCTCTGTTACATTAAAATCCATTGGTCTATCATACATTTTAAATAAATCTTTTACCCATGCATGATTTTATAATATCATGCATTGACCATTTAGAAAATATTCACTATGTTATGCAGCTCTTCTAAATGTTGATACATTTATTATACAGTATAAAAATTACATTATTTAATAAAACCAACAGATCTCATCATAATGTCTTTAAGTTTTGGGAAGTGGCCAAGCTCAAGAGTATAACAATTTTCCACAATTCTAATTTTTATTTCAAACCTTGAATTTTATCATCATCAACAAATACTGTCAGTTGTTTTCCTTGAAATGACAGGCTTGCTTTTTCATTTTTGAGAAAATGACTGCAAAATAACTAAGCCTGAATAACCATAATTTGCCTGTCAGTTGTTATTTCAAGGAAAAATCATATTCCATTAAAAAGGGACTTGTTCAGCTCTCAACTGAAACAATTACAGCAGTGCTCTTCCTAGATATAACTACTGTACTTAGGTATGCAGCAAAAGTATAACACTTCCTGTTTTGTCATGCAGAATATTTAAAACATATGTACTCCAAGATCAAGATTTGAAAAATTAATAAATTTAACTGCTTCACTGAGAACATTCCTAAAACGGCCTTTAAAAATGGCAGTGAAGAATACTAGAGTAGTTTAGTGCCTCTGCTTGGATTTCTGCTAAGGTGCCAGCCATCTAACACACCATTGCTTTGGCACCATCAATGCAAATGTCAACACAACAGAATAGGCAGAAAACATCTTAGTATTATGATGGAAATAGTTTTGACTTCGTAATCTCCTTGAAAGGGTGTCAAGGATCCCTAGGGGTTTATAGATCGTACTTTACAAACTGTTGCTGTGGAAGCATCATTTCCAAATTTCAAGGTTCCATTCCATCAGTGTATTAGGACTGGTTCCAGGAGTCTTTGCCAAAATTTTAAATCCTGAATCATGGGAGGATACCCCAAATAAATAATCTCTCTCCTATCCTCCCTGTCCAAGTCCATCTCCTCAATAACTCTTCCCATACATGCTCTAGTTTCTGCCCATGCATTAGCCACAGCCTACCAAAATTGGCCTAGGAATAATCAATGTGATGAGGCATTGATTTTATTGTACCAGACTGAATTTTATTTGTTTTTTATTGAGGAGAACAAACTCACTTTGTAAGTGACCACATTTTCATGCTCTCTAGGCTGTGGAGGTCTGCTCTTCTCTAACAAGGAGGAGGGTCTTCTTCGGCTGGCCCATAGAGTTCAAAGGAAATCTGGGGACTCAGTTTTCAAATATCTCCACCCCAAGTCTCATGGTCCCATTTCTTTCTTATCAGGGCCCTGTTTTCAACAGAGAACGCTTGCCATGGCAATGAATTCAGCTTTTGACTCCTGCTATTCTTACCAGTCAAATATTAATCTTGATTTTCAGCACATTCTTCCCTCTGACCGCAGGAAATGAAGGTGTCTTCAAAGATTCAGTAGAGGCCTTTGGTCATTCACAGCAAGCCCAAAGTTAATATTTGGCTGACATAAACCTGTCTTTCCTATCTTTCCTTTTCTCACATTCCCAAGATAGTTAACAAAACCAGTCAACTGCATCATCCCTATCATGAGTATTCCCGTATATTTCAAGTGTTGAAACTATGTATAATCCAGTGTTTCCTCTCTCACTTGTGATTCTTCCCAATCCACAAAGGTGAGAGCCTTAGTAAATTTGATGCTGCAGCATATCAGAGTATGTCACCACTCCACTTATTATCAACAATGGAAACCCTTTGCCATTTGGCTGGCGAGTGATCTAGCTCTAGAGTATCATCCTGAGGATCTGCTTTCTAGGGCAGTTTAGGTTCCTGCAAAAACCAAATATGAGACATGAATTTGGGTAAAAGCAATTATTTGGCAGTTGATCCCAAGAAGCAAGTCAAGAAATAGGGAGATGAAATGGAAAACAAAAGCCAATAAGTGAGTGTTAATTAGCAGGTTATCCTTGTTGGCAACTGGAGCTCAAGTATACTGTGAACTCCCTCTGAGACTGTGTCAAACACATCTCAGAACTGTCCCATTTAGGAGTGAGGAGGCTTTTCATTCATTCCTTTCCCTCATTGGGTGAAGGTCACTACTGGGGCATTGGCTCTCTGCTTCCTTCATGCAGTGCTAGGCGTGGATGAAATCGGCTCCAGCAGCCAGGGAACACCTGGCAGGAAGATACTTGAGGTAGGAAGCCAAGTCTAGGACTCCCATCCACTAAAGCTCTGGGTGGTGAGCTCTGGTTAGGCTAAGGGCTATGGGCAGGCCCTGACAATGTCTGTCAAGGTCCCTACCTCACAGCCACACAAAAACACATTCAGGAAAATTAAAGGCTTAAGTGTAAAAGGAAACATTGTAAAACTTTTAAAGATAACTTAGGATCTCGTAATAGAGCAAAATTTCTTTAAAATGATACACAAAGCACAAACCATAAAAGGAAAGATTCAACTATATTAAAATGAAAAATTTCTGTTTACTAGAAAACATCATAGAGTGTGCCGGTTTGAATGTATTATGTCCCCCAAATGCCATTATCTTTGTGGTCTTGTGGGGCAGACGTTTTGGTGCTGGTTAGATTTGCTTGGAATGTGCCCCACCCAGCTGTGGGTGATGATTTTAATGAGATGTTCCCATGGAGGCGTGGCCCCGCCCATTCAGGGTGGGCCTTGATCCGTGGAGCCATATAAATGAGCTGACTCAGAGAGAGGGAACTTAGTGCAGCTGGGAGTGATGTTTTGAAGAGGAGCAAGCTTGCTAGAGAGGAACGTCCTGGGAGAAAGCCATTTTGAGTCCAGAGCTTTGGAGCAGACGCCAGCTGCCTTCCTAGCTAGCAGAGGTTTTCCGGACGCCATTGGCCATCCTCCGGTGAAGGTACCCGATTGCTGATGTGTTACCTTGGATGCTTTGTGGCCTTAAGACTGTAACTGTGTAGTGAAATAAACCCCCATTTTATAAAAGCCTATCCATCTCTGGCGTTTTGCATTCTGTGGCATTAGCAAACTAGAACATAGAGTAAATAAAAATGCTATATGCTTGAAGAACATATTTGTAATACATATAAACAACAAAAGATTAATGTATAGAATATTTAAAATCCTGTGTATCAGTAAAGAAAAGACAACCCAATAGAAAAATGAGAAAAATCAATGAAAAGAAATTTCATAGATGAAGAAATAAAAATGTTCCATAAATACTTTTTAAATATTCAAACTCATTACTAACCCAAAGAAAGCAAATCAGAACCACAAAATTAGTAAAATTTGAAATGTCATAATTTATCAGGTGTTGGCAAAAATGTGGAGGCACAGATTTCTCATCAACTTTTGAAAGATGTGTAGATTTGCATAACTTCTTTGAAATGCAGATTGGGGTTTGGTAGTGGAGTTGAAGATGTGTATTTCCTATGATCTTTCAATATCAAATTATCAATATATCAATGGGTATATACCTAAAGAAACTGTTGCACATTTATACCAGGATACAGCCTTTTTTTTTTTTTTTTTTTTTTTAATGTTATGAAACTGAAAACAAATTGGTGTCAGGAAGACTGTGTTTGAGTTTTTTCTCAGTTACTAAATAGTTGGGTCACTTTGGACAAGTCACTTAACCTCACTGCACCTCAGTTTTCTCATCGGTGAAATGAAAATAGTAGCCCCTAATAAATAGGCTTGTTATGAAGATGAAATGAGAAATGTAATGTCCCTACAAATTTGCTTTTTTGTTATTTTCTCAATAAGTGTCAATAAAATTAATGATTATTATTTCATAGCAAAGTCCTAGAAAGGATAATAAGACATAGACTTTTTTCTACTACAGGATGTTGTGTGACTTATGTAGTAGAAAATTAAGGATATTGTCATTTCCCTCTCAAATTATGCTCTTGCTATTAAATCAACCACAGATTTGCAGTCTCAAATGCCATTCCAGAACAGAATCAGACTTACCATTTTAACAGGATCCCCAGGCTATTTTTAATCAAAATGGTGTTTGAGAATCTCAGAACTAGATTTAGATCATAGTTTGCAAGTCAACTTCCTCCTCTTTGAATATAACAGATAAATGGTCAGATTCCCTAAACCATTATGTAGATAGGACAAAGAGGCATCTTGAATGGCCTTAAGTGAAATATTAAATACTACAATTACATTGAATAGTACATGTGTCCAAGTCTTTTTCTCAGCAATTTAATTCTTTCTGGTATTTTATCTTACAAACTTTAGCCATATGTGACTGATCTACATTTGCCTTACTTGAATATTTGGTAAAACATTTTTACTATAATATTGTTGAAGTAATGGATGAAAACATTTTCATTCATGTATTCACCCATTAAAACAAGCTTTTTAAAATATTTTTTTATTAGAGAAGTTGTAGGTTTACAGAAAAATCATGCAGAAAATACAGTTCCCATATACCTTCCCTATTATTAACAACTTGCATTAGTGTGGTATCTTTGTTACAATTCATGAAAGAACATTTTTATAATTGCATTATTAACTATAATACATTGTTTACGTTAGGGCTCACTGTGTAGTATAGTCCCATGTTTTGTTTTTTTATTCCAGTAACATATATACAGTCTAAAATTTCCCTTTTAACCACATTCAAATATATGAGCACCTGTTCTGTCGTGTACTAGGGTGGCAGTACAGAGAATAATAAAACATGGCGCCTGTTCTCAAGGAACTCTCCTTCTAACGGGGGATGAAGGCATCCACAGATCTAATGGGACTAATGCTTTGATAGAGGACTTACCGGGTCATATGAGGGCATCGGTGAGGGGCAGCTCACCTGGACAGAGAAAGGTGGGAAGTTGTTGGGAGGTTTCTTCTTGATGCCGGAGTCTGCTTTTTAAAGGACAAATATTAAATGTGCTTGGGAAGGAGAAAGTAAAAGAACATTCCTTGAAGATGGGATGGCATAAGCAGAAATTCCGAGAGAAGCAGGATGATTTCATCGGGGCATTTCAAATAGCCCCGTGCTACTGAAGCATAATGTGCAAGACAAGGATTGGAGGGAGCAGAGGCTGCCGGGCAAGAAGGGCATTGCAAGCACACATTGAGAACCTTGTAGTTTATCTTGTCGGGTGGTATTAAAAGGTTTTTAAACAGAGAAGAGTCCAGTCAGATTATCATTATTGGGGGAACACTCTGGCTGTAGAGTAGAGGACAAAGGGTGTGGGAAGATAAACCCAAGATAGAGAGACCAATTAAAGAGGCCAAAGCAGGAATTAGGGAGCTTGTTTGATGGTGAGATGTCAACATCACAGCCAGCCACAGCGGCAAAGCTTCAAAGAATCCTCAGAGCAGCTAAACATCTCGACACTCTCTACAGTCATCTTATGTCTATTCCACTTCTCAGGACACTATTGCAATCATTGCTTTAAATGAGCAAATTCTCAAGATATCCACCTCCTCCATCCATCCACTTAGACTGTAAAAAATGAAACAATTAAATCCTTTATTATACAAGCATCTTGAACAGAGATCAAATGTAATTCATCCCACATGCTGTCAGCTAATTAAAGTATTTGTACCACAGATTCCTCAGCCTTTCACACAACCTTGGAGGAGCACTGGGGTCTCAATCCAGAAGAAAAACAAATCACTCTCCATTTGTCCCTTATTTAATTTATTCCACAATAACAGCAATGTCAGTACAGAGTGGTGGTTTCAAGTTTCACATTTACCCTGGAAGCTAAATTGTACCTTCAGAAAACTGCCTGCAGGTGAGAAGAAGAAAATTACATCTGAAAGAAATCTTTAAACCAGGATGAACTGGTTGCTCTTCCTTCCTCTATATCCTGATTTGTCTTAGCCATTATTCCCCTCACATCTCTATTCATTCCCCTCTGTGATCTCAGCCCAGTGGGAACTTGAGATACTAGAGGAAGATGTGTAGTTTTCCAGCGTAGTGAGGAAGGTTTTAGTGATAGTAAATGAGGAAAATCCAAGTCTTCAATATGCAGAGCTAATTGACCTGGTACTGGGCATGTCGAGAAACTCACTAAGTTCTGTTGGCCATCTTTGTCTGAATAACAGCATGATCTCACCTAGAATAGGCAGGAGGTCAGAACTTGCAGATTCCTATCAGATGGCACAGTCTGCTGCCAGGTAAGTAATTGTCTCTGGGGGCTAATGGTCTATATTCCCACATAGAACATTTGAGCTTCATGTGGGCAAATGTCAGCATATTTATTTTTAAGAACATTTATTGAGCACCTTAGTTTGGGCAGGATGCTACTAAGCCTAACTATTGGTGGGAGGATACAAATCTTTTTAGCATTATTTCCCAGCACTATTCTGGGAAGATTTCTTGCCAAAAAAATTATAAAGTTATTGCCACCCTAGTACACTACAGAACAGGTGCTCATATATTTGAATGTGGTTAAAAGGGAAAATACAGTTCCCATATATCTAGAAACTCAGTGCTGAAAGGGTTATCCATAGGTAATCTAGTGCAATGTATTCTGATGTTTGAATTCTCCTCTGCAATAGCATGGTTGACTGCTGGTCCAGCATGCACTCGAATGTCAATAGGGTCTGGGAACTCTCAATTTAATGAGGGCTCTTTCAACCTCTCAGATAATTTAAAATTCTTGCATTGTTCTTCCCCCGTTATTGCATGTCATACCCTTTGGTATAACATGAGAGAACAAGTCCATTTCCTACCCCCTTTACATATTTTAAGATATCTATTTCACATTGCTATGACTTTTCTAGCTTTAAACCCCCAGTTTATTATTCAATTTTTCCTCATAAATAATATGGCTTCAAAATCTCTCTCTCACCTCGTCATTTTCTAGTGGATTCTAAATTGTCTCCCTCCCTCTCGAAGAGTGGATTTTAGCACTGAATATCAGTCTCAGCTATGCCCAGACCTGTGGAAAGTAAGGCAGAACTAATCCTTCTGTCTTTCTAAAAATCCTACTTTTATTAATGTAGCCAACATTCTATTAATTATTGATTCTGGTTGGGTTTTCCATAGATCAGTATCTCTAGGGCTTCTCCACAGGCTCTTCTCATACTACTTTGCCATCCTCCAGACATACTTGTGATGTGGTATATGAACAGTAATTCTTCCCATCTGGGCTGAAGGTCCAGCATAATGTAATATAATCCTGAACACAGGACAAGTCTTAATTCTACTCTGAAACTTCTCCAGCCTTTTCTCATGTCTTATTAATTTTCAGAAGTGGAGTATGGATGAAAATGAGGAGGCAAAGAGAGTGAGAATGAGAGAGAAAGAAAAAGAGGTTGTACTGAGTGTAAACAGGGTGGCAAAAAAGTATATAGAGAAAATATTGGCTATGGTCATCCCCCCTACGTGGGACTTCACTCCTAGGGGTGTAAATCTCCCTGGCAATGCAGGACATGACTCCCAGGGATGAATCTGGACCCAGCATCTTGGGGTTGAGAACATCTTCTTGACCAAAAGGGGGATGCGAAATGAAATGAAATAAAGTTTCAGTGGCTGAGAGATTTCAAATGGAGTCAAGAGGTCACTCTGGTGGACACTCTTATGCACTATATAGATAACAATTTTTAGGTTTTAATGTATTGGAATAGCTAGAAGTAAATACCTGAAACCATCAAACTCCAACCCAGTAGCCTTGACTCTTGAAGACAACAGTATAGCAATGTAGCTTACAAGAGGTGACAGTGTGATTGTGAAAGCCTTGTGGATCACACTTCCTTTATCCAGTGTGTGGATGGATGAGTAGAAAAATGGGGAAAAAAAGCTAAATGAAAAATAGGGTGGGATGGGGGGATGATTTGGGTGTTCTTCTTAACTTTTATTTTTTTATTCTTATTCTCACTTTTTCCGGTACAAGGAAAATGTTCAAAAAAATAGATTGGGGTGATGAATGCACAATTATATGATGGTACTGTGAACAGTTGATTGTACACCATGGATGACTGTATGGTGTGTGAATATATCTCAATAAAATTGAATTAAAAAAAATATAGGCTATGGAATGTTAAAAAAAAAAATAAGTTCCAGTACCTATGCTATCACTTATTAACCCTATGACCTTGGGAAAGTTATTTAATTTCTATGAGCTGTAATTTTTTCATTTTTGAAATGGGAAGCACTATAGTTACATATAAATATAATATCACATAGTGGAAAATGAAATGAGATACGTGAAATCAGTTGCTATATATGTTGTCTTGCCTTCATTCTTCTTCATTTCTTGTCCTTTTAGTTTCCTTCTCTTTCCTTTGTCCTTTCTTTCATTCCGTCTAGAAAACCGAAGAGCCAAATAAAACTAAAAGTCTGGGGAAAGAAGGACTTGAGAGAGGGAAGACACTTACCAGGTGGAAACACAGGGAGTTCCTGTTAAAACAGGGACTGTAAGCAGAAAATTACCACTCAGAACAATTCTTCATCAACTCTTGCTTTACCTAATCTAAATGAATTCCAGTAGCAAAGTAATGATACAGTTACACATTTCAAATAAATATGCACTTATTTTCCCAGTAGTTAATATATTGAAACACTATATCATATCTGTAAAGTTGGAAATGCTACCACAGACCAGTTCTTCACCTTAGCTTGCATCAGTAATCCAGCATGGCATGCTTCCCCCTGGCCCAGACAGGCCTCCAACCCTCATCTCCATCTTCCAGGTAGCCATTAGCTATTGTTCCATGCTGGCATTCATCAGTGTTTTTAGAAAGTCTAAAATAAATACATAATGGCCTAAAGTTTTCCAAATTCAATTAAAACTATAAAATCTCACTTCTAAGAATATCAACATTTCCAGGCACTTGAAAACTCTATCAAGGCACATTATAATCGAATTGTTCAAAATCAGTGAAATGCAGCTAGACTTTTAAGAGGCACAGTGGAGTATAAAAGAAAAAAATAGAAAATGAATGTAGGCTTCTTGTAAGTAACAAAGCAAACAAATAGAAAGGAGCAATATCTTAAAGGTACTGGAAAGGAAATACTCATCTTAGAATTATATAACCAACAAAAATATCTCTTAAACACAAAGGTGAAATAAAGCTTTTTTCATACATAAAAGAACTGAAAGAAGTCATCATCAGCCAATATGCACTACAAGAAAAGTAAGGGAAATCCTTCAGGCAGAAGAAAAATAATATCAGATGGAAGTGTATACCTACATGAAAAAATGCGCTTAAGAAATTCCAAATATATACATAAATATAAAATATATTTTTCTTAATTTTAAACCTCTTTATTAGATAATTGACTGTTTTTTGCAAAAAAAACCCTGCATTTTTAAAAAATTCAATTTTATTGACATTGTTCACATACCATACAATCATCCAAAGATCCAAAATGTAGTTAATTGCCCTCAGTACCATCATACAGCTATGCATCCATCACCACAATTAATATTTTTTTTCAATTTTTAGAACATTTTCATTACTACAGAAAAGAAATAAAGACAAAAAAGAAAACTCAAATCCTCCCATACCCCTAATCACCCCCCTCCATTATTGACTCATAGTATTGGTATAGTACATTTGTTGCTGTTGATGAAAGAATATTAAAATACTACTAACTGTAGTATATAGTTTGCAATAGGTATATTTTTTCCTTATATACCCATTATTAACTTCTAGTAATAGTGTTATACATTTGTTCTAGTTCATGGAAGAGATTTCTAATATTTGTGCAGTTAATCATGGACATTGTCCACCACAAAATTCACTGTTTTATACATTCCCATCTTTTAACTTCCAACTTTACTTCTGGTGAAAGACATGGCTCTAAGCTTCCCCTTTCCACCACCTCACACACCATTCAGCACCGTTAAGTTATTCACATGATAACATGCTATCGTCATCTCTGTCCATTTCCAAACACTTAAGTTCAACCTAGTTAAACATTCTGCTCATAATAAGCAACTGCTCCCCATTCTTTAGCCTTGTTCTATATCCTGGTAATTTATATTTTGTATCTATGAGTTTACATATTATAATTAGTTCATATCAGTGAGACCCTGCAATATTTGTCTTTATGTGCCTGTCTTATTTCACTCAACATAGTACCCTCAAGGTTTCTTCATCAACCCATTTTTTTTTAAGATGGTTTTGTTCACACACCATACATTCTATTCTAAGTAAACAATCATTGGTTCCCTGTATAGTCACATATTTATGTATTCAGCACCATTGCCACTGTCTATATAAGGACACTCCACTTCTTCCACAAAGAAGGAGGAAGAGTCAAAGGAGGTAGAGACAAAAGAAAAAGAAAAAGAAAAAGAAAGAAAAAAATTGACAGCTAAAAAGCAACAAAAGGAAAGATAGAATTAAACTAAAGTAGAATAAGAGTCAGACAACATCCCCAATGCCCAAAGTCCCATACCCCTCCTTTATGTCCCCCTGTTATAGGCATTTAACTTTGGTATATTGCCTTTGTTACTTTAAAGGAAGCATAATACAATGTTTCTGTTAACAATAATCTCTAGTTTGCATTAATTGTATTTTTCCCCAATACCACCCCATTTTTAACACCTTGAAAGTTTGACATTCATTTGTTCTCCCTCATGTAAAGACATATTTGTATCTTTTATCACAATCGTTGAGCACTCGAGATTTCACTGATTTATACAGTCCCAGTCTTTATCTTTCCTCTTTCCTTCTGGTGTCTCACATGCTCCTACCCTTCCTATTTCAACCATACTCACAGTTACCTGGTTCAGTGTACTTAAATTGTGTGCTAACCATCACCCCAAAATTGTGTTCCAAACCTCTCACTCCTGTTTTTTCCTATCTGTCTGTAGTGCTCCCTTTAGTATTTTCTGTAAAGCAGGTATCTTGTTCACAAACTCTGTCACTGTTTGTTTGTCAGAGAATATTTTAAACTCTTCCTCATATTTGAAGGACAGTTTTGCCAGATAAAGGATTCTTGGTTGGCAGTTTTTCTCTTTCAGTATCTTAAATATATCACACCACCCCCTTCTTGCCTCCTTGGTTTCTACTGAGAAATCTGCTCTTAGTATTATCAAGCTTCCTTTGTATGTGATGCATTGCTTTTCTCTTGCTGCTTTCAGGATTTTCTCTTTCTCTTTGACATTTGATAATCTGATTATTAAGTGTCTTGGCATAGTCTATTCATATCTATTCTGTTTGGAGTATGCTGCACTTCTTGTGTTTGTAATTTTATGTCTTTCATAAGAGCTGGGAAATTTTCATTGTTTATTTCCTGTATTATTGCTTCTGCCCATTTTCCCTTCTCTTCTCCTTCTGGGACACCCATGACATGTACATTCATATGTTTCATGTTGTCATTCAATTCCTTGAGACATTGCTCATATTTTTCCATTCTTTTCTCTATCTTTTCCTTTGTGTAGGATCAGGTGTCTTGTTCTCCAGTTCCTGAATGTTTTCTTCTGCCTCTTGAAATCTGCTATTGTGTGTCTCCATTGTGTTTTCCATCTCTTGTATTTTGCCTTTCATTTCCATAGGTTCTGCCAGTTGTTTTTTTAAACTTTCGAGTTCTTCCTTATGTTCACCCAATGTTTTCTTTATATCCTTCATCTCTTTTGCCATATCTTCCCTCAACTCATTGATTTGATTTTGGGAATATTTTAGGAGATTTGCTTGATTAATAATTAGTTGTTTCAATTCCTGTATCTCAGTTGAATTGTAAGTTTGTTCCTTTGACTGGGCCATATCTTCCTTTTTCTTAGTGTAGTTTGTAATTTTCTGTGGTCTAGGCATCTGGTTTCCTTGGTTACCCCAATTAGATTTCCCCAGACCAGAATGGGTTCAGATCTCAGAATGGGGTTACATTGAGTGTCAAATTTCCCTGAGGGTGTATCTTAGAGTATTCATAGACTTTCCTGTGAGGCCTCCAGCTGCTGTGCTTTTCCTAACCTACCCATCAGGTGGCGCCTGTTAACCTGTTGCTCCCAACTGATGTAAGGAGGTGTGGTCCCTTTAGTTCTCCACTTAGGTTGTTTCTGTTTTGGCTGTTTTTCTTTAGGCCCTGGGGTCTGAGTTCTGAAGGGAAGGCTGGCACTAGAGCTGGCTTTCCCCTCCTTCCCCTTAGGGAAGATACACCCCCTGGGGAATTATCTTCTGCATTTGAATTGCTCCTTTGTCTCTCTGACTCTGTTAACACCACCCCTATCTGGGTCAGAACACTGTGAACTGAAAATGGCTGAGGCTCTCTCCACTGAGCCACCCAGGTTGAGAGAGAGAAAAAGGGAAAGAAAGCCCCCTTTCAGAGTCAGTCCACCCCCAGTTTTGTCGATCGGAGAGAGAGAGCACCCGGTCTTCTGTGCTCCCTCTCCCAGGGCACTGGTGTTTTCTGGCTCTGTAAGGACAGTCATTTATAAAAGCCTCTGTATTTTTCCTTCTTTTTTTTAATTAATTTTTTTTTCCATCAGCCCCATCTCCTTTCCACTGGGAGTGATCTCAGGGTAACTTGCTGCTTGTTAGGGGTTTGTCTTTGTTTGTAGCTTGTATTCAGCAGTCCACATTTGTTAATTAAAACCCCTGTTGTAGCTGGGCTGAGCTATATTCACTTGCTCTGGGAATGCTGCTTTCTCCTACAGTGAGGTCTTGCAGTTCAGCCTGTCATGGGGGAAGTGGGATCCTGGCAGGGTTCCTCAGTTTTTATTTACAGATTTTATGCTGCAATCTCAGCCATTCTACCCAATCCAGATTGGTGTACGATGTGTGGACTGTCACAGTTGTCCCCTAGCAGTTGTTCCAGATTATTTACTAGTTGTTCCTAGTTGTTCATTAGTTGCTCCAGGGGGACTAACTAAATTCCACACCTCTCTATGCCACCATCTTGGTCCTCCCAATAATACTGCATTTTGCTATTCATAACAATATAGAAATAAAATGTATTTAAGCACTATCCCAAATTCCAAGGAGAGGGAAATGGAAACATATTATTATTTATGAACTGATATATAAGTGGTATAAAATTGTTTAAAGCTAGACCACAATGAGTTAAACTTTATACACTGTACACCTTAAGGCAACTTCTCAAAAACAAACAAAAAACAAAAACAGAGTTATTACTACTAAGCCATCATAGGCGGAAAGACCAAAAGAGGGCAGAAAAGGAAGACAAAAGGGAAGAAGGGATGGGAAAAGTAAAAAAATGAGTTGTAAGATGTGGATTTAAACACGGCCATTATAATAATTGCACTAAATAAATGATCTAAACATCTAAGTGAAAGACAGAAATGATCAATGTGGATAAAAAAGCAAGCCCCTTATTGTCTATAAGAAACCAATTTAATATAAAGGCAGAAATAGATTTAAAGTAAAAAGGTAGATAAAGATATACTGTGCTAATACTAATTAAAATGAATTTGGAGTGGCTATCTTAATATCAGACAAAATGCATTTAAAAGAAAATAATATTATGGATAAAGAGGGTTACTTCATAAGGATAAAAGCATAATTTTGGCAAGAAGATATAACAGTCCTAAGTGTGTATGTACCTAATAACAGATCTTGATAATATGTGAAGCAAAATCCTATAGTATTGCAAGGAGAACTAGGCAAATTCACAATTATAAATGATTTCAACACTCATCTCTCAATAATTGAAAGAACAAGCACACAGAAAATCATTAAGGATATAGAAGATGTGAATAACACTATCAACCAACTTAACCTAATTAAAATTCATAGACTGTTTCACCCAAATACACTAGAATAAATATTCTTCACATTCTTTCTACGTATGTGGAATATTTACCTATATAGAACTTATTTTGGGCCATAAAACAAATCTCAATAAATGTAAAGTAATTTAAATCACACAAACTCTATTCTCTGTCTCCAATGGAATTGAATTGGAAACCAATATCAAAGATATCTAGAAAATCCACATGTATTTGGAAGCTAAATAAAACACTTCTAAGTATTCCCTAGTTCAAAGAGGAAATCTAAAGGTAAATTAGAAAGTATTTTGAACTGAATGAAATGAAAACAAAAATATATATCAAATTTTGTAAAAGACAGCTGAAGTATGACAGAAACTTTATAGCTGTAAATACCAACAGAAAAAAAAAAGAAATGCATCAAATCAAAGACTTCAGCTTCCATCTTAAGAAACTACAACAAGTAGAGCAAATTAAACTCAAAGCAATTTGAAAGGAAATAATAGAGATAAGGTTAGAAATCAGTGAAACAGAAAGAGAACATCAGATAAAATCAATGAAAAATAAATAAAACCTCGGTTTTTGATAAGTTCAATTAAATGTAAACATCTAGCCGGACAGTGGAAAACAAAGAGAGAAGACACAAATGACCAATATCAGGTCAGAGAGGTGACATCTGTAAATATTCTACAGCTATTATAAGATAATCAGGGAATATTATGAACAACTTCTTGTCAATGAATTCAACAACCTTGATTAGATGAACAAATTCATTGAAAGACACAAATTACCAAAGCTTATTCAAGAAGAAATGGATTACCTGGAGAGCCCTCTGTGTATGAAAGTAATTGAATTCGTAGTTCAAAACCCACCCGTAAAACATTCTAGGCGCAGGTGACTTTACTGGTGAATTCTACCAAACATTTCAGGAAGAAATAATAATAATACCAATTCTATGCAAACTTTTCCAGAAAATTGAAGAGGGGAAAATATTTCACAACTAAGGCTATGAAATCAACATTACTATGATAACAAAGCCAGAGGAAGACATTAAAAGTAAAGGAAACTACAAACCAATATATCACATGAACATAAATGCAAAAATTATTAAAAGTTTTAACAAATGCAATCATGCAACATATAAAAAGGATATAATTATCAAATGGGTTTATTTGCAAAATGCAAGTTTATTCTAACATTAAAATATAAATAAATGGGATTTTTGAAATCATCTCCAAAATGTAAAGGGCTTGAAATACATCACTACAATTCTTTTAACAAGAAAAATGCTGAAGAAATTGAAAATCAATGACTTTTTCTTGGACCTATCAGAGAATTGAGGTTGCAGGGGAAAACACTACCCTGAAAACTGGAAAGATGGGTGAATACAGAGAATCACAGATGAAATCAGTTTAACTGGAACAGAAGCTGCTGGAGCTATAAACTGGCAGGAACACTTAAACGGTAACTTTGACAAATTGCAGAGGCAGCGGACATCTGGCATGAGAGTGAAAAAAACATTTTTTTAAAAATTTTTCTTGAGATTTCTTCTTTAACTCCTGTAAATGTGTTTATTCTCCAAATATTTGGGGATTTTCTAGCTTCCTTTTATTAATCTCTAGTTTAATTCTGAGCATATACTTTGTATGGTTTCTTTACTTTAAATTTGTTCAGGTATGTTTTATGGCTCAGAATTTGGTCTATCTTGGTATATACTCCATGTGAACTTGAGAAGAACGTGTATTCTACTATTGTTGGATGAAGAATTCTGTAAATGTCAGTTAGACCCAGTTGATTGATGATACTGTTCAGGTCGACTATATCCTTACTGACTTTCTGCCTCCTGACATCACCCTCTGGTGACTATTCACATGGAACACAAATATCTCATGCTTTTTACCTCTTCAGAAAGGTATATCCACCTACCTTTCATCCAGAACTACTTGTCAACAATTTTCCAATCATGTTCCTTCCGAGACCCTAACCAGCCAGCCAAGCAATTAGCCAGAGCCCATTAATTGGTATACAAATGCATCTGTGGTCATTTTTCTTTCCAAAGAAAAATGGACAACCAGGTGCACTGCTCAAAGTTCTGCCCACTGGCAAGATTTCTCCTAACCATTGTCCTTCAGGGATGACACAGCAATGAGTTGTAGTATAGCAGCTGTCCACTTTCAGGTGGTGCTTGACACCAGGCCCAAATTTTATCTTCCTCAGTCAACTGATTGTAGGGAACTCCTCAAGAGGCCATAGGTGTGGGCTGTGAGAGAGAAGGTAATTGGCAGGAGTGGGGGCCATGGGCATTTGGGCCACTTTCTCATGTAACTTTTTGTGCCTTCAGGACCTGCTTGAGACCAATCTCATATGTACCACTTTCATTTGATGATGGAGTGCCGCAGTGCACATCCACCTTTATGGCTTGGCAGGTCAGATAACACCCAGATCATGATAGACAGCTCAGGTCTCATGGTAACTAAGTGGTCCCATGGTTAAATATTCAGTCTCTACTAAGATAGTAGGAAGCCAAAAGTTCTTTCTCAAAAGGAGAGTGGTAATTTGCAGAGGATAGTAGAGCTTTGCTACAAAATTCTGAGGAGCTGTGTGTGATTCTCCTATAAGGGCCTGTCAGTGGCTCCAAATAGCATCTCTAATTGCCACTCACACTTCAAGCACCATTGGATCTGCTGTATCATATAGCCCAAGTGGCGGAGCAGCTTGCACAACAGTCTGGACCTGTTGCAGAGCCTTCTGTTGTGGTAGTACCCACTCAAACCAGCAGCTTTTTTTGGTCTCTTGGTAAATGGGCCAGAGTAGCACTCAGATAAAGAATATGTTGCCTCCAAAATCCAGTCAGGCCAACTAGGCATTGTGCCTCATTTTTGGTTGTAGGTGGGGCCAGATACGACATGTTGTCCTTCACATTAAAAAGAATATCTCAACATGCCCCACACTACTGAATGCCTAAATATTCACTGAAATGGAATGCTCCTGATGTTTTCTTGGATTTATCTCCCAACCTCAGACATGCAAATGTCTTATCAGTAAGTCTGGAATGGTTGCTGCTTCTTGCTCACTAGGTCAAGTCAGCATGTAGGACCAGTGTGATGTCTTGTGGAAGGGAACAGTAGTCAAGGTCCCTGCAGACTATATTATGACATAGGGCTGGAGATTTGATGTACCACTGAGGTGATTAAGTGCCACTATTTGGCTCCTGCCAACCCAAGATCTGATCATCCCGATTGCATTCAAGGATCCCAGTTCAGTGGCAACAGTTATCGTAGTAGTGTATGACTTACAGAGAAGAGTGAATACAGAGCTCTTCCTGGATGCTGGGGCTCCTCTGACAAATTTATTCTTCACATTGATAGTAAAATTTGTGTCCTCTGTACATTCCCAGGGTAGGTGAACAGATCCTACATGATAAATCCACTCTAACATTGCAATCTTCCTAAGATTTTGGATAGTCTCTTCTATATTCTACCAAGGCAATTTTGACATTTCAACTTTATTTAGCATAGGCCATCTTTGGACCCTGTGTAAGTCAGCCAACCAACTTTGTAACCTCTCAAGCTACAACAGTGAATCCAGATTTTCTTCTGAATGTGCCCATATCAATAAATTCAGCCTGATCCAACTTTATTTTCCTTCCACCAATATGATACACAATTAAAATCTATTCCCATACATATTTCCCTGACATCTGTCTATAAATTGGAAAAATTGTGCAGTTCTTTTAGAGTATAGTGTACCTCTTCACACTTTGTAACTCTCCTTTCATGGCCTCTTGAGACTTCAGTCTAGTTATAGATTTGGAAGCAAAGAGTGGTGATGGTCCTGAGAGAAATGAGCAGTGTCTTGAAAATCAACCATCTCAAGGCATTCCATTACAGGTTCAACTGACAAGGCAGGGTTACTCTCCTCAGACAGAAGTGGAAGGGCTCTGTTTCCTCAGGGGAGGCAATTGCAAGTTTATCCAGCAAAGATGAATCAGCAGAATTTAGGGGTTCATTGCCCCCACTGTCATTGTGATCAGCCTGTATTTCCCATTCCAATTCTCAGGATCTCATTCCTTTCCAATCAATGCCTTCACTTTAACAGCAGATACCCTTCAAGGCTGGGAATTCAATTCATTTTGTAATTCAGCTACCCACATGATGTGATTCTGTTTCTGACTTTCAGAAATCTCAACTACATGGCTACAAGAAATAAGTTTCTTTCAGGGAACACATAGAAACTTTCATGTCATTCATGTGGTCTGTGGTTCTGATTTGGAATTTGAAGCTCATCCTTTTCTTTAACTAGCATATTTAGGAGCAGCTATCAGTGCCCACTTTGACATTGGAAATAGAGTCATCAGTGCTTTTACATCTAATCAGATTAGAGAACCAATTCCCAAAACCCAAGAAACAATCCAGAAACCTCATCCACAAGATTCTGTTTCCTAAGAACCACTCTTGGTACCCAGAAACAGAACTGACAGTATATATGGACAGACATTGATATTTATATTTATTTATTTAAGAGATTTTTTAGAAGGAATTTGCTCATGTGACTGTGGGGGTCGGCAAGTTTGAACTCCATGAGGTAGGCAGCAAGCTAGAAATTCAATGATGATGATTCTGAAGTCTGGCAAGTTTGAACTTTTAGAGCAGGCTGCAAGTTGGACACTCTAATAGAAATGATGCTGAAGTTAAATCCAAATTCTTCAAGGGAAGTTGGTTGACTGAAGCTGAGGCAAAAGTTCTTTCTGATCTCTGAAATTCTCAGTCCTGCCTTTTAAGACCTCCAATTATTGGATGAAGATACTCCTCACATTACTGAGGGCAACCTTCTTTGTTGATTGTAGATGCAATGAGCCATAGATTCAATCAACAGATTATAGATGTAAATCCATCTGCAAAATACCTTCACAGTAAAAATCATACCAGTGCTTGCTTGACCAAACAACTGGACACCATATCTTAGCCAAGTTGACAAATGAAGTTAATCATATATGCTCCTAGGTATATACCCCAAAGAATTGAAAATAGATACTGAAACAAACACTTGTTCAGGATTTTTCATAGCAGAACTATTCACAATAAAAAAAAACACCAAATGTCCATCAATGGATGAATGCATAAACAAATGGTGATATATACATGCAAGGGAATATTGTACGGCCATTATAAGGAATGTATTATTGATACATAGTAGAATACGAATGAACCTCCAAAACATTATGCTAAGTGAAAGAACCCAGAAACAGGTTATATATTTTATGATTCCATTTATATGAAATATCCAGAATTGATAAATCCATGAAGACAAAACATATATTGGTGGTTGCCAGGGGCTGGAGGCAAGGGGAATAGGGAGAAACTGCATAATGGGTAAGAGGTTTTACCTTTGAATGAAGGGATTATTTTGAACTGGATAGAGGTGGTGATTTCACAACATTGTGAATGTACTAAATGTTACTGAATTGCTCACTTTAAAATGGTTAATTTTGTTAAGTGAATTTCACCTGAATAAATCATTCTCTCTACTTTTTTTTTGTTCTCTATGTCATTTATTTCTGCTTTAATCCTTGTTATTTCTTTTCTTCTACATGGTTTAGGATTAGTTTGCTGTTCATTTTCTAGCTTTGTCAGTTGCTCCATTAGTTCTTTGATTTTAGCCCTTTCTTCCTTTTTTGATGCATGCATTTAGTACTATAAACTCCCCCCCCCCAGTGCTGCTTTTGCTGCATCCCATAGGTTTTGATATGTTGTGTTCTCATTCTCATTCATTTCTATATATTTAGCTATTTCTCTTGCTATTTCTTCTTTAATCCACTGATTGTTTAGGGGTGTGTTAACTCCAGGTATTTGTGAATTTTCTAAGTCTCTGATGGTTAATGACTTCTAATTGTATTCCATTGTGGTCAGAGAAAGTGCTTTGAATAATTTCAATTTTTTTAAAAAATTATTGAGGCTTGTTTTATGTCCCAGCATATGGTCAATTCTGTAGAAAGTTTCATGAGCACTAGAGAAGAATGTGTATCCTGGTGATTTGGGATGTAATGTTCTATATGTCTTTTAAATCAAATTCATTTATCAGATTGTTTAGGTTTTCAATTTCCTTATTGGTCTTCTGTCAAGTTGATCTATCTATAGGAGGGAGTGATGTGTTGAAGTCTCCCACAATTATTGTGAAAACATCAATTGCTTCCTTTAGTTTTGCAAGTGTTTGTTTCATATATTTTGTGGAAACTTCACTGAGTGCATAAACATTTATGATTGTTATTTCTTCTTGTTGAATTGCCCTTTTTATTAGTATGTAGTGGCCTTCTTTGTCTCTCAAAACATCCCTGCATTTAAAGTCTATTTTATCTGAGATTAATATTGCTATACCTGCTTTCTTTTGGCTGTAGCTTGCATGAAATATTTTTTCCATCTTTTCACTTTCAATTTCTTGTGTCCCTGTGTCTAAGATGAGTCTCTTGTAATGCAACATATTGATGGTTTATATTTTTGTTCCATTCTGCTAATCTTTATCTTTTAATTGGGGAGTTTAATCCATTTACATTCAACATTATTACTATGAAGGCATTTCTTGAATCAGCCATCCTATCCTTTGGTTTATGTCTGTCAGATATATTTTTACCCTTTCTCTCTTATTGTCCTTTAATGAACCAATATTGAATCTCTTTGGTGCTGAACCTTTCTCCATCTCTCTCTCTCCTTTCTTTGTTTCTCTGTCTGTAGGACTCCCTCCAGTATCTCAAGTAGGGCAGGTCTTTTATTAGCAAAATCTCTCAGTATTTGTTTGTCTGTGAAAAATTTAAGCTCTCCTTCAAATTTGAAGGAGAGCTTTGCTGGATAAAGAATCCTTGGTTGGAAATTTTTATCTCTCAGAATTTTAAATATGTCATGTCACTGCCTTCTCACTTCCATGGTGGCTGCTGAGTAGTCACTACTTAGTCTTATGTTGTTTCCTTTGTATGTGGTGCATTGCTTTTCTCTTGCTGCTTTCAGAACTTTCTCCTTCTCTTCAGTATTTGACAGTCTGATCAGAATATGTCTCAGAGTGGGTTTATTTGGATTTATTCTATTTGGAGTTTGCTGGGCATTTATGCTTTGTATATTTATGTTGTGTAGAAGGTTTGGGAAGTTTTCCCCAACAATTTCTTTGAATATTCTTCCTAGACCTTTACCCTTTTCTTACCCTTCTGGGACACCAATGAGTCTTATATTCAGACGTTTCATATTATCTATCATATCCCTGAGGTCCATTTCTATTTTTTCATTTTTTTTCCCCATTCTTTCTTTGTTCTTTCATTTTCTGTTTTGTCATCTTTGAGGTCACTGATTCATTGTTCAGCTTCCTCTAGTCTTGTACTATGAGTATCCAGAATCTTTTTAATTTGGCCAACAGTTTCTTTTATTTCCATAAGATCACCTATTTTTTTTAATTTACTCTTGCAATTTCTTCTTTATGCTCTTCTAGGATCTTCTTCATTTCCTTTATATCCTGTGCCATGGTCTCATTGTTTGTCTTTAGTTCTTTGATTAATTGCTCCAAGTGCTGCATTTCCTCTGATCTTTTGATTTGGGTGTTTGAGTTTGGGTTATCCATATTGTCTGTTTTTTTCATATGTTTTAAAATTTTCTGTTATTGTTGGCCTCTTGGCATTTGCTTAACTTGATAGGGTTCTTTTAGTATATGTAGGCTAATTCAAAGACTGTTCTCTAATTTGTCAGATCTACAGCTTGGTGGCATGCACTTTCTCTAACTAACCAGCAGGTGATGGACGCCACTTATTCCCCTCAAGCCAGTTCTCCCAAACTTTGTCTTTGTGGTATGTGGGGGTCTGATTCTTGTGAGGTCCAATTGGTGCACCAAGCTTGCATGTGTAGTTGGTGTTGCCTGTCCTGCATATGGGGCATGTGTCTGAGTGGTTGGTGGGGGGGGGGGTGGCTTTAATAATCAAATCTCCCAGGTATTCCTGGAGATCTAAAGCTGTTGAAATAGTCTAATCCTTCAGTTCACTCTCGCCACAGATTGTCTCTGTCACTGACCCACAAGTCCTTGGTATTGGCATATGGTCCCTGGGATTTCTGAGTGGGTCCTCTTCCAAGCTGTGCCCTCCTAGGGCCTCTGCTGAGGAAAAGCTGTGCTATATTGCAAGTGTGTGCAGTTCCTCAAGGGAAATTCTGGGCTTCTGGATCATGTAGGGGCGTTCCCAGCCTGCTGAAAGAATGGCTGTATGGGGCATCTTAATTTCTGCCTTTCCTCACAGCTCCACCTTCCTAGCTCCAGAACAATTAGCTGTGGGTGCACAAAAGGCTATTGTCCATGTCTAATATTGTGGCATGTGCGCGTGTTGCTGGAAACACTTCTTGTCGCTCTGAGTTTTTTGGTGTGGCTCTGGGCTGTGGCGCTGGTGGTGGGCAAGAGTGTTCCCAGCCCACCAGGAAGATGGCTATAAGGGGCATGGTTTTTTCCCCTTTTGGCTAACCTCTGCCTTCCTCGCTCCAAGACAATTAGCAGCTGGTGTGCGAAAGGCTATAGTCCACGCCAGATATTGAGGCATACCCACAGGTTGTGGAGAATTCATTCCTGCCACACTTCACTGTGTGGTTCTCACTGCCATATCTGCAGCTGCTTTTGGGTTTTTAACAAAGAACTAGTCTGACTCCAAACACCAACCCACTGTTTCCCCATACCTCAGTATGGCTGCCAGATATTCAGCAGGCTTACTCACTTGTTTCAGAATGCAGACTCTGGGTTTCATCAAGTGCACAGTCCCTGTGGATTTAGCAGACCTTGTCCAGCTGGTGCATCACTGGAGCTCATGTTCTGGGTCACTTTCTAGCTTTTATCTAGTAGTTTTCAAGGAGGTGTTTTTTCGCCCTGTCTCTCCTAACCGCCATCTCCCGGAAGTCGAATAAATCATTAAAAAAGAAGAAAAATCCCAGCAAGCTAATTTGTGGATATTGGCAAATTCATTATCAAGTTTATATGGAAATGCAAGACACAGAATAGCCAACACAATACTGAAAAAAGAAGAATAAAGTTGGAGGACTGACACTACCAGATTTCAAGTCTTACTATCAAGCAACAGTAACCAAGACAGTAATATTGGTGAAAAAATAAGTATATAGATTGGTAGAACAGAATAGAAAGGCCAGAAATAAAGCCCTACAATATAGTAGAAAATGATCTTTGCCAAAGGAGCAAAGACAGTTCAATAAAGTAAGGATATTTTCTTCCACAAAAGATGCTGGAACAATTGCACAATCATGTGCAGATAAAAATGAATAGAGACAAAGACTTTCACAAAGGTTTATTCAAAGTTAACTTAAAGTAGATCATAGAGCTAAAAATGAAATTCAATAGTATAAAATTTCTAGATGAAAACATGGGATATGACCTATATGAACTTGGGTTTGATAACTGAATTTTTAGGTACAACATGAAAAGCATGATCCATGAAGGAAAAAACTGATAAAGTAGACTTCCTTTCCTCCTTCCTCCCTCCTTCCCTCCCACCTTCCCTCCCTCTCTTCCTCCTTTTTTCTGTCCTTCCTCCTTCCCTCCCTTCCTCCCTCCCTCCCTCCCTGAGAGATGACCGTGTTCCTGATTCTATGGGGTTGCTGAGGCAGATGGTTCAGGCAGCCATGAGACTGCCAGTTATAGGAAAGTCTTCTCCAATGCAGTCAGCTGAATTTGGGTGGAGCCTTTTCACAGCATCCTGATAGAAAGCCATGAAGCTCTGCTTGGTCCCAGGCAGGGACAGGTGACACGAGCTGCAGGGCAGACATTACAGGCAACTCTCAGGTGGTCAGTTGTGGACTGAGCTAAAATTGTCTAGTGGCCACCTCTGGCCCTAGGACTGTCCTGTGGGGCCTCAAAGAAGACAGTAGACTTCATTAAAATTAAACACTTTTGCTCTGCAAAAGACAAGATTAATGGAATAAAAAACAAGTGACAAACTTGGAGAAAATATTTGTAAACCATATATCTGATAGAGACTTGTATTCAAAATATATAAAGGAAACAAACAACCCAATTAAAAAATGAGCAAAACATCTGAGAGATACCACACCAAAGAAGATATATGGATGGAAAATAAGCACATGAAAAGCTGCTCAACATCATTTTTCATTAGGGAATTGCAAATTAAAACAATGAGATACCACTATCTATTAGATATGGCTAAAATACTCAAAACAGAAAATACCAAATGTCACCCGGGATATAGAGCAATAGGAAGGCTCCTTCATTACTGGTGGGAATGCAAAATGGTATAGCCAGTTTGGAAGACAGTTTGGCAGCCTTTTACAAAGCCACACATAGCCTTGCTATTCAGTCCAGCAATCATGTTCCTAGGTATTTGTTCAGTTCATTTGAAAACTTAGCTTTATATAAAAAAACCAACATGAGGATGTTTATAGCAGCTTTATTCACAATTGTCCCAAACTGTAAGCAACTGTAAGCAATAGGAGAATGGATAAACAAACTGTGGTACATTCATACAATGGAATATTATTCAGTGATAAAAAGAAATGGGCTGTCAAGCTACAAAAAGACATGGAGGAATTTTAAATGCATATTTCTAAGTCAAAGAACCCAGTTTGAAAAGGCCAATTATTGTATGATTCCAATTATAAGACATTCATGAGGAAACAAACTATAGAGATAGTGAAATGATCGTTGGTTGGCAGGGATTCAGTGGAAGGGAAGAGAGATGAATAGGTGAAGCATGGATGCTTATTAGGGCAGTGAAATTATTTTGTAAGGTACTGTAATGGTGGATACAGGACATTATGCATTTTTCAACCCCCATATAACTTTATAGCACAAAGGGTAAAGCTTAATGTATGCAATTTTAAACATTTCAGAAATTAGGAGATTCCAGGAAGGATTGCAGACTGTGATAACAGAATCTAACTGTATTACAAATGTATAAAGCAAGCTAACTGAAGTGAGTGGATGGGAAAGTTGCTGACCTAAGTAACTTTGGAAATGGATGGAGTTTTTAAAATTAAATGCAAAGGAACTATATACAAGAACTGTCTTCCTTGTAAAGGTGTTTCCCATGGGGGTGTGAGTTAACAATTCTGATACTGCTACATATGTATACTGGAATTGAACAATCAGGTGAATGGGTGGTAGATGGTGGAAACTAGGATTCTCACTGTTCAGAGTAGGAGTTTACAGATGAGCAAGAGGAGGGGGCTAGAATGATCCATGTGGTGATGAATTAGAGACTTTGGTATGAACTTATGTTTAGCTTAACACAGGTACAGATGGCTACATTCAGAAATATTAATAGATATTTATATATACACAGGTTGCTATACACAAATTTAATTTTTGCTCTGTCTGCTGAGAAGCATAAAAGCAATGAGCAAGCTATGAGTAATGAGCTAGCTACCTATCATCCAGGTCTTAGCTTCTAATGCCATTTTTCAATAAAAAGAAGCAGGGATCCTTGGAGAAATGGCTGACTTCAAGAACGTGACATGAAATATACAAGGCGATCTTGGAGGATTTTGTAGTGTCAGAAAATAAGGAAGTGCTAAACACACACACACAATGATGGGAGAATGCCAACGAGGATAGGAACCAACCAAAAGATCTTCAAATGGCCAAAGCTGAATGGAACAATTTGAGCAACAAAATAAGTATAGTAACATTGCATTATAGCCAGAAGTATAAAATGAATATCCATGAGTTCATACAAATGTAAGTGATTTAAAAATTGATAAATGGAGAAGAGACAATCTCCATGCAAAATAAGTCTAAATAATTCATATAGATACTCTGTACCCAAGGAGGGATATCGCAAATCCCTACTCTTTAAAGTTGGCTGAGCATAGTGACTTTCTTCCAAACAGTATAGTATACAAGGGGTTGGGGGTGGGGTAACTTTACAGGGAATATTTTTGACAAATAATACTCAGCCAGGTGATCAAAGTCAACAACAGTCACATACCATGGTGATAGTCTGTATCTTTGATATAACATTGTGAAATGACACTACTTCTCTGGTGTTCCTCCCACAATCACATAAGTCCAATTATATAATGAGAAAAATATCCAACAAATTCCAATAGGGGGAATCCTAGAAAATACCTTATCGGTACTCATTAAAACTGTCGAGGTCATAAAAATAAGGAAAGTCTGAGAATCTGTCACTTTCAAGAGGAGCCTAAAGAAATATGACAACTAAATTTATCATGGCATCCTGGATGGGATATCCTGGAGCAGAAAAAAGACATAAGGTAAGAACTAAGGAAATCTAAATAAGCTACGAACTTTGGTTGATGATAATGTATCAATATTGGTTTATTAATTGCAACAAATATATCATACTAAGATGTTAATAATAGAGGAAGATGTTAATAATAGGAAAACTGTATGTGGGGTATATGGAAATTCTCTCCTTTCTTCTCAATTTTTCTGTAGATCTAACTGTTCTAAAAAGGGAGCCTTTTAAAAAATAAATTAATGTAATTTACCATATTAGCAGACTAAAAAAGAAACACCATATGCTCAGCTATATAAGATTCAGAAAAATAGTTTTAAAAATCCAATACTTATTTGTTATGAAAACTCTTAATAAGGTGGAAATAGAAGATAATTTACTAAACCTGATAAAGATCTAGGAAATCCTACCGGTAAGATCATGCTTAATGATTTCTCCCTAAGATCAGGAACAAGGCACGGATGTCTGCTTTCACCACTTCCTTTCAACCCTGTTCTTGAGGTTCTAGCTAGTGAAATAAGGCGGAATGAATGAATGAATGAATGACATCCAGATTGGAAAGGAAGCAGTAAATCTGACTTTATTCATAGACCACTTGATCATCTATATAGAAAATCCTAGGGAATCCACAAATGTGCTAATAGAACTAATCAATTAGTTTAGCAAAGTTAGAGGATACAAGATTAATATACAGAAACCAATTGTGTTTTTATATGTTAGCAGTGAACAGTCAGAAATTGAAATAAATAATGAAATAATAGTTACAGTACTATAAAATATTAAATACTTTGGGAATAATTTGTCAAATTATGTGCAAGATGTGTACACTGTAAACTACAAAACATTGCTTAGAAAAATTAAAGAAGATCTAAATAAATGGAGAGATATACTGCATTCATGGGTAGAACTACTCAGTATTTTTAAGACGTCAATTTCCCCTAAACTGATTTACCTATTCAATGCAATCCCAGTCAAAATCTCAGCAGGTTATTTTTGTAGAAATTGACAAGCTAATTTTAAAATTTCGGTAGAAATACAATGGGCCTACAACAGCCAAAATTACTTTGAAAGACAAGACCAAGTTTGGAGATTTACATTAGCTGATTTTAAGAAATTATTTCAAGACATTGATCATGACAGTGATTAAGATAGTAAGGTATTAGTGTGAATATAGACAATAATTCAAAGGAACAGAATAGAGAGTTTAAATTAGACATATACACATATGTTCAATTGATTTTTTTCACAAATTTTGCATGGCAGTTCAGTAGAGATGGGATAATCTTTTTAACAAATTGCACTTAAATAAATTGATAGCCTTATGCAAACAAACAAACAAAAATCTTTGTTCTTTACTTCATACCATATACAAAAATTAGCTTGAAATTGATCATAGATTAATACGTAAAAGCCAAAAATTTTAAAGTTCAGAAGAAAAGAAAGGAGAAAAATCTTAGTTTCAGTGGTCTTGGAAAATATTTCTTAAGTACTACAGAAAATTCACTAACTTTAAATGGGAAAATATCAATAAAATAATTTCTTAAAAATTAAAAGAAAAAGCAGACCTGACACTTTGAAAACGTGTTTTCAAAACACATATGCAACCATGGATTTATTTCTAGGATATATAAAAGATTCCTACAAATCAATAAGCAGGCAAATATCCCAATTTAAATATGGGTAAAAGATTTGCTCTGGCACTTTCCCAAAAAAGATATACAGGTACCCGATAAGCAAATCAGAGTTACTCAGCATCACGATTCATTAGGGGAATGCAAATTAAAACTAAACGGAGATACCAGTGAACTCTCACTAGAATAGCTGAAATTAGGAACTTTGACCATATCAAGTACTGGCAGCTAGAACTTCCATACATTGCTAGTGGGATTGCAAAATCCCACTTTTTGGAAAAGAGATTGGCAGTTTCGTAAAAGGTTAATCATATATCCTAGCCAATCTGTTCTTAAGTATTTACTGGAAGAAACAAAAACATATTCCATAGAAAAACTTGTACATGAATGTTCACAGCTTTATTTGTACTAGCCACAACCTGCAAATAATCCTAATATCCATCAACAGGCAAATAGAAAATCAAATTGAGGTATGACCATACAATAGAATATTAATTATCAATTAAAAATGAACTGAAGTATACTACAATGTGGAAGAATCTCAAAATAATTATAAAATGCCAGGTTTGTTTAAAACTTTAGAAATATGCACCAGTATAAAGAAAGAAAAAATAGGCATTTTGTACTAATCTAAAAAACCTGCTTTAATTTCTAATGTTGGCGAAATTGTTTCTCTGAGAATAACTCAGTTGACCCTGCCTGATATGAGTGTGACTTAGATGGAACAAACCAAGGTGAGTGAGACAAATCCCTGCTTCTGCGGTCACAGCCTTGAGGGAAATGGACCATTGAGAATAAGGCTGAATGAGGTTGGGCAAGATATGAGGAAATCTAGATTTAATCTTAACAGTTGGTACGTCCTAAATCTAATCTTAACAGTTGGTACATCCTAATTTGAGAACAGGGATCATCCTTCTTTGTTCAGTGGCCCTAAATAATGGGACTTTTCATGCATTATAAGACTCCGGAGTTCAATGCCTGATTTGATTGGTTGATGTGGGTACATTGAGGAGCTTAGGATAAGCTACCCCCAACCCTTATCCCACTGACATTAATTTCTCCAGGTAGCTCTGAGAAACCCAAGCCCTGTGCTTTGTATTATGGGGGACATGAAGAGGTACTCTCCTGAACGAGTTTATGGTCTAATTAGAGAGAGAGAATATCAAACTATGAAAAAGTATACAAACAACCCGGAAGTGGCAAATACCAAAAAGATAGGGAAGGGGAGGTAGAGTTCATAGACAGGATCTATCCTTTGGCCTGGAAGGCTTCATGAAAAAAAAGGAGTGGGGTGGACTTCAGTTCAAACAAATGGATTACAACAGTCTAAGAGGTGGACTAAGGACATTGAGGGGAGGGGTAAGAGGATAAGGGAGAGATGATGAGGGAATTGGATGGGAAAGAAGAAATAATTTAATGAAACTAGGTAAATTAAAGAAACAAACCTGTCCAGCAAAGCTTCACCTGGCTTTTTAAAAATCTTCATTCTCTGTTGTGTTTTCTTTTTAATGGAGATGAATTTCATATAACAAAATTAATCATTTTAAAGTGAACAATTCAGTAGCATTTAGTACATTCCTAATGTTGTGCAACACTGTTATACTCCCCCCTGCAATTTTATTGAGATATATTCACATACCATACAATCATCCAAAGTGTACAATTGTTCACAGTATCATCATATAGTTGTGCACTCAGTGTATTCATCAGCATGATCAGCCCTTGAACACATACATTACTCCAAAAATAAAAATAAAAATTAAAGTGAAAAAGAACACACACAAAACTTCCCATACCCCTCATCCCCTCCTATTATTCATTTACTTTTTATCCCCATTTTTCTACTCATCTGTCCATACAGTGGATAAAGGGAGTGTGAGCCACAAGGTTTCCACAATTACACAGTCACACTGTATAAACTATACAGTTATATAATCATTTTCAAGAATCAAGGCTACTGGGTTGCAGTTCAACAGTCTCAGGTACTTCCTTCTAGCTGTTCTAATACACTGAAGACTAAAAAGGGATAGCTATGTAATGCATAAGAATAACCTCCAGAATGACCTCTCAGCACCATTTGAAATCTCTCAACCACTGAATCTTTATTTGTTTAATTTCTCTCCCTCCTTTTGGCCAAGAAGTCGTTCTCAATTCCATGATGCCAGGGCCAGGCTCATCCTCAGGAGTCATGTCCCACGTTGCCAAGGAGATTTACACCCCTGGGAGTCCTGTCCCACGTGGGGGTGGGGGATCACCTGGTATTTTTAGGTGGGGAGAGCACTTCTAAAAATGGACTAAATTATTTCCTATTCTTCAAATCAGGATAGATAGATAATAGATAGATAGTACTTTTTGTTGTTGTTTTACTTCTTAAGTTATATATTGTGTACTGGTGTCAAAGGTCTCTTCACTCTAAATCTTTGCCAGAGGGTAAAGATGATAATACTTAAAAACTGAGTTCACTAATCAAAGTTCTAAATGAGGGGGCTCTCAATGAAACACTTTGTGAAATGGCCTATGTCAGGTGATTAAAAATTATTATTATATTATTGATGTTATATATGTATGTACAAGGGCTGGTTTTATCCACTATGTAGATACAGAGCCATCAAACAGCTTGACTAGTTAATGTGTAGTCCATCCTATAATTGAATCATATACAAGAACCTAATTCGAAGAAGAACCTTGATAAAAGTATAAAATGAATTATAAAAAAGTAGCTGTCAGCTCATAGTGAACTATCTCTGAAGAAGTTTAAGCTTATCTAACAACACACATTTCCCAGGAGAACATCCTCCTCGGATGGCAATGTGGGAAACCCCACTCTTAAGGAAGAATGGGCAGTTTTCTGGGTCCATCAGATTTTGACATCAGATTCACATTATCTTTCTGAAATTATCTTCCTCTAGCCACTACCCCTTGGAATAAGATGCCACTTTCATGATAATAGCATTAATTTGCATCATTTTTGTCATTCCTTAACCTTAAAAACTGAAACAAAATTGACCACTGGTAAATTTGTGGTTGAATTTCACAAGGAATTTAACATTTCCCATAGGTCTGCTAAACTGAGGATACATCTTCAGAGATAAACATTTTTCTCTTCTATTACCAAGGATGTAAATTGTAACAAATTAAATGGAGGAAGGCAGGTTATACGGTCACTTAAAAGTACTTCTGTGATTAAATAGTCTATATTGATATTTTATTGTGACATATTTTAAAAACTGACACCTTGAGTGAAGAGTGTTTTGCTGCTGTAAAACTTTTCTGTAAAGTTTGGTTTCTCACTTTACCCTTTAGAGAATACTAGAATAAGATGCATACTTATATATGAGAAGGTTTGTATAGTTTTAGAGTGAGACATGATCTTGGAGATCATCTAGTTCAACTATCTTATTTTACCAATGAGGAGATAGGCCTAGAAGTTAAGATGAGATTGATGTTTGTTCCGGTTTGCTAATGCTGCCTTTTTGCAAAGCATCAGAGATGGATTGGCTTTTATAAAGGGGATTTATTTGGTTACAAAGTTACAGTCTCAAGGCCATAAAGTGTCCAAGGTAACGCATCAACAATCAGGTATCTTCACTAGAGAATGGCCAATGGTGTCCAGAAAACCTCAGTTAGCTGGTAAGGCACATGGCTGGCAAATGCTCTGTAGTTCTGGTTTCAAAATGGCTTTCTCTCAGGACATTCCTCTCTAAGCTGCAGGTCCTCAAAAATGTCTCTCTTAGTTGCTCTTGGGGCGTTTGTCCTCTCTTAGCTACTCTGGAGCAAAAGTCTGCTTTCAATGGCCATCTTCAAAATGTCTGTCTCAGCTACAGCTACTCTCTGAGCTCCTGTGCATTCTTCAAAGTGTCCCTCTTGGCTGTAGCAAGCTTGCTCCTTCTGTCTGAGCTTATATAGTGCTGCTCCAGTAAACTAAACAAGGCCCATGCTGAATGGATGGGGCCATGCCTCCATGGAAAAGATCTAATCAGAGTTATCACCTACAGTTGGGTGGGTCCTGTCTCCATGGAAACACTCAAAGAATTACAATCTAATCAACACTAATACCTCTGCCCATACAAGATTTCATCAAAGATTATGGTGTTTTGGGGGACATAATACATTCAAACTGGTACAATGTTTAAAGAAGATTAGTCTGGCAGCATAGACATGGCACTGAAGGTATAGTCCCAAGGGTTGGTCTAGGTAGGACCGAGTAAGGCTGTGTTGTTTTCTCTAGTAGCTGGAAGTGCATGTCATCAGAAGGATGACTGTAAATTGGAACCCAAGTTAAGACAAAAGCATCAGAGTCCGGCATATGCTCCAAGGGAGCAATGCAAAAGAGATAAAAAAATTTGCTGGGAAATAGATTCCAAGACTGGAAGAGGTCAAAGAATGAACACCAATGCTTATAAAGCAAGAATGCCAAGGACTCCTTATTTTATGAATTTTGTCTGTGGCTTAGAGCAGAGCTTGGTATCCAGTTTGGAGGTTCAGAGTTGGACTGGAAAGAATCAGTGCAAAGAAGATTGAATAGACTTGACAGGTATTGAGGCCTTGGCAAACACTGATAACCTCTCATTGAACAATTTGGCTCCTATTTTTCTAGATTTATAAAGACCACTCCTTGTTTTTGTCACTTTCCTTTTGGGGTAATTTTGGTTACAGCTTCCTGAGAGGCTGGTAACAACCAGGAAGGGTTATAAGTTCTTGGAAGTAGAAAAAGTGGGATTAGATTCCCGAATCTGATGTTGACCAGACAAATGACCTTGGAAAAATTACAAATCCTCTTTGAGCTTTAGTTTTTTTTTTTTTTTTTTTTTTTATCTGCCAAATGGAGATAACAGTACTCTCTAATTCAAAGGGTTGTTTTGAGGATAATATATATAAAATTCCAAGCACAAACTATGCCTTCAAGAAACAGTTTACCATAATGCTAGATTTGTTTCACAAAATAATATCTTGGAGAATATATATCCTTCTCTTCCTAAGAATAGCCTGACTCATCAGCTTACTGTTGACTTTAAAATTTAACTCTGAGACAATGCCCCATTGTTTCTATGTTCTGGGGCATTTTACTACATTGCTATATATTTACTATATTATATATATATATATGGCTATAAATTATAGAGTGATTAGCCTAGTCTTAGGGTGTAGCATATGTATCATTCTTTCATCAGCATAGCTGTTAGGTCTTTCCATCCAATAGTTTATGTATATGATGACCAGATGCTCAGAAAATGTATGAAACCAAAGTTAAAAAGGAAGAGATAGTGTTAAGAAACTATCTCCCTAAGAAAAGCACTGGGGATGCTGAAACTCACAAACTCAGAATAAGGAAAATTTATTCTCAGAAAACCAAAGTTAAGAGTGGGATAATGATTGTATATGAACAGCAGCTTCATAGCTGTTGGAAAAAGGAAAATTAAGGAAAAGGTTGTCTGTTGGTTATCCTTAAAGTACATCTTTAAATGGATTCACCAACTTGCAGTTTTGTTGTATCGTTTTCCTTTGCCTGAAGTTCCCAGACCTGCCATCTGAAGGGATAGTGATACTTTGAATGGTAATCAGTGTCTTTGTAAGAATAATCAAATAGAATCATTGGGCCATAAGAGCCGAGGGTGGGGTTAGCAAATCCAACATTTCAGTTTACAAAGAGGAAATTAAGTCTGTAAAATTACTGACAATGATGAGAAGTAGCGATACTAAGACTTTAAGATTTCATGGGCTAATAAATTTTTTAAAATTCAGTTTTACTCTAGAATATTTAAAAAACTTGAGAGGTGGATATGAGTGCTGCTGTCATTGTATGTCCTTGGGGTCTGTCATATAATATCAAAATCTCAAAATTCTAGGTGGTCAATATTTATTTGTTGCTTGTGTATTTGGACAATACTGTTGTAGTCACTGAATAAATTTTGAATTAAGCTTCAGTAACAAATGGACACATTTTTCATGCAGCTGGATATCCCAATGGTGCATCTTTAAACTTCATTCTATTGCAGGCTTGAACTGACAGGGGCCACTTATAATGGGCATACATTGATGAAGAGGACCAGTAATCTGGGATAAAAGAAGTCCTGGATTAGAATCAAGAAAGCTAATATTCACACAATTGCTTGTTTGTATTGCCATAACTTGAGAAATAAAACCAGCTCTATGGCCTTAGGCAAGTCATATTACCTCTTTGAACCTAATTTTCATTATGTATAATCAAAAGGAAACCCTCCCATAGATTAAAAAAAAAATAAAGCCACTATGAACTCTGGAAAGTAGAAGGCTGTGGGGAGTGAAAAAAGGTAGGCAGGTTCTGAAGAGATGTAGACATTTGGATGAAGGAAGTGGTGTGATGTAAGTTTCCCATTCTTCACTACTTATGGCCTGAGGACAAGATGCAATCAGCACTAGGTGGGACAGCCACAACTCCTGTAGAAACCTTCAGTATTTCTAGTATGAAGAACCAGAGGATAGACTTGGGGAAACCACAGCCAATTGAAAGGGAAGGGGAAATACCAATAAGAAAGAGCCAGAGGAGGAGAGCAACACATTTGGTGCATATACTTTATAAATCTCTGACAGAACCCTGAACCATACATACACAGAGAAAACTGAAAGAAGTCCAGCTGCAGATGAAAGAACTAAACTGATATTTGAGTTGCTGCCCAAGAAAGGAAATTTTCAGTTTGAGTCCAACCAAGGTAACTGCCTGCTAAAACAACCAAAACACACACACACACACACACACACACACACACACACACACCAATACTCTTTGCAAGAACATAACATAATCCAGAGTCTCCACAACAGCGTTCATGATATCCAGAATACAATTTAAAGTTGCTCAACATATTTTAAAAATCTGGAAAATATGACCTATCCTTAAGAGAAAGGACAATCATTGGATACCTACAGCAAGGTAGTCAATAACCCAGACATTGGGATTAGTAGATAAGGATTTTAAAGTATTATAGCTATGCTCAATGGTATAAAGGAATACGTGCTTTTGAAGAATGAAAAAAATATAAAATAAAGGTGTTCATTCATTTGTTCAGTCAGCAGCTATTTTTTCAGTGCCTTCTGTGGATGAGACAAAGTTCTTTCTTTGAGTTTACCATCTAGTAATAGAGAATAGGGGATGGTGGAGAAAGTTTAATAATCACACAGATATTGAGACACCCCTGCCTTACACAGTAGGGAACCAATTGAATTAAGTCAGTGATAGTGAGTTCACTTTAGAATTTCTAAATTAAGGCAGTATACTCTAAGGAAACTAAGTAAGTCATATTGTGACACCTACTGAAAGATAATAATAATAACTGATAGTAGTAATAGCTCACATTTGTTTATCACTTAACATGTTTACAAAATGGTTTGCACTTTTTATTATAAAATTTGAGCCTTAAAACTTCCCTGTGAAATAGAGGACTAGTGCTAACATTATGAGGGTCTATTTGAGAGTAAAAGTAGGGAGAGTCTATCCACATTGTGGGGGGGGGGGATGTTTCTTATCAAAGGCAGAATTGGAGTAAATAAATTGCAGGCACTCACCCAAATCTTTATTTCAAGTGAACTCTCAGTGGTTGTAAGAGGAAAACAAGCTTTACCTGCCGTGGAGGCAACAATGAACATTTGTGACTATCACAGCATTCTGGCAACTGTCTTTTCCAGAAACCTATCTTAAGGATGAGTTGCTCAGTAATAATTAGAGAGTGAAACACACCCACCTTCACATTTCAATGCTCCTTCCCAATTAGAACAGCTTTAGAGTGAAAGTGTAGCCATATAATTGTATGAAGAATAGATCTAATTTTCTCAATGTCACTGCAATATCACCTTTTGGGACTAACAGCACTGAATGATTAGAAATATCATTTGGTAATTGTGTTTTTATCCATTCCACACTGGGAGCTGATTTTTAAAAGTGGACATGCAATTAGATTATAAATGAACACACATCAATGCCCCTCAGAAGATAGCAGAATGTCAGCACTAACCCAGCTGCATTTTAAACTACTGTCAGTGGCAGTGTTTTTGGCTTGTCAACACTCAGCAGTGATGAACATAGTCGGGGATTCTGTGCTGGGCCTTTAATAATAAAACGAAAGTGACTGGGAAAGTCTGAACTCAGGGATAGTGGCCTTCACACACCTTGTACTTAACTGGCTATTGGATGTTTCTTTAGAACAAGCTGTGATAAAGGATCAAGATTAAATGCCCCACCATTGCTACTGCATGCTAGTTTTTGAGAGCTGCAGTGAATATACGTCTTGCTAGAAAAGAGCCTATCAGTCTATCTCATAGGCTGCAAAACAGATAATCCCTGGGAAAAGAAGGAGCTCTGAAGTACCAATTAATCATCACATATATTGCTGGAAATATTTCAGGCCAAGAGTAGAAATTTATATAGCCATCTGCATTTAAATAGCAGTTTCTAAAAGTGAAATGTATAGAAGATGACAAAGTTTAGGCTATAAGTTATGGCTCTGAGATCTTCTGAATACTACTGAACTCTCTAATGCACATGATAAATTTTTATAAATACAATTATTTGGTGTACAGTTGAAGTCTAATTATCATAGTAACCAAATGGAAATTTCTGAACCTATTATGATCCTTGGACTTGGTTGGATTCAATCTCATAACATTTAAATGAGGCTATTTTTCACATGGGACAAAACAATGAAAAATAATTTAGATTTTCCTGTCTTAATAACATAGTGGTTAACAACTACACCATCCCTTGTTATGATGGCATGTTCATTCCATGAAATGGAAATGTTTGTCAACAACTGTATTTATCATTTTCAGGGTTGTTAACAGACTGATGAAATGTACCATTTCTGGATAAGACATCGGCCAGAAAGCACAGCCTTGGCATTTCTTGTAGGTTTTTGTGACAGCCTACTCAACTTTTTTTTTTTTTTTTGATATTCCAAACATCGACAACTGTGACTTATCTGCATATGCAAAATGGATGCTTTGAGTCACTGCCGTAGAGATCTTTCCCCTCCCATGGGAGCGTGGCCCATGGCCTTGGATACAGCCCTGGGGTGTGTAGGAAGCCCTGGCTGCAGTAGCTGGGGCAAGGCAAGCCACCCACAGGGCAACATCCTGCTAGAATTGCAAGTTAATTCCAGAGAGACCGTCTGCCCAGAACTCCATTTTATAGGCTCCGAATAGAGCAGACAAGTGGAAATATGAAGTAATGGTGTATAAAAATCGTGAAACCTAATAACTGCAGGAAAATCTGAAGCAGAAACAGGAAAGGGAAAGCCTGAGAAATTCCTGAAGTGGAAAGAATTGGTCAAAACAAGTTCACTTCTGAACTCCCCTTCCTCACTGTTCAACTTGCTTTATCTCTCGATCACCTGTTGTACAGTTGGTTATGACAATGATGGCCTCACCTGGTAGTCTATGGATGTCTTGAAAAATGACTATGATTAATATTTCTATCTCCATGAGTCAGGCGCAGAATACAGGCTCAGTAAATATTTAGAAAATTGTCTTTTAAAATTAAACAATGGTTTTCTGCATCTAGAATTTGACGCTAACTTCTGACCATGGATTATGATGTCTTATTTCTGCCTCTGAAATTTTATTTCGACCTGCCATCTCCCTTGGTCAACAGGCCTGAGTTTAAATAGCTTTTTCTAAGTTTCCTGAATGCCCCATGTTTTTTGCAAAAAATCTGACTCTTTTTTTTTTTTTTTCCTGGCCTGGGCTTCCCTATTCTTCATCTCTTCATGTGACTGGGCTTGTTGTTGTTGTTAGTTTATTTTGTTTTTGTTTGATCTTATCTTTCAGTTCTCAGCTTAAATGATACCTCTTAAGACAAGTTTTGAGAGTATTCAATATAGAGTATATCATCTGTGTGATTCTCTTTAATAGTACTCAGGTTTTACCTCGTTAGAGTGATCAACCATCCTGATTTGTTCTGGTCTCAGGGACACAGAACTTTCAGTGCTAAAACTAGGATAGCTTCAGGCAAATCAAGAGGATTGGTGACCCTACTCAAAGTACTTAATTATTTAACCTATTTTTTTTTGTGTGTGTTTACTTGTGTAGTATCTATTTCCCCAATAAACATTAAGGTCCTTTTTTTTTTTTTATTCACCATTGTGTTTCTTGCACCATTCCTAGAACCAGACCCTTAGTAGGTACTCAATAAATATTGAATGAATGAATGAGTGAATGGATGGATGAATCAACAAACCAGATAACTCAAGTTCAGAACAAGAGATTCACATGTGGAATCAGTTATACAGAGTTGAAGCTGTGAGATTTTAAAAGCTCTTTGAGTTCCATAAGGAAATACAGAGAGCTACAGATGGCCTCATTCCTAACTATAGGTCATGGGAAGAGGGGACACGGCCAAAGAGAACAGTGATCAAAAGAGAGAATGACAAAAGCAGATCATGTCTCAGAAGCCAAAGAAGTTCTTCCTAGAATGAGGTTCCTTCCAGGTTACTTTTGTTTTCATCATTTAATTCAGGGACCATGAAATTTAAGGGCATTTTTCTGGGCACAATGGCCACATACATTGTCTAGTTGGAGACAGTTATTCTGTTTTGTTGAGAAAGATTTGACAATTGTATTAAAACAAGCAATGATTTACAAAAGAGGCTTGAGACAAAGGAGGTAAAGTGGAAAAGTAGTTCATCCATCTATCCATCTCTACCCATAATATAATGTATGAGAGTCAGCAGGAGAAGATGAGTGTGAGCATCATGACATTTGCCCCAGCGAGAAACATCCTCTCAAACATGTGGAAGTTTGTATACACGAGAGAATTTTGGATTAGGGTCGTAAGAGAACAAGCTGGGATTGAAACACAGCCCCCAGATTTACAGCAACATCAGACCAAATCTAATCTGTGATGTTTTCTTCTTGCAGAATACTGGGTCCTGGTGAGCGTATTAGAGCTACAAGGAAACTTAGATACCCTCTAGGCCATTGTTTCCCAAGTTACTGGGAACTTTCCCACAATGTGGTGTAAAAGGATTCATGGTCAAAGTCATTTGGAAAATGTTGCACGACAATTGAGTATTCTTAATGCAAATGTGATAAAGATGACATCTTGAGATATTTATCTGGTTTTACTTTTCCTGTAGCTTCCCATTTCCCCTGATCAGTCAGGTACTGTGAGAGCCATGGTGGAAAGCAGAAATAACCCAGAGAGGAGGAAGGTTTGGAGTTAACTGTGAAAATGTAAAAAGAGACCAGTTTCCTTGAGAATTCCTTCGGGATTGAAGAAACGGTGAAAGGTATTGGCATTGGTGGATACATTTAGAGAGGTCTGGGGGTCTTGGAAGAAAAAGAACCTGTGTGCTGTTTCCTACAAGAGATGCTGTTGTGATGGTAAGACCCCTAGAGGGAATGGCTTATGGGACCATACTCAAACTTGCGAAGGTCCCTGTGTTGCAGGCATGGCACAGAAGCAGGAAGGAGACAGTTATGTAGGCCACAAGTTGGTAAACTGAAGCTGCAAACCAAATCCAGTGTACCACCTGCTTTTGTATGGTCCACAATGTAAGACTGGTTTTTACTTTTTAAAATGGTTTAAGAAAAAAGAAGAAAATTCTGTATGTTCAAATTTACAAAAGCATGTAATTCAGATTTCAGTGTTCATAAATAAAATTTGGAACACAGCCATGATGGTGTGTTTACATGTTGCATAAGGCTGCTTTTGCACTACAATAACACAATTCAAGATTGGTAGAATTGAGGATCTATTGCAGTACAGTCCAAATGGCCTGAAAAGCCTAAAATATTTTCCATCTGGCTCTATACAGAATGAGTGTGCTGATTCTTGATGTAGACAGCTCCAGAAGCAAACTGTGGACTGATGACTTAGATCCAAATGGGCTACACACATCCTCTGCCTCCCAAGATTCTAGAACCAAAACCCCAACACAACTAAAGAAAAGATTCTCATCAGTTTGGCAAGATGGGGTCTATAAAGTATAGAACTTTATTGTATACCAGTGTTTGTGACTGAGATTCTTATCCATTAATCCTGTTAAGATGTTAAAGCCTAAGGAAGTCCTTAGGCCAATAAATTTATTTAGTTTTATCGTAGTGTTTTCCAAATTTATTTCATCATGAATTTTTTTGGTTATATTATTAACAATATGAGAGTGCTGTTCTGAATAACACACTTTGGAAAATGTTGCTGTAGTCCAACCTTGTCATTGTACAGGGTAAAAAATTCTGAGAATCACAGGCTGCTAACTAGGACAAGGTCATGCAATGAGTAAATAGCACAACCTGAGTCCTGTTTTTCTAACTGCAAAATCCAATGCTTTGTCTAGTATATTTTTAAACCTCTACACACCATTTTGATTTATGTAGTCAAATAACTGTCAAAACCAAATATTTGACAGATGCGATAGGGATTTCTGGACTGATTTGACTGGTTTTTTGACTGGCAAATCAGTCAATGCTATGTGGATTCCCTGGGCTACATCAAAACTCACGAGTGGCAGGGTTTTGAGTGAGTCCCCATTTTATAACTTTTTCAAGCACTTTGAAAAAATTGATCAGTCAATCCAACGTAAAACAAAGTTCTGCTATATAGTAAACTGGATTGGTTTGAATTTTGATGGGATTGACCATCTGTTTAAACTGCCAGAACAATTCAGAATATGTCAGGAGGACCCTCTAAGCTGATTTCTGAAGGTAAACACAAAGTTTTTTTTTAAAGTGAGGGAAAATTTTAATTCTCTGATATCAGGCAGGAAAGGTACAGATTTAGTCAATTTCTGCCTTCAAAACCATCTCTTTACTGAAATTGACAAATTGGTTAGTTTCATCAGTTTCAGCCTCTGTCAATTTCAGCAGACTGGAATAGTCACACAGGCACATCAATTTCAGCCCTAAAAGATTTTCTTGTTTGAAACTGACAGGAAGTAAAATGAAGGGAGGCCGAAGTGTCAGGTTCTCTGTAGGCTTTGGGAAGCGGCTGGTACTGAGTGACCTCTTTAGCTGGCCTGGTGTTCCAAGACTGTTCCTATTGGTTGTGCACATAGCTGCTGCCTCTAGGATTAGCCGCTGCCTCTAGGGTCCTGTAATGAAGACGACACAGGAGTAGAAAGGCACGGAAGATTATTTCTCGTCTTTTTGGTCCTCTCAGCCTCCTTCTTTCTTTTCTTTGAAAATTATTTATCTTCCTTCTTTCCTTTCTTCTTTCACAAATATTTATTGAGCTTCTATGGCAGGTATTTTGCGAGGTGCTAGGGCTATAATAATAAACAATATACACTCAGTTTCTTCACTTGCGGCACTTAGTTCATGGATGGTTGAGAGACATTAAATGAAAAGTACCTGTAAATGCCAATGTGTAAAAGCTGTGCAGGAATGAATGTCAACCATGTAGAGAGTTGAAAAAGGGATGGTATTCAGGAAAAAACATAATCAAAGCAAACTGTAGTCTATGGTCAACAGTAACGTAATATACCTCCATAAAATGTAACAAAGGCAGTATGCCAATGCTAAATGTATATGAGAGGGGGATATAGGGGAGGAATATGGGACTCTTGGTAGTGGTGCTATTTGCTGTCCTTACTAGTATATTGTATTGTATAACATGTTATTTTTCTTTTTATCATTTTTTTCTTATTGCTAAAAAAAAAAACAAAGAATTTTTCTTGTAGTAATCAATATGTTCAAGTGCTAATTGTGGTGATAAATGTACAACTTTATGATGATACCATGAACAACTGATTGTACACTGTGGATAAATGTATGGTATGTGAATATAACTCTATAAAATTGTAGGAAAAAATATATATAAGAGTAAAAGTGTTGGAGAAAACATGGTGAGAAGGATGTACCTATCTACCTGTTGATGAGCAGGTAGAATGGTGTAGCCTTTCTGAAGGACACTGTGGTTGTTCCACAAAAAGTTAAGTATGTGGGGACCAAAAGGTCCTGCAACCTCATTATGAGGTATGTCGTTTGAAGATCTGAGAGCAGAGACATGAATGAACATTTGCAAACTGGTGTTCATGGAGGCAGTAATCATGATTTGCAAAGGGTGCAGATGACCTAAGGGTACATTGACTGAAGAATGGAATGGTGTACTGTGGTGTACGCATACAGTGGAACATTGAGCTACTACAAGAAGGAGTGAAGCTGTGAGACACACAATGAGGTGAATGGATCCCGTACACAGTATTTGAGTGAAGTACTCCAGAAATAAAGGCAAACACTTTAATGCCTCACCTATATGGACTAACTACAATGTGTAAACTCAGAATTGAATCTTAGAACATAGCCTAACATGGACATAATTATTGTAATAGTCCCATGATTGTAAGCTCTTACAGCAGTTAACTCTATCCCTGAATTGTAATGCCTATCTCTAAACTTTGAGATGCTGATCCCCTAGCGTATAATCTGATTGGTCCCTGGAACAATGCATATCTCTGAGACACCTGAAACTCAGAGCTAGAGCTTGGCAGATATGAATGTCAGTATTAGTGCATACAGCCACTGTTAAAAAAAAAAAAAAAAAAAAAAAAAAAGCCGAAAAAGAGCCCAGACTTCAAATAGTGATATGAATGAAGCAGGTCTGGTTAAGACCAGGGCAAGCCAGGCCAAAGGGTAAAGGTTGAAACTGACTGTGTCTTAAAATTTCAACTTCCATATGAGCCCAAGGGAAGAGATATCTATTTGGTACAGGATCTAAATTTTCTAAACGGTACAACTCTACAGTTGATTTGTTCAAACACTACAATTGCATGGAACTTTGAATAGGAAGTGAGATACAGTAGGTTAGTATAGGCTGGAATGAAATAGTGACACATCCCAGAGTAATTTGGGCAGATAATAAAAAATATATTTAGAGCCTCCCCCTCTCCAGCCCCGAGGATCTGGGGGAAGGTGCAGAAGTGTTGGACATCCTCACCTAGACTGGTGTTGATGTTTTCACAAACATTGGGACTGGTGGTTTGATGTGTTGAGCCCTCAATCATGGGACTTGCCCTTATGAAGCTCGTTACTGCAAAGGAGAGGCTAAACTTGCATATAGTTTTGCCTCAGAGTCTCCCCCTGAGTACCTCTTTGTTGCTCAGATGTGGCCCTCTCTCTCTCTAACTGAGCCATCTCAACAGGTGAACTCGCTGCCCTCCCCCCATGTGGGACCCGACTCCCAGGGGTGTAAATCTCCCTGGCAATGCAGAATATAACTCCTGGGGCTGAATGTGGACCCAGCATCGTGGGACTGAGAGTATCTTCTTGACCAAAAGGGGGATGCAAAATGAGACGAAATAGTTTCAATGGCTGAGAGATTTCAAATGGAGTCTAGAGGTCGTTCTGGTGGACATTCTTATGCACTATATAGATAACACCTCTTATGTTTTAATACATTGGAATAACTAGAAGTAAATACCTGAAACTACCAAACTCCAACCCAGCAGTCTGGACTCCTGAAGACAATTATATAATAATGTAGATTACAAGGGGTGACAGTGTGATTGTGAAGACCTTGTGGATCACACCCCCTTTATCTAGTGTATGGATGAGTGGAGGAATGGAGATAAAAACTAAAGGACAAATGGGGTGGGATGGGGGGATGATTTGGGTGTTCTTTTTTCACTTTTATTTTTTATTCTTGTTCTGGTTCTTTCTGATGTAAGGAAAATGTTCAGAGATAGATTGTGGTGATGAACGCATAACTATGTTATCATACTGTGGACAGTGGATTGTATACCATGGATGATTGTATGGTGTGTGAATGTATTTCAATAAAACTGAAGTTAATAAAAAAAAAAAAAAGCTATGCAGGATGTTTTGACAGAAAATAACATATCCCTCATGTAGAGTACCGGATGAAGAAGGCTTGAATACAGGCTTAAGTTTGTTAATCCTCCTTTGGTACAAACATAATTTCCAAAGTTTTAACATAATTATCAGCTCCTGTTCATCTTCTTTCTTTGATGAGTGTACAAAAAGAATGGCATAGCCAACCTTAGCTTTCCAATCCAGTCAAGAAAGTGTTAAAAATAAGGTCTACCATTTATTTCCCAATCTGGTTGTCTTGATTGTCTTAACAGCGAAGGCTCATAAACATTTGGCAATTCAATTGCTTTATTGGACAAAGATCTGGAAAGAGCTGATTTTATCAACTGTACAAGTTTCATTTTAAAGTCTGTTTCCCTTACATTTGCATTTTGAGGTTTCACAGGTGTCTGTGTTAAAGAATTGGAGCATAAACTTGATTTAAAAAATAAAAAGAAAGAAAGAAACCAGCCTCATATATAAAACCCCCAGAGCATTCATATTTACCAAACCTAATGTGCTATGTCTGCCTAAACTGACCCACCCATTCAGGTTGCCTTTTTTGATAATTTGTGTTTTTTCTGTGAAAGCAGAGAGGTAGGTGAGTGTACTCGTAGCCTTCTGGAAAGTCTCATTTGTTTCTGAGCTAATTTGTTACATTGAGAATTCCCTTCATCAGTGTCCCTCTCATCCCCCATCCTGAGAATCTGTGGCCCTTGGTCACCTTAATGTATTCACAGCATCTGTATTCAAATAATTTATTCATGGACTGAAATTGCTAATCCCAGTTTGGGGTGGAGAAATATTTACTTGGCCACTCGCACTCTGTTAGGCTGAGGCACTGAAAAGAGGGTCACTCACAGCTGTCCTTCCCCCATACAACTTTTGGAGCCGTGTATTGTAAGCCGTTTTATCAAAGAGCCATGGGTAGCAGTCTGTGAGGATGTATTGGGAATCAGCTAATGGACAGAAAGTACCTGCTCCGACACACTAATTCCCTTCCCTGTCAGCCTGCATCATTGTACTGCATGCATGATGGGAGGCCAGATCCCAACACACACTGGCACCTGCTGCTTTTCCATCTGCTGCGCACAATCTCTCCTTTGATTGCCCATTTTTCAGCCTAATGGCTTATTCCTTTTCTCTTTGTAAACTTTTTACATTTTTTATTGTGAATTTAATAGTCATTTAAAAATTTTCTCATCTCTGTTGGGCACACCAAGAATGTTGATAGAAGAATAACATAAATAATATTCTAAACCATGCCCAAATTGAGATTTCACCAAGAGCTGCGTTTCACTGTTTAGTCTGATAAAGTTGTCATGGCGATAATGTCCCCTGAGAATAAAAGTGCCATGTGCATGGCTGATTAAAGGAAATAGCTCAGATGGTACACAAACTGGTAAATATTGAACCTACCGACTATTATACCGGCTGTATTTTTGTTTTGTTTTTGTTTTCTGCCTGACTTTTAGTTTTGGAGCTATGCTTTTCTCAGTTATTGGAAACAGTCTGATGATTCACATTTCCTTTTTTTTTTTTTATTTGAGAATTTATATTGTTAAAATCCCTTGGAATAGATATTGGCAGTGCTCCTAAACTGGCCTTTGGATTCTGTCTAAAGCTGTTGATTTGGCTGGATTAGTCAAAGCAGCAGATCATTATTACATATTGAACATCTGTCAAAAATAGCACTAACAATTATCAGATACATTCTCTATCGTGAAGATTTGGATTTGAATTGTTGAGAAGAACTTTCTACAAATCTAAGTCAATAGTACTATCTATTTTTCACTCAAGACAGAAAACAAAATTAGAACTCTTTTTAATTAATGTGAGGATAAAATATTAGGCATGTTATATGTGGGTAACTAAAATTAGGATAGGTTGAAGTTAACATTTACTGTGGGGTCAGAGCCAACCCATCTTCCAAAGTCTCAGGCAGACAGGAGAGACAAATGGTGCCTTAGGGGAAAATTTAAGCCTTGATATTACCTGGAATCTAGGATTGTTCTTTGCTCGCAATATGGTAAATTATCTCCAGGAGGTAATGCCTTGTGAGCTGTAGGTTTGCATATGACACTAAATTCTTTGGGGAAGTGATATATCAGGGTGCTGGAATACATGGTGAGGAGATATGTAGGCTGTGGGAAGGAGAAGAAAAATAATATACACATTTCTGGGAGAACAGCAATGGAAAAGCACTTCAGAAATACATATCTGTGTTGTTATATGTTATATCTTTTATGTAAGATCAGAAAGCTCTGATCAATGAACCACACCCCAGAAAGGGAATCCTATTATCATACCCTATAATTATGAACTTTTCTGAGCCATGTGGCCATTAAGACCAATAAGATGCTGGAATTGTCTGTACAGTCTTAGAAATAAACTGGAATTTAGCCCCCATACCTATGGACAAAATAACAGCAATCTGCAAGTAAAGGGTTCCCTAAAGTTCTGGGTGTTGTGCAAATGCTTACTCTTCACCTACTGAGTTTTTAGACACTAAGCTAGATGCTGTAAGGGGAAGCAGAAAAAGATAAAAAAATTATGCTTATCCATAAGGAGCTTATAATTAACTAGAGGAGGGTCATATGTATATACCTAATAATGTGAGGGTTTAAATGAAGGAGAAGGAATATAGGAGAAGTGCCATGTGTGGGTATTGAGCCTGGGGTGGGCTAACTGCAAGCTTCTTCGATTGAAGGGAACAATGTCATTGAACTGTCAAAGCAGGGTGGTCAATCTAACCAAAATCTGCACTGTACTAGAGGTAGGAGTGTAAACTCTATGGCTAAGTAAACACTTGAACAAGGAAGTGGAGAGCTCTAGTGTGGAAAGTCAAAGGCTGAGAAAGGATGTGATCAAAATTCATAAAAATATGTGACCCAAGTGAGCACAGACCAATTTCCCAAATGGAGAGATGGAGAAGTGCTAGAAATAGGAAATTTTCCAAGGACCAATATGTTAGTATTCCTCTCCCATCCAAAAAAAGGAAAAACGGAAAACAAGCAAGAAAGGAGTGTGGAAGGAATGAGAGGGAGGGAGGGAAGGAGGGAGGGAAGAAGAGAAAACGGAAGAGAGAAAGAAAGGGAGAAGTTCTACTTTTCACAGTGCAAATAATCTTAAGGAGATGGTGAGTCTAAGGTGGTATAGGCTGATTATGCCATAGGTACAAACACTATAAAAGGGTTTCCATAATCCATGGATGGCAGACCGTGAGAGTCCAAAGTACAGAGAGGTGGAATACTCTAGTGTAAAAAGCACTGCTGTGAGAGTCAGATTTAAGTTTGAGTTCTGCCTCCATCCTAAGCTATTTTGCATGATTTGGGGCAAGTTACTTGACCTCAGTTCTGTCATCTGCAAGAAGAGGATATAATTATTTTGCAGGGTGGTTAGAGTAAAACAGACAATAGATGTGAAAGACTTTTTATAAACTCTTCTTATTAGCAAACACACACTTCCCTTGAGACGGATGCTAGAAAGGACAACTTTATCTTTCCACTAAACTGTTCTCCTTCTCCTGCTCATTAAATCCCACTTATAAATTTATAAACTGTGCCATTAGTAAGGAGCAGAGGGCATGCAAACTGGATACCAAGGTTGTTATCACACCACATCAAGGCACATGCTGCCCTCCCCTTTCTGATTCTAGGCTTCATTGAAAATTTGTGCTTAACCAGGGATTCAGGAAGAAAGCCCAGAAGTCAGAGCAGGCATGTTTTGTATGTTATAGGGAGACCCAGATAGATTAGCAAGGGCACACAAAGTATTTTCCTTCTGGACTTCCTCATGTTTAAAAGCAACTTATTCTATGTATAGCAACTTGACAAGGTTATATCTTATACCAAAAAAAAAAAAAAAAAAAAAAGTAATAAAATTAAAAATCTCAAACTACAGACAGGACTAGAATTATCTCTAATGGACATGGACAGCTGTGACCCCACTGAAGTGCTGTGATGGAAAGCTGCTGGCTTGACAGCTCCAGGCTGTTTCAGACACAATGACGTGCATGCCAGCAAATGACTCATCAGCCCCTCCTTTCCCAGGAGTAGCAGATGCATTTATGGCATTAATTATTTAGAAGAAAATGGTAAAGGACATTTTGTTTCCTTTTCTAGCTACTCTTACATGTTCTTTGACCAAAGGGTGGAAAAGAGTGGAGTCTATATTTTTCCCTTAAAGATATAAGCATTGCCTTGTTGTGCAGTTGTATATGAAGGTGGCATTAAATCAGTCAGGTCATGGTACCCTGAGCAACTCTGGCTGTGCAAGTCATAGCTGTGCCCCCTACTCTTTTCTTCATTCTGTATCCAGCAATAGAACACACAATGTAAAACTGACTCTTAGGGGCTGACCCAGAATTGAACTACATCTTAGAGGAAAAATTCTCCTAACAGATGGAGAAACACCATTCTGAAACAAGAAAGGCAGGCACCTGCAGGTTAGCTGGGCTGGGAATTGTGGGCAGATGGAGGCAGTTGCCTGCTTAAAAGTTGATAGCCAAAATGAGGTACAAAAAAAAAACAACAAAAAAAAAACTCATAAAAATAGTTTAGAGAAGAGGAAATACAAATGGCCAAAAAACACATGAAAAAAATGTTCATCTTCACTAGCTATTAGGGAGATGCAAATTAAGAACACAATGAGATATCATCTCACACTGATAAGAATGGCTGCCACTAAACAAACAGGAAACTACAAATGCTGGAGAGGTTGTGGAGAAATTGGAACTCTTATTCATTGCTGGTGGGACTGTATAATGGTACAGCCACTCTGGAAGACAGTCTGGCAGTTTCTCAGAAAACTAGATATTGAATTACCCTATGATCTGGCAATTCAACTTCTCGGTATATACCCGGAAGATCTGAAAACAGAGTCATGAACAGACATTTGCACGTTGATGTTCATAGCGGCATTATTCACAATTGCCAAAAGATGGAAACAATCTAGTGTCCGTCAACAGACGAGTGGATAAACAAAATGTGGTACATACATACAATGGAATATTATGCAGCACTAAGAAGGAATAAAGTCCTGAATCATGTGACAACACGGATGAACCTTGAAGACATAATGCTGAGTGAAATAAGTCAGACACAAAAGGAGAGGTATTGTATGTTGTCACCAACATGATCTCTCTGAATAATGTATAATTTATGTCATAATATAGAATATAGGGGACCTAGAGATAGACAGAAGCTAGTGAAGGGGGAATGATTACCTAATATGTACAGACCTGTTAATGAGATTGAACTTAAAGGTATGGGAATGGACAGGGGTGATGATTGTTTGTTAATGGAATTATAAGTATCAGTGCCATGTTGAAGGCAAACATGTTTGAAAGGGGTTGTTTAAAGGCATGTATCCCACAGATTAGCACTACAAATGTAAATAAGTGCTTGCATGATCTACTTCTAAGATATCACACTAGTACAAAGAGTTAACAACAGAATGGTGTATGGGAAAAACTACCTATTGAATACTAAGGACTATATTTAATAAGAATACCTAATTAGTACCACACTAATACTAGGGATAAATAATTAGGGGGTGATAAGAGCTTTGAGGTGTTTTGGGTTATGATAATTGTTTAAAATTGAGAGTGATGATGATTGTACAACTAAGTGATGATAATGTGAGACATTGGTTGTTTATCTTGGACAGAATATATGCTATGTGAAATTAGGATCCCCTACTTAATAAGTCGAGCCCTAGATCTTGAGGCTTGCTCTTGTGAAACTCATGGCTGGAAAGTGGAGGCTAAGCCTATTTGTAGTTATGCCTAAGAGTCACCTCCAGAGAACCTCTTTTGTTGCTTAGATGTGACCTTTCTCTCTCTAAGCCCAACCCTGCAAATAAATTCATTACTCTCTTCCTGAAGTGGGACATGACTCCCAGGTGAGTGAGTCTCCCTTGGAACGTGTAACATGAATCCCAGGAATGAGCATGGCCCTGGCATCGAGGGATTGAGAATGCCTTCTTGAGCAAAAGGGGAAAAGGAAAGGTAACAAAATAAGGTTTCTGTGGCTAAGAGATTTCAAATAGAGTCAAGAGGCTGTCCTGGAGGTTACTACTAGGCAAGCTTCAGCTAGATATTCCAAATGGCCACAGTATGCCAAACCCTAATCAACAGTAGTCCCAGGAATCCTAAAGAATACCTAGGTCCCTGTCTGAAACTCTATAAAAGTTTTACTCACTAAGTTTATTTTTCAGAAACTTAAATCCTCCAGAGTGTTCCTATGCCAGATAAGTCCCAAAATGCAGAGGCAGTAGATTCTTCAAGAACATCAAACAGATGCATTCCCCGTCACCATAACATTGACACCTCTTTTCAACATGAACAAGTTAGGGTGGTCACTGACCAGACATCCCTGAAGACTGAGACAGTGTTCAAATGAGACGGAGGGGTAGCAACAGACAAGATAGGATTTAACAAAGGGTTACGAATACTGAATCTTCATATAAATATTTTTTTTTCTTAGTTTCTAGGGTATTAGAATATCTAGAAGGAAATAAATGAAATGGTGGAACTGTAATCCATAACCTTCTTTGAAATTTGCTCTATAACTACTTAAATTGTACTTTGAAAGTCATCACTTTTCTGTATATATTTTTCAATACAAATGTAAAAAACAAAACAAAAAAAGTAGCTTAAAGAAAATACTGGTACTTTTAGTACAAAGTAACAAAGGAAAAGGCCAAAAATGAAGAGCAATAGATGTTCAGAGGAGGGAAAAAAACAGTTGAGACTGGGGTAGTGTCAGAGCTTACAGAGAAAGTGGAGTTTGAGCTGTTCCTGGAGGGATAGATTTGTGGAGAACAGCAAGTAGGAAAGGCATGACACAGGCCTTGCGGTGACAAGGTGCCATCCATGTGTTTGGAAGTAGTGAATAAATTAAACTATTTTCAGTGCTGGGAAAAATTCATATAAGGGGGCAGAGCTGGTTTTCAAGTAGGTGAATGGAAAGAGCAGCCTGGCTACTTTGAACAGGATTCATTTAGAGTGGAAAGGAGGACAGATGCAGGAGGTCAGAAAGAGCTCTCAGATTTGCTGAGTAGATTGGTTGTAGGAACATGAGGAGCAGGGACACTCAAGGACATTTTATAGGACATCAGTAGAGTTACCCTTCAATTGTGAGGCCACCTCGGTGCTCAGAAAGGCCCATGCAAATTTGAAACATGCAGCCCCCACAAATTGGAAACATATGAAATAAGTTTCCTGCACGAATTTGCAACATTTGAAAGGGTTGGAACAAATCTCCACCCCTGACTATAATGGTTATGTCCAGGCCTCTTTCCTTTGTTCTTTAATTGTGGAGCCAGTCCGGGCTAGTTTGGTAACAGGTTATGAGGCTATTTTGGGAACCTCTACCCCCGAGTCTCCACCTTGCAAGGATAGTGGATAGTGGGCGGATAAACAGGGGGACCGACCGTGGACTACAGTTTGGCTTTTTAACCTTCTGCCAATCCCTGAACTTCCCCACCCTGCAAGGCACACCTATCCTGTGTGAAAGCTAAACTTAATCTCATTCTTACAAATATCTTTACCCTCTTCCTAAACAATAAAAAGACATTAGGATGCTTCAGTTCTAATTAGTATTTTCTCAAATTATATGATATTGTTGCCCAGTATTTGGTTTTACCTTTTTTTCAAATTCAACAAAGTAGATATAATTTTATATAATCCACATTTATTTAGATTAACTGCATATTTACAAATATCTTTGCTTACTATTCCTTTTTTTAAAATTTTTTTATTGATGTTCAGATAACATACAACTATCCCAAGATCCAAAGCGTACAATCAATTGCCCACGGCACCACCATACAGTTGTGCATCCATCAACACAATTATTTTTATTTTTTTTATTTTTAGAACATTTTCACTACTCTGGAAAAGAAAGACAAAAAAAGGAAACTCTCATCCTCCCATACCCCTAACCACGCCCCCCACCCTCCATTATTGATTCATAGTTTTGGTACATTTGTTACTGTCAATGAAAAAATGTTAAAATACTACTAACTGTAGTATATAGTTTGCAATAGGTATATATTTTTTCCCTATATGCCTCTCTATTATTAACCTCTAGTTATAGTGACATACATTTGTTCTAGTTCATGAGAGAGATTTCTAATATTTATATAGTTTATCACGGACATTGTCCACCCCAAGATTCACTGTTTTATACATTCCCATATTTTAACCTCCAACTTTCCTTCTGCTGACATGCATGACTCTGAGCTTACCCTTTCCACCACTTTCACACTTCTTTTAGCACTGTTAGTTATTCTCCTTACATGCTACCATCACCCCTGTCCATTTCCAAATATTTAAGTTCACCTTTGTCCGGCGCCGCCCCGCTCGACCCCTGTTCCCCGGCCGGCGAGGGGAGAAACAAGGGATGAGAGAGAGAGAGAGATGCAGACCACGCAAACTGACCTGGCTGGAAGTCACGACTCGAGCCACACGGCGGTTGCGAGAGCAAGTCTTTTACTGAAGCTAGATAAGCATTCTCTGTTACAGGTTTCCACGCGGGGCAGAGTGCCTCGCGGGAGAGCAGCCTCGATGTGGCCGTCAGGTATGGCTCCTAGTGGGCTGTCTCTCCGAGGTTCGCTTGGGCAAACTCTTAAGTACTCTACTCATAACCAATGATCTAGCGCCGCGCATATGCACTCAATTGGCAGATAGGAATAGTGAGTGTGCACGTCATAAGCGGAAGCAGGATATGGGCGCCATCTTGGCTCATTCGATGGGCGGGGGGACTTTGGAGCAGGTTTACAGCGCATGCGCTATGCCCGTCCCGGGAGACGGCTCTCCACATCTCCCCCTTTATTATTTATATCGACCCAGTGTCCCCAGTGATGAGTGTGCTCCCGTGAACCCAGATGGCTCACAATTTGTTCCGGTGCTTTGGGGAGTCTGGACTAGGTCTCAGCCATTTAGCGGCGGAGCCTCTAGCACCGACCAGAATGCTCACCTCATATGGAGACAGGAGAGTCCGTGAGCTGGAAACAACATGACTCTCCCTGCAGTGCTTTGCCTTGCAACTGGGGGACAAAGGCGGGGGCAGGGATAGCATTAACCAGAGTCGGAGGTGTCACTAGGCGTCCCTATGCATTGGCTAGAGTCAAGTCTGGCCACAACTATGACTCTACCTTAGGGACCTACCTGAGACAAAAATTATGACTGCTGGCGTCGCCCGTTATACCCGGGACACAGCTGCGCGCTTAGCTACAAACCTCGCTCCCGAGTGCCCCGCCCGAGGCGGCCAGGATGGGGTATGGCCATCAGAATGGTCGCTGTTGGGGGTATCAAAGGTGGAGGACATAGCCATCATAGTGGTAACACGGTACTGCCGCGCTTGAAACAGGCGTTCTAGCAAAGATTTAACAATGACTAATCCCACCAATGGTCCCACCATCAAGAGAATCCAATTAGTCAAATTGGGCCAAGAGAACCAAGAGGTGACTTGGTCCCACAGATTTTTTACAGTCTCGCCCAGTGTGGAAAGGTCGAAACTAACAGGCTTCAATTTCCTAATGTTCTCAAGTCCCTGAAGGTCGGATTTCACTTGGTCGGAGAGATTGGTGAAGTTGGGGAGATAAGTGTCCTTGAGCCACTCGGCGACATCTTGCTGCTCCTCTGTCAAGTTCACCCTAACCGGGGTGACACAAAGCCTCCCGAATAACCATCGGGTATCACACGTCTGCTGGAGAACTCTCCAGAGTCCATCTATTTCTAGTCCAAGTTCATCTATCTCCGCTAGGAGTTTCTGAATGGCCTGGAAATTTAAGTTCAGCATCTGATTGTGGCGGTGTAGCACGTCTCGGGTAAGGTATGCCTCTTGGACGCCTAGACTTAGAGAAGGGGATATTGTTAAGTGAAACAACTTGAGAAACAGGGCCAACCCAGTCGGTTGCCTTGACGGGGAGCCAGACATAACTTGGGCGATACACTAGGATAGCGGGGCGGCGAGGCATCCGGGTCTTTGGAACGGTTGCAGACTGTAGGAGCAAACCCCGGAAGGAAAAGGCACCTTTGAGTCTCATTTTTACTCAAGATCCCTTCACAAGACTGGCGGCTCTTCCCTGTAACGTTAAGAAATTCAAGCAAGACTCCCTTACTTAACTCGCCATTACCAGTTTCACAAGTAGCATTCGCCGCAACTGTGGTGTTGACAACCTTGACAGAGAGGTTAGCAAAAGAGAGGATCAGTGTGTACTCGTTGAAGCTTGTGGAGGAAATATTTCTGTCAGAAGGCAGGTGGTGGAGACCTAGAGACAGGGTACGAGTGAAAAACACAGGAGAGGCGGGAGACCCAGCAGAGAATGGGGCCAGGGTCGGGGGATGATGCCACAGGCCCCAAAGACCACTCTCCTGCGCTACCACAGTTCCACTAAAAAAAGAAAAAGGCAGATTAGAAGGATTGCTATAGGAGAGCAAAGAACAGAGTTACCGATCCTCTTTTTGGGCAACCGCGGGGTGGTCAGTCCTACTATTATCGTCTTGTCGGTCGTCGCCATCATCAGCAGGGTCGGAGGCTTGGTCTAATGGTTCAGGTTGTATATTCGTTGGCGTTTCTGACAGCTGTTCCTTGGCTTCTTCAGGTGATGTCACGGTTCTCACCAGTCTTTCCGGAACCCACACTGGTTGACGTCCTGGTTCCTGGGGAAAAACACAAACAGAGCCTCTGGCCCAGCTGAGCACCGGGTCAGGGCCTTTCCACTGCCCCGACAGGACATCCTTCCAACGGACTAGACCTCTATGCTGAGGACTCGGGGTGGTGTGTTGCAGGGCAGGTGTCACTCCCTGTGAATTTTCATTTAAAAAATTGTATGTAAATAAGGCTATAGACAATTGAGCCTTTGGGGACAAGCCGTGACCTATCCCCCCTTTCTGTTTCCTAAGCAGGTCTTTGAGCGACCTGTGCGCTCTCTCGATGATTCCTTGCCCTTGAGGGTTATAGGGGATGCCATGTTTCAATTGGACACCCATGTTGTCACAAAATTTTTGGAAGGATTTACTAGTGTAGGCTGGTCCGTTGTCTGTCTTTAACGTTTTTGGCTTACCCCAAGCCGCCCATGCAGCCAAGCAGTGTGCAACGATGTGGGAGACTCTTTCTCCTGGTTCAGCAGAGGCAAACAAAACTTGGGAATATGTGTCTATCGACACGTGTAAGTAACAGCGGAAGATCTGGGCGTAGACCTCTTGTGGGAAACCCGTTTGGTTCTGGGCATGGGCGCCTCTCCCCAACAGCATGTCAGCATTCCACCCGCCACGTCTCCCCGCCGCATTCCTTGCGGCCTGCTCTTCAGCTAACTCCTCAAACCATGCTTTCCAATCTATGAATCGGCCTGACGGCAAGCAAGCACGGGCTAGCTGAAAAATATCTGCGGGTGTATGATTTAGAGCAGAGAGGTTCTCGATCATGTTCAAGGTATAAGGGGCATTGGGGCCATACTGATGGACGGCCTGCCTCAATTCCCTCAATAGTTTGTAATCATATGATTCGTGCTGATTGCCACCTTGGGGATTGATAATAACCGGGTACATTTCTGAGACTGGCTGCGGCTCAAGTGGCTGGTAGCCACCCAGCATGCCAAAAGGTCTAAATGTTGTGAAAGGGTTCCATCTCCAGAAATGTCTCCCACCACTACCTAATGGCAAAGGGTCCTGAGGGCCTGTGTACTCGGGCGGGGGGTACGGCAAAGGTTGCCCCTCCCCTGACCGGCCCATCGGGGTTTCCGGGTCTGGCAGCAAAGGATAATTACATTTACTGGGCATGGCCACTAGAGGGAGCTCTCGGCGAGGTCCTTTGGTGGGACCGCCCAAGGCGTCAGTTGGGAGCTGGGGTGTCCCTGGGGGTGCAGCGGTAGACATTGGCGGGGCGGAAGGCCGCACGGGTGTGGCGGGAGGCTCCTCCCACTCAAGTAGCGGGGATGCTTCCGCCTCCTCGCCAGTATCGCTATCTGACTCTGAGTCAGAGTCACTGGACTCCGGCGGTTTGCCCTTATAGGAGCTGTCCGCTGACGAAACTGACTGGGTTTCTTGGAGCGCGCACCGTGCTTCTTGCAAGGCAGAGGACGGGCTTAGGCCGGCAGCCGATTCTAGTTCAAGGACCGCACGGACGGTCTCCCATATGGGTACTAGAATCGGGTCCATACACACGCCCGTCTGGCGCGCTCGGTCTATGTCGCGACCGAGCTTCATCCAAGAGGGTAGGCTAAGGCTGCCGGTGCAGGCAAACCAAGGGGCAAAAGTATCAACATCATCAAGAAAACGCTGAAGGGAGCTTTTCCTGACCGAGATACCCCGTTGTTTCAAAAGGTTCTTTAAGGGAGCTAAGAGAGGTGAACTTCCGGACTGCCCCATGATTGCAGTCGGCACTATACTTCAGTCACTCGGAGAGCTCTTCCGAGTCCCCCGGGGTCACCTGAAAACCCACGGGCCCTAACTATCATGTAATAAGACGCACTCACCTTCTCGCGTTGATCAGGCGCGGGAAGTCCGCCGTAAGCTCGATGCGCAGCGCTGCTCTCCTCACAGAGGGACCGTCGAGAGCGAGGCAGGAGGAGGAGCGTTCCCCGTACGGGCCACCACTTGTCCGGCGCCGCCCCGCTCGACCCCTGTTCCCCGGCCGGCGAGGGGAGAAACAAGGGATGAGAGAGAGAGAGAGATGCAGACCACGCAAACTGACCTGGCTGGAAGTCACGACTCGAGCCACACGGCGGTTGCGAGAGCAAGTCTTTTACTGAAGCTAGATAAGCATTCTCTGTTACAGGTTTCCACGCGGGGCAGAGTGCCTCGCGGGAGAGCAGCCTCGATGTGGCCGTCAGGTACGGCTCCTAGTGGGCTGTCTCTCCGAGGTTCGCTTGGGCAAACTCTTAAGTACTCTACTCATAACCAATGATCTAGCGCCGCGCATATGCACTCAATTGGCAGATAGGAATAGTGAGTGTGCACGTCATAAGCGGAAGCAGGATATGGGCGCCATCTTGGCTCATTCGATGGGCGGGGGGCCTTTGGAGCAGGTTTACAGCGCATGCGCTATGCCCGTCCCGGGAGACGGCTCTCCACACACCTTAGTTGAACATTCTGCTCATAATAAGCAACCACTCCCCATTCTTTACCCTCATTCTATATCCTGGTAACTTATATTTCATGTCTATGAGTTTACATATTATAATTAGTTCATATCAGTGAGACCCTGCAATATTTGCCTTTGTGTGTCTGTCTTATTTCACTCAATATAGTGCCCTCCACGCTTCTTCATCAACCCATTTCTTTTAAGATGGCTTTGTTTAAACACTATACATTCTGTCCTAAGTAAACAATTGTTGGTTCCCCATTATAGTCATGTATTTATGTATTGAGCACCATTGCCACTCTATATAAGGACGTTTCTTCCCCAAAGGCAGAGGAAGAGTCAAAAAAGGCAGAGAGGCAAAAGAAAACAGCAAGAGAAAGAGAGAAAAACAAACAAACAAACAAAAAACTTGATAGCTAGAAGGTGACAAAAGGAAAGACAGCATTAACCTAAAGTAGAATAAAGAGTCAGACAGCATCACCAATGCCTGGAGTCCCATACCCTTCCCCTATTCCCCACCCTCCCATATGCATTTAGCTTTGGTATATTGCTTTTGTTACATTAAAGGAAGCATATTACAATGTTTCTGTTAATTCTAGCCTCTAGTTTGCATCGATTGTATTTGCCCCCCAATGCCACTCTATTTTTAACACCTTGCAGTGTTGACATTCATTTGTTCTGCCTCATGTAAAAACATATTTGTACCTTTTATTACAATCATTGCGCATCCTAGGTTTCTCTGAGTTACACAGTCCCAGTCTTTATCATTCGTCTTTTGTTCTGGTGTCCCAGATGATCCCAGCCTTCCTCTTTCAACCATATTCACAGTCATCTTTGTTCAGTGTACTTACATTGCTGTGCTACTATCTCCCAAAATTGTTTTCCAAACCTCTCACTCCTGTCTTTTCCCTTCTGTCTGCAGTGCTTCCTTTAGTGTTTCCTGTAGAACAGGTTTCTTGTTCACAAACTCTGTCATTGTCTGTTTGTCAGAGGGTATTTTAAGCTTTCCCTCATATCTGAAGGACAGTTCTGCCCGATATAGGATTCTTGGTTGGTGGTTTTTCTCTTTCAGTATCTTAAATATATCACCCCACTTCCTTCTCGCCTCCATGGTTTCTATTGAGAAATCCGCACATAGTCTTATCAAGCTTCCTTTGTATGTGATAGATCGTTTCTCTCTTGCTGCTTTCAGGATTCTCTCTTTGTCTTTGATGTTTGATAATCTGATTATTAAGTGTCTTGGCATAGGCCTATTGAGATCTATTCTGTTTGGGGTATGCTGTGCTTCTTGGATCTGTAATTTTATGTCTTTCATAAGAGATGGGAAATTTTCATTGATTATTTCCTCTATTATTGCTTCTGCCCCTTTTCCCTTCTCTTCTCCTTCTGGGACACCAATGACACTTAAATTCTTTCTTTACATTTTGTCTTTAAGTTCCCGGAGACGAAGCTCTATTTTTCCATTCTTTTCTCCATCTGCTCCTTTGAGTGTAGGCTTTCAGGTGCCTTGTTCTCCAGTTCCTGAGTGTTTTCTTCTGTCTCTTGAGATCTGCTGTTGTATGTTTACAGTGTGTCTTTCATCTGTTGTGTTGTGCTTTTCATTTCCAGAGATTCTGCTAGTTGGTTTTTTGAACTTTCAATTTCTACCTTATGTACGTCCTGTGTTTTCCTTATATGGTTCATCTCTTTTGCCATATCTTCCCTAAACTTTTTGAATTCAGTTATTATTAGTTGTTTCAATTCCTGCATCACAATTGAAGTGCAAGTTTGTTCCCCTGACTGGGCCATAACCTCATTTTTCTTAGTGTAGGTTGTAGTTTTCTGCTGTCTAGGCATGGTTTCCTTGGTTACCCCAATCAGGCCTCCCCAGACCAGAATGGGCTAAGGTCCCAGAAGGAAGAAATATTCAATATCCGGTTTCCATGAGGGTGTGTCTTAGAAAATTGGTACACCCTGTGATGCCTCCAGTCACTGTGCTTTTCTCCCAGCAGATGGCGCCTGTTAGCCTGTAATTCTTAACTGGTGTAAGTTCTGAATGAAAGGCAGGTACTAGAGCTGGGCCCCACCCCTTTCCTCTTAGAGAAGATAGATGCCTTAGGGGGAGGTCATTAGCATTTCAATGGTCCCTCTCTACCTGTGCTATACCCTTGTCTGGGTCACAGAACTGGGAACTGAAAATAGCTGAGGTTTTCTCCACTAAGTCGAAAAAGGAACAGAGCTAGTCCGAGGCAACCCTCCGGCTCTCCAAGGTCAGGCGTCACCCAAAGCCTCTGTCTACTTGTTGGGGATTCATACCTCATATTGAGCAGTTCACACTCGCTAATTAAAACCCCAGTTGGAGCTCAGCTGAGCTATATTCCCTTGCTGGGAGAGAGCTTCTCTCTGGCACCACGAAGCTTTGTAGCTCGGGCTATGGGGGGAGGGGTCTCATGATTTGGATCCGCAGTTCTTACTTACAGATTTTATGCTGTGATCTCGGGCATTCCTCCCAATTCAGGTTAGTGTATGATGAGTGGACGGTCACATATGTCCCCCTGCAGTTATTCCAGATTATTACTAGTTGTTTCTGGTTTTTTTTAGTTGTTCCAGAGGTACTACTTAGCTTCCACTCCTCTCTATGCCACTGTCTTAGATCCCTCTCCACTTACTATTCCCTTTTGCTTCTCAGACTTTCTATTCCTTTCATCTAAAGCTCGTATGTTAGAATTATTTTTAATAAGAATCTGTTTTCTTGTTTTCTTTTCACAAGAATATATGAATATATTATTTTTTCCTCTCATTCTTGAAAGGTAATCACAACAAAGATTCCATTATAGGTTGACAGTTACTTTCTCTCTGCACTTTAAAGATATCATTCATTGTCTTCTGGTTTTCATTGTTCTAGAATAATCTCTTTCAGGTTAATTGCAATGCATTTGTAGAAATATTTTTATTTTCTGGTTGTTTTACAGATCTCTTTTTTGACTTTGATGTTTTAGATTTCCACTGTGATTTGTAACTAGATAAGAATTTCTTTTTACTTATTTTTCTGGGGTTTGTTGGATTTTCCAAATCTAAATATTGGTGGTTTTCTTGTTGTCGCTATCAGTTTTGTAAGTTCTGGAAATTTTGGCGATTTTCTCCTGAACTATTGCTTCTTTCTCATTCTCTTTATTGTTTTCCTCTTAAACTCTAATTAGACATGTGTTGGAATTTCTTACTCTGCCTCAGTGTCTCTTAAACCTTCACATTTTCACTTTCTACCACTGTATTGAATTCTACATAATTCATTCAGATCTGTATTCCACATCATTGACTTATTCTCAGACATGTCCAATTATATGCTAACTCATCTATTGAAATTTTTTATTTTAATGATTTTATTTTTAGTTCTGGAAATTCTATTTGGTGCTTTTCAAATCTGCTTGGTTTTTTTTTTTTTTTTTTAGTTTTTAAATGGAAAGTTTAATTTTTGTTTCTTTCAATGTACTGAATTCATGATACGTGTTATCTATAAGCTACGAGAAACACACAAACATCAAAAAATCACCACTTTATACTAAAGCAAAGCAGAGCTTCAGAAAGGCAAATAACCTATAATAACTGCTTTGCTTCCCCATTGCTCAAGTTTGCATAAATGTGTTATCTTCAAGGCATTAGTTTAAAGATTTCTAACATTATGAACAATACTCTTCCCACAGTTCACGTATTACCCTTTTTTTTTATCATCATTTTATTGAGATATATTCACATACCACGCAGTCATACAAAACAAATTGTACTTTCGATTGTTTACAGTACCATTACATAGTTGTACATTCATCACCTAAATCAATCCCTGACACCTTCATTAGCACACACACAAAAATAACAAGAATAATAATTAGAGTGAAAAAGAGCAATTGAAGTAAAAAAGAACACTGGGTACCTTTGTCTGTTTGTTTCCTTCCCCTACTTTTCTACACATCCATCCATAAACTAGACAAAGTGGAGTTTGGTCCTTATGGCATTCCCAATCCCACTGTCACCCCTCATAAGCTACATTTTTATACAACTGTCTTTGAGATTCATGGGTTCTGGGTTGTAGTTTAATAGTTTCAGGTATCCACCACCAGCTGCCCCAATTCTTTAGAACCTAAAAAAGGTTGCCTAAAGTGTGCATAAGAGTGCCCACCAGAGTGATCTCTCGGCTCGTTTTGGAATCTCTCTGCCACTGAAGCTTATTTCATTTCTTTTCACATCCCCCTTTTGGTCAAGAAGATGTTCTCCATCCCACGATGCCGGGTCTACATTCCTCCCCGGGAGTCATATTCCACGTTGCCAGGGAGATTCACTTCCCTGGGTGTCTGATCCCACGTAGGGGGGAGGGCAGTGATTTCACCTTTCAAGTTGGCTTAGCCAGAGAGAGAGGGCCACATCTGAGCAACAAAGAGGCATTCAGGAGGAGACTCTTAGGCACAAATACAGGGAGGCCTAGCCTCTCCTTTGCAGCAACCGTCTTCCCAAGGGTAAAACTTATGGTAGAGGGCTCAACCCATCAAACCACCAGTCCCCTATGTCTGTGGTCATGTTAGCAACCATGGAGGTGGGGTAGGCGAATACCCCTGCATTCTCCACAGGCTCCTCAAGGGGCACTACATCTTTTTTTTTTTTTTCCTTGTTTGTCTTTTTTCTTTTTTTCTTTTTTTTTTTTAACTTTCCCTTCTTTTTTAAATCAACTGTATGAAAAAAAAAAGTTAAAAAGAAAACAAACATACAATAAAAGAACATTTCAAAGAGACCATAACAAGGGAGTAAGAAAAAGACAACTAACCTAAGATAACTGCTTAACTTCCAACATGTTCCTACTTTACCCCAAGAAAGTTACATAATATAGCAACATTTCAGTGAACTTGTTCCTACTACATCCATCAGAAATTAACAGACCATAGTCATTTCTGGGCATCCCCAGAACGTTAAATAGCTTATCTGTTCTTCTTGGATTATTGTTCCCCCTTCCTTAATTGCTCTCTACTGCTAGTTCCCCTACATTCTACATTATAAACCATTTGTTTTACATTTTTGAAAGTTCACATTAGTGGTAGCATATAATATTTCTCTTTTTGTGCCTGGCTTATTTCGCTCAGCATTATGTCTTCAAGGTTCATCCATGTTGTCATATGTTTCACCAGATCGTTACTTCTTACTGCCGCGTAGTATTCCATCGTGTGTATATACCACATTTTATTTATCCACTCATCTGTTGAAGGACATTTGGGTTGTTTCCATCTCTTGGCAATTGTGAATAATGCTGCTATGAACATTGGCGTGCAGATATCTGTTCGTGTCACTGCTTTCCGATCTTCCGGGTATATACCGAGAAGTGCAATCGCTGGATCGAATGGTAGCTCTATATCTAGTTTTCTAAGGAACCGCCAGACTGACTTCCAGAGTGGCTGAACCATTATACAGTCCCACCAACAATGAATAAGAGTTCCAATTTCTCCACATCCCCTCCAGCATTTGTAGTGTCCTGTTTGTTTAATGGCAGCCATTCTAACCAGTGTTAGATGGTGTCTCATTGTGGTCTTAATTTGCATCTCTCTAATAGCTAGTGAAGCTGAACATTTTTTCATGTGTTTCTTGGCCATTTGTATTTCCTCTTCAGAGAACTGTCTTTTCATATCTTTTGCCCATTTTATAATTGGGCTGTCTGTACTATTGTCATTGAGTTGTAGGATTTCTTTGTATATGCAAGATATCAGTCTTTTGTCAGATACATGGTTTCCAAAAATTTTTTCCCATTGAGTTGGCTGCCTCTTTACCTTTTTGAGAAATTCCTTTGAGGTGCAGAAACTTCTAAGCTTGAGGAGTTCCCATTTATCTATTTTCTCTTTTGTTGCTTGTGCTTTGGGTGTAAAGTCTAGGAAGTGGCCTCCTAATACAAGGTCTTGAAGATGTCTTCCTACATTATCTTCTAGGAGTTTTATGGTACTTTCTTTTATATTGAGATCTTTGGTCCATTTTGAGTTAATTTTTGTGTAGGGGGTGAGGTAGGGGTCCTCTTTCATTCTTTTGGATATGGATATCCAACTCTCCCAGCCCCATTTGTTGAAAAGACCATTATGGCTCAGTTCGGTGACTTTGGGGGCCTTATCAAAGATCAGTCGGCCATAGATCTGAGGGTCTATCTCTGAATTCTCAATTCGATTCCATTGATCTATATGTCTATCTTTGTGCCAGTACCATGCTGTTTTGGCAACTGTGGCTTTATATTAAGCTTCAAAGTCAGGGAGTGTAAGTCCTCCCACTTCGTTTTTCTTTTTTAGAGTGTCTTTAGCAATTCGAGGCATCTTCCCTTTCCAAATAAATTTGATAACTAGCTTTTCCAAGTCTGCAAAGTAGGTTGTTGGAATTTTGATTGGGATTGCATTGAATCTGTAGATGAGTTTGGGTAGAATTGACATCTTAATGACATTTAGCCTTCCTATCCATGAACATGGAATATTTTTCCATCTTTTAAGGTCCCCTTCTATTTCTTTTAGTAGAGTTATGTAGTTTTCTTTGTATAGGTCTTTTACATCTTTGGTTAAGTTTATTCCTAGGTACTTGATTTTTTTAGTTGCTATTGAAAATGGTATCTTTTTCTTGAGTGTCTCTTCAGTTTCTTCATTTCTAGCATATAGAAACATTACTGACTTATGTGCATTAATCTTGTATCCCGCTACTTTGCTAAATTTGTTTATTAGCTCTAGTAGGTGTATCGTTGATTTCTCAGGGTTTTCTAGATATAAGATCATATCATCTGCAAACAATGACAGTTTTACTTCTTCTTTTCCAATTTGGATGCCTTTTATTTCTTTGTCTTGCCGGATTGCCCTGGCTAGCACTTCCAGCACAATGTTGAATAACAGTGGTGACAGCGGGCATCCTTGTCTTGTTCCTGATCTTAGAGGGAAGGCTTTCAGTCTCTCACCATTGAGTACTATGCTGGCTGTGGGTTTTTCATATATGCTCTTTATCATGTTGAGGAAGTTTCCTTCAATTCCTACCTTTTGAAGTGTTTTTATCAAAAAGGGATGTTGGATTTTGTCAAATGCTTTTTCAGCATCTATTGAGATGATCAATTGATTTTTCCCTTTTGACTTGTTAATGTGTTGTAATACATTGATTGATTTTCTTATGTTGAACCATCCTTGCATGCCTGGAATGAACCCCACTTGGTCATGGTGTATGATTTTTTTAATGTGTCTTTGGATTCGATT